>NC_058088.1:98195077-98550636 GCF_014858855.1 Bufo gargarizans | reverse complement strand
GCCGCTGTCGTGTTCATCTGGCAAAAGGCAGGCTTCTGTAGCGCAAATGTTCAAACATAAAAAGTTGATGACGCCAGATAACCCTCTAGCCAAATGGCTGACGGCTGGCTTGTTGTAACTTCTTGCCCGCCAACTACTGCCATAAAAACTGGTGGGCTCGGAGGCCTTTAGAAAATTTGTGGCCATTGGCACACTGCAATGGAAGGTCCTCGGAAGGAAATATTGCTCCCAGGAGGTCATCCCAGGGATATATGGCCATGTTCAGCGGCAAGTGAATGTATCTCTGGCACACAGTGTTGGTGCCAAGATACATGTGACCACAGACACGTGGTCTAGCAAACACAGGCAGGGAAGGTACATAACTTTTACTGCCCACTGGATGAACCTTCTGATGGCCTTCAAGCATGCAACCCATAACTCCCATGTGGATTTGGTGTTACCGCCACAGATTGCATGCAGGCTGGCCTCTTCTTCTCCTTCTCCTACTCCATCCTCTGTCTTCTCCTCGGCTGACTCCTCCTTTACACTGCTACCGCCTTTTCCACTGCACCCCCCAAGCTGCCCAGAACCTGTTCAACATGCCAGGTGAGACGTTGCCATGTTGTGCTTCGGCTGTTGTGTCTGGAAGCCAAGAGCCCCACCGCTCCTGCACTCCTTTTAGCTCTGTGGTCACAGGCCGATCAGTGGCTAACCCTGCTCAATTTGACAGCTGGTAAAGTGGTGTGCGACAACGGTTCCAATCTGCTGAGTGCGCTGAAATAGGGCAAAATGACATGGCACACATCCTGAACTTAGCCGGGCAGCGATTCGTTGCCAAATACCCCGGGTTCCAGGACGTCTTGTGGTAGGCCAGGAAAATCTCTGCCCATTTTAGATTTTCTTACACGACCATGGCTCGCCTTGCTGACGTTCAGCAGCGATAGCACTGGCCAGTCAGATGTCTGACTTGTGATTGACCGACGTGCTGGAACTCCACCTTGTATATGCTTGATAGGCTTCTCCAGCAGAAATGTGCCGTTTATGACTACCTGTATGAACTCTGTGGCAAGACAGGCTCTGGGGAGCCAGATTTTTTTTCACAGCACTAGTGGCTGCTCATTCGTGATGCATGCAGATTTCTGCGGCCATTTGATGACATCACCAAACTGGTCAGTCTCAGCCAGGGTACCATCAGTGACATTATACCTTACGCCTTATGTCATTGATCAAGCCATCGAGGAGCAGGAGCAGGAAGATGAGGAAGTCGCAATGATGAATGAATTTCCAGGGGGGCTACTCCATCTGAGACAAGTCAGAAGGAGTCTGAAGAGGATTCAGAGGAGGATGGGGCCTGGTGGGATGAGGAGGAGCAAGAAGAGCAGGCTTTAAACTTTTCTGGGATCCCTGGCTTTGTCCGAAGATGAGACCAAGGACGACATTCTCCTTGGCGATGAGCAGGAGCCAGGGCGCTCCATAGCTTCCAATTTAGTGCAAATGGGGGCCTTCATGCTCCAGTTTTTGAAAAGAGACCCCCTTATAAAAAGCATAAAGGGCAAGGACCAGTACTGGGTGGCAACGTACTTAGACCCCTGGTACAAACACAAATTGGCGGATATGTTTCCAGCATCATGAAGGGCTGTCAGAATGCTGCATTTCTAGGCCTTGCTTTGAGAGATATTACATTCTGATTTTGTGGGCGCTGGCAGAGGAATTTCAACCCACAGAGAAACAGTTGGGAGTATCAATCCTACAGCGCATGCAAGAAGAGGGCGGTTTGAAGATGTGTTGGTCACTTTGAATATGAGATCATTCTTGCAGCCAACCCATCGACAGCTGCCCTCCGGATCCAGCCTCAGGGAATGCCTAGACCGACAGGTGTCAGACTATATTGGGTTAACGGCCAATGTGGGCGCTCTGAAAAATGAGGAACCCCTGGACTACTGTGTGTGCAGGCTTGACCTGTGGCTAGAGCTGGCACAATTTGCCATGGAACTCTTTGCATGCCCCTCGTCAAGTGTCCTGTCCGAAAGAACGTTCAGCGCAGCAGTGGGGATCATGACCGATAAGCGCACTTGCCTAGCTCACGACAGTGTGGACTACCTCACATTTATAAAAATGAATGAGGCATGGATCTCGGAGGAATTCAACACCTGTGACGACCACGTTTAATTAAATTTCCTCATGCCAGCCCACACATATCTGCCACCACCCAGAACAAATAATGGTCCCTGTCTTATGTAAATACAGTGGCATAAAAGGCCTTTTCTGTCCGGTAAATGCCTAATGTTTGGGACCTTGGAGGAATTCAACACCTGTGACGACCACGTGTTATCGAATTTCACCTATTATAATTTTTATTTTTTTCAAAAGGCGTGATTTTGTTAGCCATGTTTTTAATCCAATTTTATATTTTTTGTTCTTTTAAACATATGTATTTGACATGTATTTCTACTGAGAAGATGTGGGGGGAACCAGTCAGCACAACCCTATATGCAGGTGCACATTGCTATGGCGAAATACACATACAAACGTAAAAACACAAATGCAATCGCACTCTGCAACCAGCACTCTGCCCTGCCTCTATGCTGGATGTTCGAATGAGGCATTAGTGTACATTTTGGCCAAAGCATAATAAGCCACTCACCACGTCAAGGTCGCCTCTATGAGTGGTCCCTAACACTAGTTCCTACCTGTTATAGGCCATGTCAGCCACACAAAGTCCAGTGAGCGTAGGTACAGCATGCACGCCAGGCACACTCTGCTTTTAACCCCGTCCTGTGCCATTACAGCTTCCATCGGATCCAGGGATGCAAGTACCAACATGCATGCTGAGCCCACTATATACTTCTCCTGGAGCCAAATGGCTCTTTGTAGTATATATTGGAGGCATTGCGATCTCCATGCAGTCATGCACACCTGACCAGTTGGTCTGCCCTGGAGGCTGGTTTTAAAGTCAGTATAAAACTGAGTCTGCTTTCATAGCGCCTACCATTTGGCTCCAGGAGAAGTATATAGTGGGCCCATAACAGGTAGGAACTAGTGTTAGGGACCACTCATAGAGGCGACCTTGACGTGGTGAGTGGCTTATTACGCTTTGGCCAAAATGTACACTAATGCCTCATTCAAAATCCAGCATAGAGGCAGGGCAGAGTGCTGGTTCCATGTAGTTCTACTGGCCTGCAGTAAAATTGATATCCAATGACCTTCTAATATACCTCCAACCACATAATCACTTGATATTTTCTGTCCGGTGAATGAATAATTTTTTGGGCCTGTAGTCCACTGCCCTGCAGTAAAATTGATATTCATTAACCATATAATATACCTCCGGCCACATAATCACTTGATCTTTTATGCACGGTGAATGCAGAATTTTTGGGGCTTGTAATCTAACTGGCTAACAGTAAAATTGTTATACTGTGACCGCCTAATGTACCTCCTGCCACATTATCAATTGTTTGTTTCTGTACAGTGAATTAATTATTTTTGGGGTCTATAGTCCGCTGGCCTGCAGTAAAATTGATTTCCATTGATCGTCTAATATACTGCAGGCCACATAATAACTTGATCTTTTATGTATTTTAAAGACATAATTTTTGGGGCCCATAATCTAACTGGCCAACAGTAAAATTGTTATACGTTGAACGCATAAATTACATCCAGCCACATTATCAAATGTTCTTTTCTGTACCTTGAATGAATAATTTTTGGGGCCTGTAGTCCACTGGCCTGAATTAAAATTGATATCTATTGACCGTCTAATATACCTCCGGCCACTTAATCACTTGATCTTTTCTGTACGGTGAATGCATAATTTTTGAGGCCTGTAATCTAACTGGCCAACAGTAAAATTGTTATATGGTGAGCGCCTAATGTACCTCCAGCCACATAATCACTTGATCTTTTCTGTACGGTAAATGCTTAATTGTTGGGGCCTCAGAGGAATTCAACACCTGTGACGACCACATGTTATCGAATGCTATCATCATTTTATTCAAGAGGGGGGATTTTGTTAGCCATGTTTTTAATACATTTTTATATTTTTAGTTCTTTTAAATATACAGTGCTGCCCATAATTATTCATACCCCTGGCAAATTTTGACTTAAAGTTGCTTTTATTCAACCAGCAAGTAATTTTTTGACAGGAAATTACATAGGTGTCTCCCAAAAGATAATAAGACGATGTACAAGAGGCATTATTGTGGAAAAAAACTATTCTCAGCTTATATTTACATTTGAGCAAAAAATACAAGATGTTCCACACTGTGGAAAATCTCAGAGGACGTGGTCGGAAGCCAAAACTGACACCTGTGCTGGCCAGGAGGATAGTTAGGGAGGTATAAAATAATTCAAGGATCACCACAAAGGCCATCCTGGTAAATCTGGGCTCTGCTGGTGGCAATGTCTCAAGGCAGACAATCCAACGGACACTGAACACTGCAGACTGCTGGGAGTCCAAGGAGGATGCCACTTCTCCAGATAAGACACACAAAAGCTCACTTGGCCTTTGCAAAAGCTCATCTGGACAAAGAAGAAGACTTCTGGTCTTCTGTGTTATGGTCAGATGAAACAAAAATTGAATTGTTTGGTCACAATGATGTTTCCTTCATTTAGCGTAAAAAAGGAGAAGCCTTTAACCCAAAGAACACCATCCCCACTGTCAAACATGGTGGTTGGAACCTAATTCTTTGGGGGTGTTTTTCAGCCAATGGACCAGGAAACCTAATCACAGTAAACGGCACCATGAAAAAACAGCAATACATGAGGGTTCTCAACGACAACATCAGGCAGTCTGCAGAGAAACTTGGCCTTAGGCACCAGTGGACATTTCAGCATGACAATGACCCAAAACACACAGCAAAAGTGGTGAAGAAATGGTTAGCAGAGTGGCCCAGCCAGAGTCTAGACTTGAATCCAAATAGGAATCTGTGGAGGGAGCTAAAGATCAGGGTGATGGCAAGAAGACCCTCCAACCTGAAAGATTTGGAGCTCATTGCTTAAGATGAATGGGCAAAAATACCTGTGGAGACATGCAAAAAGCTGGTCTGCAATTATATGAAGTGTTTGATTGCTGTAATAGCCAATAAAGACTTTTCTATTGATTATTGAGAAGGGTATGAATTATTTTGGACTGGACACTTTTTGTTCAAATGTAAATAAAAGCTGAGATTCCCCCCCACAATAATGCCTCATATACATTGTCTTATTATCTTTTGGGAGATGCCTATGTCATTTCCTGTCAAAA
Source organism: Bufo gargarizans (assembly GCF_014858855.1). NCBI lineage: Eukaryota > Metazoa > Chordata > Amphibia > Anura > Bufonidae > Bufo > Bufo gargarizans. The sequence continues at coordinate 98,545,412 of NC_058088.1, read as the reverse complement.
AATTACTTGCTGGTTGAATAAAAGTAACTTTAAGTAAAAATTTGCCAGGGGTATGAATAATTATGGGCAGCACTGTATGTATTTGACATGTATTTGTACTGGCCTGCAGTAAAATTGATATCCAATGACCATCTAATACAAACCGGATTCCCAAAAAGTTGGGACACTAAACAAATTGTGAATAAAAACTGAATGCAATGATGTGGAGATGGCAAATGTCAATATTTTATTTGTAATAGAACGTAGATGACAGATCAAACGTTTAATCCAAGTAAATGTATCATTTTAAAGGAAAAATACGTTGATTCAAATTTTCACGGTGTCAACAAATCCCCAAAAAGTTGGGAAAAGTAGCAATAAGAGGCTGGAAAAAGTAAATTTGAGCATAACGAAGAGCTGGAAGACCAATTAACACTAATTAGGTCAATTGGCAACATGATTGGGTATAAAAAGAGCTTCTCAGAGTGGCAGTGTCTCTCAGAAGCCAAGATGGGTAGAGGATCACCAATTCCCACAATGTTGCGCAGAAAGATAGTGGAGCAATATCAGAAAGGTGTTACCCAGCGAAAAATTGCAAAGACTTTGCATCTATCATCATCAACTGTGCATAACATCATCCGAAGATTTAGAGAATCTGGAACAATCTCTGTGCGTAAGGGTTAAGGCCGTAAAACCATACTGGATGCCCGTGATCTCCGGGCCCTTAAACGACACTGCAACACAAACAGGAATGCTACTGTAAAGGAAATCACAGAATACTTCCAGAAACCATTGTCAGTAAACACAATCCACAGTGCCATCCGCCGTTGCCAGCTGAAACTCTACAGTGCAAAGAAAAGCCATTTCTAAGCAAGATCCACAAGCTCAGGCGTTTTCACTGGGCCAGGGATCATTTAAAATGGAGTGTGGCAAAATGGAAGACTGTTCTGTGGTCAGACGAGTCATGATTCGAAGTTCTTTTTGGAAATCTGGGACGTCATGTCATCCGGACAAAAGAGGACAAGGACAACCCAATTTGTTATCAACGCTCAGTTCAGAAGCCTGCATCTCTGATGGTATGGGGTTGCATGAGTGTGTGTGGCATGGGCAGCTTGCATGTCTGGAAAGGCACCATCAATGCAGAAAAATATATTCAGGTTCTAGAACAACATATGCTCCCATCCAGACGTCATCTCTTTCAGGGAAGACCCTGCATTTTTCAACAAGATAATGCCAGACCACATTCTGCATCAATCACAACATCATGGCTGCGTAGGAGAAGGATCCGGGTACTGAAATGGCCAGTCTGCAGTCCAGATATTTCACCTATAGAGAACATTTGGCGCATCATAAAGAGGAAGATGCAACAAAGAAGGCCCAAGGTGATTGAACAGTTAAAGGCCTGTATTAGACAAGAATGGGAGAGCATTCCTATTTCTAAACTTGAGAAACTGGCCTCCTCGGTCCCCAGACATTTGTTGAGTGTTGTAAGAAGAAGGGGAGATGCCATACAGTGGTGAAAATGGCCTTGTCCCAACTTTTTGGGGATTTGTTGACACCATGAAATCCTGATTCAACATATTTTTCCCTTAAAATGGTACATTTTCTCGGTTTTAACTTTTGTTCCGTGATTTATGTTCTATTCTGAAAAAAAATATTAGAAGTTGGCACCTCCACATCATTGCATTCAGTTTTTATTCACGATTTGTATAGTCTCCCAACTTTTTGGGAATCCGGTTTGTATATCTCCAGTCACATAATCACTTGTTCTTTTCTGTACATTAAATGGATAATTTTTAGGGTCTATACTCCACTGGCCTGCAGAAAAATTGATATCCAATGACCGTCTAATATACCTCCAGCCACATAATCACTTGATATTTTCTGTCTGGTGAATGCCTAATGTTTAGGGCCTGTACTCCCGTGGCCTAAAATAAAAAAAATTCTAGGCCCCAGCATGGCACATTTTTGAGTGTTTCCCTTTAAGACACATAAAAATGGCCCTAATGAAAATTCATATTTTTTCATGGGAATTTTTGCCATTGAAACCCCTCTGGTATGTCACTGTCCGTGTTGTGGGTCGATTGTGCACTTCTTGTAAGTATTTGGTGGGTACAAACATGACCGGAAGGTTTTTCATGTTTGTCCATTAAAGTGAATGGGGCTCGCCACGAACTTGCGATTTGCGTACATTTGATCGTGTTTGCGTGATTGCATTTGCAAATCGCCCCTGCCGATGTTCGTCCATCACTAACTATTTGTAACCTGCATCTTGCATGGCCTAATTGTGCTACCATGGCCTGCAGCATCTCTGGACTTGCTTCATATCGCACACATCTGGGATGTTATTGGTCAGCAATTACAAAGGGAGCTGTCAGCTGCAGATCTTGATGATATGCATGCCCAATTGCTTTCAACATGGCAGAACATTCCTTAGACAATAATTAATAAACTCACTGATAGCATGCCAAGTGTGTATATTTCTGTGTGTGGCGCCTATACATGATACTGAATACATTGAGATATTTTGTATATTTTGTTTCCATTCTTTTTATCATTTGCAATGCATATTATCATTTCTACTGATCCTGTGATTTACAGAATTCCTCAACTCCTTCTTTGTGTTACTTGTTCATCGTTGCATCCACAATGTGCATCCAAAATAACCAAAATGAGCTGTTTTATTAAAGTAAATATCAGTATATGACTAAATGTGCTGTTATATTATAAAACACAGTTTATATGTTATCATACCAGTATTCATGGCAGGCTGGATTAAGTCCCTCTAGCCTCTCTTTGATATTTATAGCTACTAAAAGTTTTTGGCATAGAAAGATTGCAATTTTTGTCACAAGTGTTGGTTTAAGATTTTTTATGACACCGTCATAACTTTCCTACAAAGTGGGCGAGGTTTGATTGGTAGGAGAAAAGCTATGGACAGGACTTGCACAGCTCAACTCATTTTAGAATGTGTGCATGAGAAAACTGGTGCACATTTCCCCAGATATCTACTCCAGCTCCTAGGTGGAGTAAACTTTAGTTCTGGGACTAAGAAGTCCTGATAAACACCACAGTTGTTAAGAGGCGTGCGAGGAGAGCAAAATAAGACATTAACAAGAACATTTTGGCATAACCCATATCATTAAAAGTCATCAGGCAGGTAAATGCAAAAGGACACAATTAGCTCCATTAGCAACGGGAGGTCAGAACAAACGTAAAGAAGTTCAAGAACCTTCCAAGGTGAGGGCATGCATTTGTGCACAAGTATGTATGGCAGTATTACATTTTGTGTCAAAAATATGGAGGCCTCATCTTGGTTTTCTACAGAAGAAATATATTAACAGGCAATACTTTATGTTAGCATGATGAGAAAATACAATTTTAACACACGTTAATCCCTTATAATTTAGAATCATTAACCTAGCAAGCAAAGAAAATATGAATGCATAAAACATTACAAGTAGGGATGAGCGAACTCGAACTGTATAGTTCGGGTTCGTACCGAATTTTGGGGTGTCCGTGACACGGACCCGAACCCGGACATTTTCGTAAAAGTCCGGGTTCGGGTTCGGTGTTCGTCGCTTTCTTGGCGCTTTTGTGACGCTTTCTTGGCGCTTTTTGAAAGGCTGCAAAGCAGCCAATCAACAAGCGTCATACTACTTGCCCCAAGAGGCCGTCACAGCCATGCCTACTATTGGCATGGCTGTGATTGGCCAGAGCACCATGTGACCCAGCCTCTATTTAAGCTGGAGTCACATAGCGCCGCCCGTCACTCTGCTCTGATTAGCGTAGGGAGAGGTTGCGGCTGCGACAGTAGGGCGAGATTAGGCAGATTAACTCCTCCAAAGGACTTGATTATTGATCGATCTGCAGCTGTGGGTCATTGAGCTGCTGATACTCAATTGCTCACTGTTTTTAGGCTGCCCAGACCGTTTGTCAGTCACTTTTTTCTGGGGTGATCGGCGGCCATTTTGTGTCTTGTGGTGCGCCAGCACAACCTGCGACCAAGTGCATTTAACCCTCAATGGTGTGGTTGTTTTTTGGCTAAAGCCTACATCAGGGTGAAGCTGTCACACCAAGTGCATTTAACCAGCAATAGTCTGTTTATTTTTTGGCCATATACTACATCAGGGGCAAGCTGCGCCTGTCACCAAGTGCATTTAACCCTCAATGGTGTGGTTGTTTTTTGGCTAAAGCCTACATCAGGGTGAAGCTGTCACACCAAGTGCATTTAACCAGCAATAGTCTGTTTATTTTTTGGCCATATACTACATCAGGGGCAAGCTGCGCCTGTCACCAAGTGCATTTAACCCTCAATGGTGTGGTTGTTTTTTGGCTAAAGCCTACATCAGGGTGAAGCTGTCACACCAAGTGCATTTAACCAGCAATAGTCTGTTTATTTTTTGGCCATATACTACATCAGGGGCAAGCTGCGCCTGTCACCAAGTGCATTTAACCCTCAATGGTGTGGTTGTTTTTTGGCTAAAGCCTACATCAGGGTGAAGCTGTCACACCAAGTGCATTTAACCAGCAATAGTCTGTTTATTTTTTGGCCATATACTACATCAGAGGCAAGCTGCGCCCGTCACCAAGTGCATTTAACCCTCAGTAGTGTGGTTGGTCAAGCTGTCACACCAAGTGCATTTAACCAGCAATAGTCTGTTCATTTTTTGGCCATATACTACATCAGGGGCAAGCTGCGCCTGTCACCAAGTGCATTTAACCCTCAGTAGTGTGGTTGGTCAAGCTGTCACACCAAGTGCATTTAACCAGCAATAGTGTGGTTATTTTTTGGCCATATCCCAGTCTAATTCTGTCAGTAAATCTATATCTGTCACCCAGCGCCTAAATACTAGGCCTCAAATTTATATCCCGCTAAATCTGTCGTTACTGCTGTACTGTTCTGGCTGGGCAAGTTATTTAGTGTCCGTCAAAGCACATTTTTTGTTCTGGGTTGAAATACAATTCCCAATTTAGCAATTTCCTAATTTAGTGGTTTCTGCTGTATCAGAGCTATTTGAAATCTATCCCTAAAAGGGTATATAATATTCAAGGTGCACATAGGGTCATTCAGAATAACTTCACACACACGCTACTGTGCATTTCCAAGTCTAATTCCATCAGTAAATCTATACCTGTCACCCAGCGACTAAATACTAGGCCTCAAATTTATATCCCGCTAAATCTGTCGTTACTGCTGTACTGTTCTGGCTGGGCAAGTTATTTAGTGTCCGTCAAAGCACATTTTTTGTTCTGGGTTGAAATACAATTCCCAATTTAGCAATTTCCTAATTTAGTGGTTTCTGCAGTATCAGAGCTATTTTAAATCTATCCCTAAAAGGGTATATAATATTCAAGGTGCACATAGGGTCATTCAGAATAACTTCACACACACGCTACTGTGCATTTCCAAGTCTAATTCCTTCAGTAAATCTATACCTGTCACCCAGCGCCTAAATACTAGGCCTCAAATTTATATCCAGCTGAATTTGAATACAATACATTGGGCCAAATAATATTTTTGTTGTTGTGGTGAACAATAACAATGAGGAAAACATCTAGTAAGGGACGCGGACGTGGACATGGTCGTGGTGGTGTTAGTGGACCCTCTGGTGCTGGGAGAGGACGTGGCCGTTCTGCCACATCCACACGCCCTAGTGTACCAACTACCTCAGGTCCCAGTAGCCGCCAGAATTTGCAGCGATATATGGTGGGGCCCAATGCCGTTCTAAGGATGGTAAGGCCTGAGCAGGTACAGGCATTAGTCAATTGGGTGGCCGACAGTGGATCCAGCACGTTCACATTATCTGCCACCCAGTCTTCTGCAGAAAGCGCACAGATGGCGCCTGAAAACCAACCCCATCAGTCTGTCACATCACCCCCATGCATATCAGGGAAACTGTCTGAGCCTCAAGTTATGCATCAGTCTCTTATGCTGTTTAAAGACTCTGCTGGCAGGGTTTCCCAAGGGCATCCACCTAGCCCTTCCCCAGCGGTGGAAGACATAGACTGCACTGACGCACAACCACTTATGTTTCCTGATGATGAGGACATGGGAATACCACCTCAGCATGTCTCTGATGATGACGAAACACAGGTGCCAACTGCTGCGTCTTTCTGCAGTGTGCAGACTGAACAGGAGGTCAGGGATCAAGACTGGGTGGAAGACGATGCAGGGGACGATGAGGTCCTAGACCCCACATGGAATGAAGGTCGTGCCACTGACTTTCACAGTTCGGAGGAAGAGGCAGTGGTGAGACCGAGCCAACAGCGTAGCAAAAGAGGGAGCAGTGGGCAAAAGCAGAACACCCGCCGCCAAGAGACTCCGCCTGCTACTGACCGCCGCCATCTGGGACCGAGCACCCCAAAGGCAGCTTCAAGGAGTTCCCTGGCATGGCACTTCTTCAAACAATGTGCTGACGACAAGACCCGAGTGGTTTGCACGCTGTGCCATCAGAGCCTGAAGCGAACCTTAGCACAACCTGCATGACCAGGCACCTGCATGCAAAGCATGAACTGCAGTGGAGTAAACCCCTTAAAAACAAGGAAGTCGCTCAGGCTCCCCCTGCTACCTCTTCTGCTGCTGCCGCCTCGGCCTCTTCTGCTGCTGCCGCCTCGGCCTCTTCCTCCGCCTCTGGAGGAACGTTGGCACCTGCCGCCCAGCAAACAGGGGATGTACCACCAACACCACCACCACCTCCGTCACCAAGCGTCTCAACCATGTCACACGCCAGCGTTCAGCTCTCCATCTCACAAACATTTGAGAGAATGCAATCAAAAAAGATAGGGGCACATCCAATAATATAAGGGGAGAGTGCCGGCCCTCGGTATGTGAAGCACAATGTAACAAAAGAGAAAAAGAATACCGAAATGGGAGCCGCACATCTACAAAAATATAAGTTTATTAAGGCAACAGACACAGCATAAAAAAGTTTTTTTAAATCGTTGTATACAACAAATCTGGGCCATGTAAGCCGTGTGTCGGCGCATGCCCATCTGAATCACCACAAATTCATATATGAGCCCCCACATCAATCAGCATATAATGATATAAAGTGCATGAAATCCATCAACAATAGATAATAAATACTTATCATAAAAATGGCATAATGGGGGGTGTCTGTGGCGGTCAGCAGAAGAGCCCAACGCGTATCGCCAGGCTTGCTGGCTTCCTCAGGAGTGTCAGCCACTACTTCTCCAAGAGAGCCGTGCCTTCCCTGCACAACCAAGTATCCGATAAAATCAAGTGTGCACTGCGCAACGCCATCTGTAGCAAGGTCCACCTAACCACAGATACGTGTACCAGTAAGCACGGCCAGGGACGCTATATCTCCTTAACTGCACACTGGGTAAATGTAGTGGCAACTGGGCCCCAGGTGGAGAGCTGTTTGGCGCATGTCCTTCCGCCGCCAAGGATCGCAGGGCAACATTCTTTGCCTCCTGTTGCCACCTCCTCTTTCTCAGCTTCCTCCTCCTCTTCTTCCACCTGCTCATCCAGTCAGCCACACACCTTCACCACCAACTTCAGCACAGCCCGGGGTAAACGTCAGCAGGCCATTCTGAAACTCATATGTTTGGGGGACAGGCCCCACACTGCACAGGGGTTGTGGCGGGGTATAGAACAACAGACCGACGAGTGGTTGCTGCCGGTAACCCTCAAGCCCGGCCTGGTGGTGTGCGATAATGGGCGAAATCTCGTTGCAGCTCTGGTACTAGCCGGTTTGACGCACATCCCTTGCCTGGCGCATGTGCTGAATTTGGTGGTGCAGAAGTTCATTCACAACTACCCCGACATGTCAGAGCTTCTGCATAAAGTGCGGGCCGTCTGTTCGCGCTTCCGGCGTTCACATCCTGCCGCTGCTCGCCTGTCTGTGCTACAGCGTAACTTTGGCCTTCCCGCTCACCGCCTCATATGCGACGTGCCCACCAGGTGGAACTCCACCTTGCACATGCTGGACAGACTGTGCGAGCAGCAGCAGGCCATAGTGGAGTTTCAGCTGCAGCACGCACGGGTCAGTCGCACTGCGGAACAGCACCACTTCACCACCAATGACTGGGCCTCCATGCGAGACCTGTGTGCCCTGTTGCGCTGTTTTGAGTACTCCACCAACATGGCCAGTGGCAATGACGCCGTTATCAGCGTTACAATACCACTTCTATGTCTCCTTGAGAAAACACTTAGGGCGATGATGGAAATGGAGGTGGCCCAGGAGGAGGAGGAGGAGGAGGAAGAGGGGTCATTTTTAGCACTTTCAGGCCAGTCTCTTCGAAGTGACTCAGAGGGAGGTTTTTTTGCAACAGCAGAGGCCAGGTACAAATGTGGCCAGCCAGGGCCCACTACTGGAAGACGAGAAGGACGAGGAGGAGGTGGAGGAGGATAAGGGATGAAGCATGGTCACAGCGGGGTGGCACCCAACGCAGCTCGGGCCCATCACTGGTGCGTGGCTGGGGGGAAAGGCAGGACGATGACGATACGCCTCCCACAGAGGACAGCTTGTCCTTACCCCTGGGCAGCCTACATGCTGCAGTGCCTGCGCAACGACAGCAGAGTTGCCCACATTTTAACGTGTGCGGACTACTGGGTTGCCACCCTGCTAGATCCACGCTACAAAGACAATGTGCCCACCTTACTTCCTGCACTGGAGCGTGATAGGAAGATGCGCGAGTACAAGCGCACGTTGGTAGACGCGCTACTTAGAGCATTCCCAAATGTCACAGGGGAACAAGTGGAAGCCCAAGGCCAAGGCGGAGGAGGAGCAAGAGGTCGCCAAGGCAGCTGTGTCACGGCCAGCTCCTCTGAGGGCAGGGTTAGCATGGCAGAGATGTGGAAAAGCTTAGTCAACACGCCACAGCTAACTGCACCACCACCTGATACGCAACGTGTTAGCAGGAGGCAACATTTCACTAACATGGTGGAACAGTACGTGTGCACACCCCTCCACGTACTGACTGATGGTTCGGCCCCATTCAACTTCTGGGTCTCTAAATTGTCCACGTGGCCAGAGCTAGCCTTTTATGCCTTGGAGGTGCTAGCCTGCCCGGCGGCCAGCGTTTTGTCTGAACGTGTATTCAGCACGGCAGAGGGCGTCATTACAGACAAACGCAGCCGCCTGTCTACAGCCAATGTGGACAAGCTGACGTTCATAAAAATGAACCAGGCATGGATCCCACAGGACCTGTCCGTCCCTTGTCCAAATTAGACATTAACTACCTCCCCTTAACCATATATTATTGTACTCCAGGGCACTGCCTCATTCAATCCTATTTTTATTTTCATTTTACCATTATATTGCGAGGCTACCCAAAGTTGAATGAACCTCTCCTCTGTCTGGGTGCCGGGGCCTAAATATATGCCAATGGACTGTTCCAATGTTGGGTGACGTGAAGCCGGATTCTCTGCTATGACATGCAGACTGATTCTCTGCTGACATGAAGCCAGATCCTCTGTTACGGGACCTCTCTCCTCTGCCTGGGTGCTGGGCCTAAATATCTGACAATGGACTGTTGCAGTGGTGGCTGACGTGAAGCCTGATTTTCTGCTATGACATGCAGACTAATTCTCTGCTGACATGAAGCCAGATCCTCTGTTACGGGACCTCTCTCCTCTGCCTGGGTGCTGGGCCTAAATTTATGAAAATGGACTGTTGCATTGGTGGGTGACGTGAAGCCTGATTCTCTGCTATGATATGAAGACTGATTCTCTGCTGACATGAAGCCAGATTGTCTGTTACGGGACCTCTCTCCTCTGCCTGGGTGCTGGGCCTAAATATCTGACAATGGACTGTTGCAGTGGTGGCTGACGTGAAGCCTGATTCTCTGCTATGATATGCAGACTAATTCTCTGCTGACATGAAGCCAGATCCTCTGTTATGGGACCTCTCTCCTCTGCCTGGGTGCTGGGCCTAAATTTATGAAAATGGACTGTTGCAGTGGTGGGTGACTTGAAGCCTGATTCTCTGCTATGACATGAAGACTGATTCTCTGCTGACATGAAGCCAGATTGTCTGTTACGGGACCTCTCTCCTCTGCCTGGGTGCTGGGCCTAAATATCTGACAATGGACTGTTGCATTGGTGGCTGACGTGAAGCCTGATTCTCTGCTATGACATGAAGACTGATTCTCTGCTGACATGAAGCCAGATTGTCTGTTACGGGACCTCTCTCCTCTGCCTGGGTGCTGGGCCTAAATTTATGAAAATGGACTGTTGCAGTGGTGGGTGACGTGAAGCCTGATTCTCTGCTATGACATGAAGACTGATTCTCTGCTGACATGAAGCCAGATTGTCTGTTACGGGACCTCTCTCCTCTGCCTGGGTGGTGGGCCTAAATTTATGAAAATGGACTGTTGCAGTGGTGGGTGACGTGAAGCCTGATTCTCTGCTATGACATGAAGACTGATTCTCTGCTGACATGAAGCCAGATTCTCTGTTACGGGACCTCTCTCCTCTGCCTGGGTGCTGGGCCTAAATATCTGACAATGGACTGTTGCATTGGTGGCTGACGTGAAGCCTGATTCTCTGCTATGACATGAAGACTGATTCTCTGCTGACATGAAGCCAGATTCTCTGTTACGGGACCTCTCTCCTCTGCCTGGGTGCCGGGGCCTAAATATCTGAGAATGGACTGTTCCAGTGGTGGGTGACGTGAAGCCAGATTCTCTGCTATGGGACCTCTCTCCAATTGATTTTGGTTAATTTTTATTTATTTAATTTTTATTTTAATTCATTTCCCTATCCACATTTGTTTGCAGGGGATTTACCTACATGTTGCTGCCTTTTGCAGCCCTCTAGCCCTTTCCTGGGCTGTTTTACAGCCTTTTTAGTGCCGAAAAGTTCGGGTTCCCATTGACTTCAATGGGGTTCGGGTTCGGGACGAAGTTCGGATCGGGTTCGGATCCTGAACCCGAACATTTTCGGGAAGTTCGACCGAACTTCTCGAACCCGAACATCCAGGTGTCCGCTCAACTCTAATTACAAGCAATAAACTATTTTCATCCGCAGATGCTGGCAATTTATTATTTCATCTGGGAGTCCTGTAATTTAAATGTAGTTGAGTGACAGGTTGAACTCCTAATCTTTAACAAGGGTTCACACAAGGTAGATTTTTTTTTTTTTAAATTTCTTCAGCCGTTCCATACATCTGAAAGTCATGCATATGCTGTATTAACAACTCAATTCCTTTTCAGTTGCTGAAATTTCTGAAACAAATCTGCTGCGCATGAACATGTCTGTAGCCTATGCTTTCTAAGTAAGACTTGCCATATAGATTCGATTTTGGCCATCAGCTATCCTTTCTAACTACCCCATGCACATGCTGTATATGCTTGGCCTTGCTTGCATGCCTCGCTGCCAGACACATCTGGAGGTTTATATCTCAGGACCAAATGGATTATGCATGCTAAAGTCAGATGGTCCCCATATTGATTAGATGAGTTTGGTGAACCAAAGTTCTTCAGATGATGATAAATATTAAAAGAATGTTAAGAACGTGCAAACTTTCTTTTGTCATAAAAGCAATTTTTTTCTTTTAATACATATTTCCTGTTCTGAGTATTGCTATTTATATGTACTGTAAATGTCACCAGGCTTACCGAGTAAATATAAATATGCTATGAAGCTATATGATTCACCTCGATCTACTTGTGTGTTTTTCTATTAATTGGTGAACGTCACAGAAAACTGACCTTTTGCTAAAATAAACATTTTCCTTGGTTCTGTCAGAAAGCCAAACAGTTTGCATGTCTTTACACACCGACTATATTTACCTAAAGGTCAGCCATCAGAGAAACAATTGCAAATGTGGCATTTATCCTTTAGTGTTGTCAGCAACTAAGATTTTTATATAAAACTTTGAGTTTGCTAAGAAAATGAGTCTTTGTTTTATTTCAAATGTCATTTAAACATAATGTGGTAGGTGAACTAAAAAAAAAAAACTTTCTCCATGGATATTACATAGTTACGAAATATCATTGTCAGCTATGCCATTGTGGAAGTGACTGATAGAGAAGTTTGGTATTACTCATATCTGTAGAGGAGGTGTATAAGGAAAGGATGCAATGACACAAACATCCCCGATATGTACTCAGGTGGTCTGTTCCGGCAGAGGAACAGACTAGTGGAGTTACCTTATCTGGCATAGCTGGATACTGCCACAAACTGCCATGCACCATCGGATCCCCTCTGACTATAAAAAGATCAGATGCGGATCTGGCAAGTTTCTGACATAAATGCCAGCTTTCTGCTGAAAAAATGACTACTGTATGTAGAGGTATTTCTCTGACAGAAAGCCGGCATTTGTGCTGGAAACCCGTTGGACCACTGATGGATCCCATTTTAGTGAATGGAGATGTGACGGTGCCCAGCAGTGTCCAGCTATGCTGGATACAGTGAACTCTGGTAGTCTGTTCCTCTGCCAGAACACACTACCAGAGTACATATCGGATGTGGCATTAGATAAAAAGTGCTGCCAAAAATGTAATCATTGTTTATTATATCACACAATGCGTATAAAATACTTGTGTCCAAAAATATACACATTTATGCAAATTTGGCATATTATTCTATTACTTGGTCTCCATTGCATGTTCCAGACTACCCATATATGTTTACTCTCCATCAATCATTACTAGATGAAAGAGGCATGTGTATGGTATCTTTCTTGCCAAAACTTTAGAGTTATAGGTACTATGTGTACTGCATAAAGCATTCCACCGACGTGTGATGTACGTGTTCTCCATGGAAAGCACACGTCCCTATTCATTTTAATGTGGATATTCAGACATCAGTGTTTTAGCACAGTCCATGGACCCATGTTTTTAGCACACGTGCATGCTCTATTTTGTCCATCACGCCCATTATAGTCTATGGGTCCGTAAAAGGATCATTAGGAAAAGATGCTTTGAAGATTATTTTTCAGCTGTGCAGGGTCAGTGAAACACAGATGGCACACGGACAGCAAAAAACGGACACACAAACCACATATGGATCCTTCACAGATAGCTACACAGATGCATCACTGACTACTTTTTCATGGATTTGAGCACGGACGTATGGAGGTATATAAACAGATGCAACGCTCCATAGTGTGGCACCCAACGGAGAAGGTCAAATTTTTTCCGTAATCCAACAGAAAAATATCTATATGCTTCAATATGAAACCAGAGGCATCAGTAGGTACAATATTATTCCATATATTTTAAGGTTAACATTATGGCTCAGTCTAACTCTGAGAGAAGAAGGGTTTGATGCTGAGGAAAGCCCTGAGCTACATAGCTGTCCCTTTGTCTCTCTCTCTTTCTCAGAAGACTGGCATCCTGGTAAAGGGCCCACGGTCTGTAGCTCACTAGTCCAGGTGGCTAATTGGTCATAGGCTAGTGACCCATGTTCTGTGGCTCAGTGTCCCCATCTCATTGTCTTCTTCTGGTCACTTATGCAGGCTGGCATGAGTCTGCCCTCCAAGCACTGGTCCCTAACTGTAGCACACTAGGGGCTCTGACTGCTCTCCTTAGAAACAGTTTCTAGCTAGACTAGAACCTTTTAGTGGGAGGGGTGGAGTGGAGAAACTCAGCACAAACAGATACTTTGTAACACTTTCCATCTGGTATAGACTTACATTACAGCTTCAATGATACTCAATGGCCATGACATAGCAGTTTTTCCAGGCAAGTTTCCAGACATAACAACATAGGTAAAACTTTTTTAAAAGTCAGACTGTCTTTAATTGGTGGTGAACAAGTTTAGTCCCCCCCCCCCCCAAAAGCAGGGTGGTAAACAAGTCTGGGTTTTGCCCTCCAAAACAGGGTGGTAAACAAGTTTGGGGTTTTACCTCCAAAACATGGTCTTCTTTAAACCCTATGGCAACTGTGGAAAATTACCAGCTTCTCAATAAAAGTCCTAACAGTCTCTCAGTATTCATTAACTCTTTCAACAGAGCAATGTAAATATAGTGATAGTTACACATGATTAAACATTGCAAGTTAACCCTTTCAGGTGAAAAAAAGTAAGAAGTTTTAACTTTCCATAGGGGAAATAGGCAAATGTCCAAAAATATCCAAATGTCAAAGAACTCCCTGCTCCAGGGCACTACAATAGTGTTTCTGATTAATGGAGCGCTGAGTCATGGACCTATCAAGTTCTTATTCAGGGAATCGTAGCTCTATTTAAACCCCTTCCTGGCCATATACCAGTGCCAGTGATAGTCTCTGACTCACTAGCTGTGTTCCTGTTTCCTTGTTCCTATGCTTATTAGATTGATCATTCCTCTGACCGCGGCTTGTCTTCTGACCATGCTCTGTCTCTCGTTTGGTACTGCATAGCTGGTTCTGACTCCTTTATGTATAACTCTGGAATTTGTTTTTGTCCGCTTCCGCACTTAAATAGTGTAGGGACCTTTAACCTGTTGTGGTCTAGCTATCTAGGGCTTGTGCCTTAGGGCTCACTGTCCTTGTCTGTCCCTACCTACTGGCATAACAAAGGATTTCTGGAATATCTGAAACAGCCAAGAAACATTTTAGATCCCATGATATCTCAAGATATGTACATATTTAAGAACACTCTCAAAAATCTAAAAAGATGATGTTAGGCTCCATTTGTTATATGGCAAATAGCTTCTCAAGCTCAGGCCCCTGATGGCACTGTGTAGTGGATACAGGTTTTATGCAGAATTGTTGGACATAAATAGAGAGTTAATAGAAATTTGTGCCACCCCCATCCAACTGACTCCAGAGTCCATTCTCCTCTGGATCCCTGCCAAATTAATTATTCCATTAAATTGGTTGGGCATAAACCCTCCCACAATTGACCAATGGTTTTCTAAAAGAGATACCATATATAGGCTGCAGGAATTATTTAGTTGGGAACTGAGAAGCTATAGTAATTTTTTTAAACTTTGGCAACTGTCATCTAGTAACATAGTAACATAGTACATAAGGCCGAAAAAAGACATTTGTCCATCCAGTTCGGCCTGTCATCCTGCAAGTTGATCCAGAGGAAGGCAAAAAAAAACCTGTGAGGTAGAAGCCAATTTTCCTCACTTTAGGGGAATAAAAATTCCTTCCCGACTCCAATCAGGCAATCAGAATAAATCCCTGGATCAACGATCTCTCTCTAGTAGCTATATCCTGTAATATTATTACGCTCCAGAAATACGTCCAGGCCCCTCTTGAATTCCTTTATTGTACTCACCATCACCACCTCCTCAGGCAAAGAGTTCCATAGTCTCACTGCTCTTACCATAAAGAATCCTCTTCTATGTTTGTGTACAAACCTTCTTTCCTCCAGACGCATAGGATGTCCCCTCGTCACAGTCACCGTCCTGGGAATAAATAGATGACGGGATAGATCTCTGTACTGATCCCTGATATATTTATACATATTAATTAGATCTCCTCTCAGTCGTCTTTTTTCTAAAGTAAATAACCCTAATTTTGATAATCTTTCAGGGTACTGTAGTTGCCCCATTCCAGTTATTACTTTAGTTGCCCTCCTCTGGACCCTCTCCAGCTCTGCTATGTCTGCTTTGTTCACTGGAGCCCAGAACTGTACACAGTACTCCATGTGTGGTCTGACTAAAGATTTGTAAAGTGGTAGGACTATGTTCTCATCACGGGCATCTATGCCCCTTTTGATGCAACCCATTATCTTATTTGCCTTGGCAGCAGCTGCCTGACACTGGTTTTTGCAGCTTTGTTTGCTGTTTATTAAAATTCCTAGATCTTTTTCCATGTCAGTGTTACCGAGTGTTTTACCATTTAATAAGTACGGGTGACTTGCATTATTCCTTCCCATGTGCATAACTTTACATTTGTCAGTGTTAAACCTCATCTGCCACTTATCTGCCCAAGCCTCCAATCTATCCAGATCCATCTGTAGCAGTATACTGTCCTCTTCAGTGTTAATTAATTTACACAGTTTAGTGTCATCTGCAAAAATTGATATTTTACTATGCAAGCCTTCTACAAGACCATTAATAAATATATTGAAGAGAATAGGGCCCAATACTGACCCCTGAGGTACTCCACTAGTGACAGTGACCCAATCTGAGTATTTACCATTAATAACCACCCTCTGTTTTCTATCATTGAGCCAGTTACTTACCCACTTACAGACGTTTTCTCCCAGTCCGAGCATTCTCATTTTATATACTAACCTTTTATGTGGTACAGTGTCAAATGCTTTGGAGAAGTCCAGGTACACGACATCCATTGATTCGCCGCTGTCAAGTCTAGAACTTACCTCCTCATAGAAACTGATTAAATTTGTTTGACATGATCGATCCCTCACGAAGCCATGCTGATATGGCGTTATTTGCTTATTTCCGTTAAGATGCTCTAACATAGCATCTCTCAGAAAACCTTCAAACAGTTTACCCACAACAGATGTTAAACTTACCGGCCTATAGTTTCCAGGCTCTGTTTTTGGACCCTTTTTGAATATTGGCACCACATTTGCCATGCGCCAATCCTGTGGGACATTCCCTGTCAATATAGAATCTGCAAATATCAGAAATAAGGGTCTGGCTATGACATTACTTAATTCCCTTAGGATACGAGGGTGTATGCCATCCTCTCTTGGCGATTTGTCTATTTTAATCTTTTTAAGTCGCTGTTGTACTTCTTCCTGGGTCAGACAGGACACTTTTAATGGGGAATTTATTTCAACATTCTGCATGTCATCTGACAGTTTATTTTCCTCAGTGAATACATTGGAGAAAAAAATATTTAACAGCTTTGCTTTCTCCTCGTCGCTCTCTGCGACTCCCCCCTCATTACTCTTTAACGGGCCGATACCTTCAGATTTATACTTTTTAACATTTATATAATTGAAGAACATTTTAGGGTTAGTTTTACTCTCTTTGGCAATTAATCTCTCAGTCTCTAGTTTGGCCGCTTTTATTTGTTTTTTACATGTTCTATTTTTTTCCTTATAGTTTTTCAGTGCTTCCGTGCTACCTTCCTGTTTTAGTGTTTTATATGCTTTCTTTTTGTCATTTATTGCTTTCTTTACAGTTCTGTTTATCCACATTGGTTTCTTTTTGTTCCTTAACCTTTTATTCCCATACGGTATGTACCTCTCACAATGAGATTTTAGGATGCTTTTAAAGATATCCCATTTTGTGGCTGTATTTTTATTTGTGAGGACTTTATCCCATTTAGTTAGGCCTATGGCCTCTCTTAGTTGGCTAAATTTAGCTTTTTTGAAGTTTGGTATTTTTGTTCCTCCCTGTAGAAACGCTCTCTTGAATGATAATTGGAAGGTTATTACTTTGTGGTCACTATTTCCCAGGTGTCCCCCAATCTGCACGTCTGTTGTTCTGTCAGGCCTATTGGTTAATACTAAGTCCAGTATGGCCATCCCTCTAGTCGGGTCCTGAACCAGTTGGGAGAGGTAATTGTCTTTGGTTATTGCCAAGAACCTGTTTCCTTTATGAGATATACAAGTTTCAGTTTCCCAGTCTATATCTGGGTAGTTAAAGTGCCCCATAATAACCACCTCATTATGATTTGCCGCCTCGTCTATCTCATTTAGTAGTAGATTTTCTGTGGACTCTGGTATGTTAGGTGGTTTATAGTAAACTCCTAATAGTAATTTATTATTGTTTTTAGCGCCATGTATCTCTACCCACAGTGACTCCACATGTTCATGTCCCTCACTTATATCTTCACGGAGTGTGGTCTTTAGACCGGACTTTACATAAAGGCAGACCCCTCCCCCTCTCCGGTTTTGACGATCCTTTCTAAACAGATTGTAACCCTGTACATTAACTGCCCAGTCATAGCTATCATCCAGCCATGTCTCAGTTATTCCCACTATGTCATAGTCCTCCTCACACATCACTAATTCCAGTTCACCAGTTTTATTAGTCAGGCTTCTGGCATTAGTATACATACATTTGAGAGGTTTATGTATATTTTTTACTCTACACCTTTCCTTCTGAACTGTTCTAGTCCCTCCTTCCATTCCTCCCCCAGTCTCACTACCTTGCCCCCGGTCTCTATCTGCACTATCTTCCCATTCTATAACATAATTACCCTCCCCCCAGTCCCTAGTTTAAACACTCCTCCAACCTTCTAGCCATCTTCTTCCCCAACACAGCTGCCCCTTCCCCATTGAGGTGCAGCCCGTCCCTACGATAGAGCCTGTAGCCGACAGAGAAGTCGGCCCAGTTCTCCAGGAACCCAAACCCCTCCTTCCTACACCAGTTTTTGAGCCACTTGTTAATTTCCCTAATCTCCCTGCTGCCTCTCTTGTGTGGCCCGTGGTACAGGTAGTATTTCGGAAAATACTACCTTTGAGGTCCTTGCCCTCAGCTTTTGACCTAAATCCCTGAAATCATTTTTAAGGACTCTCCACCTACCCCTAACTTTGTCATTGGTTCCGATATGGACCATGACCGCTGGATCTTCTCCAGCCCCTCCCAGTAATCTGTCAACCCGATCCGCGATGTGTCGAACTCTAGCGCCAGGAAGACAGCACACTGTTCGGCGATCACGGTCTTTGTGACAGATTTCCCTATCTGTTCCCCTAATAATTGAGTCTCCCACTACCAGCACCTGTCTGGCCTGCCCTGCTCTCCTGGGCCCCTGCTTACCGGAGCTGACATTCCCCTGACTGGCAGAGGAAGTGTCTGGCTGCGGCAGTGCCATCCCTGGACTGACACCCCCCTCATCTGCCAATCATGCAAACTTGTTGGGGTGTGTCAGATCAGGGCTAGCCTCCCTGGCACTCTTCCCTCTACCCCGCTTTCTTAATGTTACCCAGCTAGCTACCTCACTTTCCTCAGCCTCCTCTCTATCACCCTCCCCCTCATCTACCCCAAAGAGTGCTTGCTCGGTGAGAAGCAAACTCTTTTGCAAATTGTCAATCCCTCTCAGTGTTGCAATTTGCCCATTTAGAGACTCGATTTGCAATTCCAAACGGGTAATTTGCTCACATCTTGAACAAAGATATGCACCCTTGAACTCCTGTTCCAGGACTGCATACATCATGCAAGATGTGCACTGGACTGCGTTGTCAATTGTGCAACACATACTAAATGGGGATTACACCAGCAAAGCAGAAAATACAATATAATGTAGTACTAAGAAACTGGCTAATTACAGTCCCCCACTGAAGTCCCTGAATCTAAAGTCACTTAATCTTAAGTCACACACTTACGCAACCACACTTAAATCAACCACGCGTCGCGGTCAAACTCACGTTATATATCTCCTTATATAACTAAATATAGATGCAGCTCACTACACCAGCCTGGTTTGTTTCCCATCTGGAATCAAAGAGGCTGTGCTACTCACACTGCTGAGTTTTTATAGTCTCCTAATTAGACAACCACACCCGAATTAGACAGCCACACCCTAATTACTCACCTGTGCAACCCCTGGAGAAGGAAAAAAAAGTGTTATCACAGCATACAATACAGTCAAATACAGCCACTCAATGTCCACAAATAATTTAGCTCTCAGATACTCCCTCACTTAATCTTAAGTCACACACTTACGCAACCACACTTAAATCAACCACGCGTCGCGGTCAAACTCGCGTTATATATCTCCTTATATAACTAAATATAGATGCAGCTCACTACACCAGCCTGGTTTGTTTCCCATCTGGAATCAAAGAGGCTGTGCTACTCACACTGCTGAGTTTTTATAGTCTCCTAATTAGACAACCACACCCGAATTAGACAGCCACACCCTAATTACTCACCTGTGCAACCCCTGGAGAAGGGAAAAAAAAGTGTTATCACAGCATACAATACAGTCAAATACAGCCACTCAATGTCCACAAATAATTTAGCTCTCAGATACTCCCTCACTTAATCTTAAGTCACACACTTACGCAACCACACTTAATCAACCACGCGTCGCGGTCAAACTTGCGTTATATATCTCCTTATATAACTAAATATACAGTGGCGGAAATAATTATTTGACCCCTCACTGATTTTGTAAGTTTGTCCAATGACAAAGAAATGAAAAGTCTCAGAACAGTATCATTTCAATGGTAGGTTTATTGTAACAGTGGCAGATAGCACATCAAAAGGAAAATCGAAAAAATAACTTTAAATAAAAGATAGCAACTGATTTGCATTTCATTGAGTGAAATAAGTATTTGAACCCCTACCAACCATTAAGAGTTCTGGCTCCCACAGAGTGGTTAGACACTTCTACTCAATTAGTCACCCTCATTAAGGACACCTGTCTTAACTAGTCACCTGTATAAAAGACACCTGTCCACAGAATCAATCAATCAAGCAGACTCCAAACTCTCCAACATGGGAAAGACCAAAGAGCTGTCCAAGGATGTCAGAGACAAAATTGTAGACCTGCACAAGGCTGGAATGGGCTACAAAACCATTAGCAAGAAGCTGGGAGAGAAGGTGACAACTGTTGGTGCGATTGTTCGAAAATGGAAGGAGCACAAAATGACCATCAATCGACCTCGCTCTGGGGCTCCACGCAAGATCTCACCTCGTGGGGTGTCAATGGTTCTGAGAAAGGTGAAAAAGCATCCTAGAACTACACGGGAGGAGTTAGTTAATGACCTCAAATTAGCAGGGACCACAGTCACCAAGAAAACCATTGGAAACACATTACACCGCAATGGATTAAAATCCTGCAGGGCTCGCAAGGTCCCCCTGCTCAGGAAGGCACATGTGCAGGCCCGTCTGAAGTTTGCCAATGAACACCTGAATGATTCAGAGAGTGACTGGGAGAAGGTGCTGTGGTCTGATGAGACCAAAATAGAGCTCTTTGGCATTAACTCAACTCGCTGTGTTTGGAGGAAGAAAAATGCAGCCTATGACCCCCAAAACACCGTCCCCACCGTCAAGCATGGGGGTGGAAACATTTTGCTTTGGGGGTGTTTTTCTGCTAAGGGCACAGGACAACATATTCGCATAAACGGGAAAATGGACGGAGCCATGTATCGTGAAATCCTGAGCGACAACCTCCTTCCCTCTGCCAGGAAACTGAAAATGGGTCGTGGATGGGTGTTCCAGCACGACAATGACCCAAAACATACAGCAAAGGCAACAAAGGAGTGGCTCAAGAAGAAGCACATTAAGGTCATGGAGTGGCCTAGTCAGTCTCCGGACCTTAATCCAATCGAAAACCTATGGAGGGAGCTCAAGCTCAGAGTTGCACAGAGACAGCCTCGAAACCTTAGGGATTTAGAGATGATCTGCAAAGAGGAGTGGACCAACATTCCTCCTAAAATGTGCGCAAACTTGGTCATCAATTACAAGAAACGTTTGACCTCTGTGCTTGCAAACAAGGGTTTTTCCACCAAGTATTAAGTCTTTTTTTGTTAGAGGGTTCAAATACTTATTTCACTCAATGAAATGCAAATCAGTTGCTATCTTTTATTTAAAGTTATTTTTTCGATTTTCCTTTTGATGTGCTATCTGCCACTGTTACAATAAACCTACCATTGAAATGATACTGTTCTGAGACTTTTCATTTCTTTGTCATTGGACAAACTTACAAAATCAGTGAGGGGTCAAATAATTATTTCCTCCACTGTAGATGCAGCTCACTACACCAGCCTGGTTTGTTTCCCCTCTGGAATCAAAAATAATTCATAACCCTCTTTATAAGCCTCTTCTTGGCTCTTCACAAAAATACTTTTTTTTATTGCAAGTCTTGCTAATATTCATATTTGAGAAACCAGACAAAAATTACTATTGGGACTCAATTTTTCCGATTTTCAGCTACCATTATGTAACCAGCTATTCTTTCCTTTCCATTCCTGCATCCCCCAAATGCGACTGTTGTATTCAGTAGTTAAGTCATGTCTTTGACCATGTACCAGATGGCTAGAGTACACTGTATCCCCTTGCCCATTTTGGAATAATATTAAGGTGCATTCTTTATTTGACTTTATGTTTATGTGCATTCCTTTCAATAAAATAAAAAATACTATGAAAAAAGTTCATATTCAGTTGCAAACTCACTCCATAAGATAGTGGTGTAAACCCAAAAGATGATGGCAATAGGGTATGATGCAAAAAACAAACCAAAAACTGAGACCTCTCTAGAGAAAAATGCTAGGTTTAAAAAAGCACCAAATTTATCAAACATGACATTAAAGTACGCCAGCGGAGACTAGAGCAAAACTGACTCCAAATATTACCCTCATGATAAGTTCCCTCCAGGAGAGTTTAAGGCCCCTTTCACACGGGCGAGTTTTCCGCGCGGGTGCAATGCATGAGGTGAACGCATTGCACCTGCACTGAATCCGGACCTATTCATTTCTATGGTGCTGTGCACATGAGCAGTGATTTTCACACATCACGCAAAATCGCAGCATGCTCTTTATTGTGCGTTTTTCACGCAACGCAGGCCCCACAGAAGTGAATGGGGCTGCGTGACAATCGCAACCATCCGCAAGCAAGTGCAGATGCGGTGCGATTTTTACACATGGTTTCTAGGTGATGATCAGGATGGGGACCCTATCATTATTATTTTCCCTTATAACAAGGTTATAAGGGAAAATAATAGCATTCTTAATACAGAATGCTAAGTAAATTAGGGATGGAGGGGTTAAAAAATTAATAAAATGAAACTCACCTCATCCACTTGTTCGTGCTGCCAGGCTCATCTTCTTTCTTCTGCTTTGATGACCTGGGAGATGACGTCACTGCACTAACGTTACTGCACTCATCACATGGTCCGTCACATGGTCCATCGCACAGTGAAGTCACCAAAGGTCCATTTCTCCCAGGTCCTCAAAGAAGAAGAAAGAAGACAAGACGGGCTGCGCGAACAAGTAGATGAGGTGAGTTTAATAATTTTATTTTATTTTTAACCCCTCCATCCCTAATTTACTTAGCATTCTGTATTAAGAATGCTATTATTTTCCATTATAACCATGTTATAAGGGAATATATTAAAATCTAAAGAATACCTAACTCAAACCCGAACTTCAGTGAAGAAGTCCGGGTTTTTTCTCATGCATTGCACTCGTGTGGAAAAAACTGAAGTACGCAACGCAATCGCATACAATCGCAAGATTTTCCTGCGACGCACGAGCATCCTATCCGGCCCTCACACATGACCCCTGTGTGAAAGAGGCCTAAAGCAGCTCTGTCACCAGATCACCCCTTTTAATCATGGCACATAGCCTGGTAGGTGTGATCTTGCTATGGCGGCCTCCTCCAGTGCCAGCTTTGCTGGCAAGCAATTTCAAGCACCAGGAAGCGGGTTTTTTCAGTAGAAGCACCACTATGAGACGACTACCGATATCTAAACACCCCCCTCCTCCCTGATTGACAATGCTAGACCAAGTTGAAGTCATACTCTAGTGCTTTCAATCAAAAGGAGGGGATGTGTTTAGATGTCAGTAGGCGTCCCATAGTGGTGCTCGTACTGAAAAAGCCCACCTCCTGGTGCTCCAAATTGCCTGCCAGCAAAGGAATAAAAGTATGATTTTATCAACAACCGTGGTGCTGACAGTGAGGAGGAAGGTATTATTTTAAACTGGAGGATCACCAGTCTATGTAACTGGTTCAACAGGGATGATCTGGTGACAGAGCCACTTTAATGTCTTGATGTCTCGGGAACAGTTCTAATTACTGGGAACCACAGCTATTTGATGTGAATTTGCAATGGATTTTCCAGTTACATTCAAAATAGTTTCTTTTTTAACTCATGTTATTTAATTGTATATTCACCTTTTCTTTATAAAATGCTAAAACTGTGTAATGCGACTGGATTTAAATGGCATGTGCTTTGTGTGCTTACAAATGAGGCTCATTTTTTGAGCTGTGAGATTTGGTTTGTTTATGTCAAGTCTTTTAATGCAAGAACCACAAAATAGATATTTTTATGTACAGTTTTCACAATGCTTTAGTCAAGGCAGGATGATAAGGTTCTATCCAGCCCTCTAGGGGCTTCCAGCCTACTTGCTTCAGATACCATACTTTCAAAATGAACTCACTTAGGAAACTCATAGCGAGTGCTGCATCTAATTTGGATGATTTGTCAAACAGCAGCTGTAAGAGAAACCACACAGGTCTCAACAAGTCATGTGAAGTGAAAAAAAAACGGAATTTTCCATGAGCTCTGTGATGTTTTGTCCAGAGGATGCATAACACTCATCATCCTTAAATATAAACATTATCAGCAATATATTATATATACAGTAAAAGGGGACACATATGCAATGCATCAGCCAGCCTAAAGTCTGCTTTACCTGAATGCTGTTTTCTAATTAGTGCAATAAGGATATGACTGGTGCATAAAAGATAACTCTGCCCTCTAAATACAGTATGTTCCACTTAAACATTTGCTGAATGGCAAAACACAAAATACATGATAATTTGTCAAACATGACTGCCAGAGGATGAAACCAGGAATAAATGTATCTTTCAGACTAGCACTGTAGAACAAAATATGTTGTGGCACTGGGTCAGAGCATCTCCAAAACAGCAGGTCTTAAAGGGGTTAACCCATGATTATTTTAAGAAATGAAAATCAGACATCATATAGTACATGACAATCTCTTTCCAACAAAGCTAGAACCATCCCTGTACCTCACATGGATCCAGAGATCTCCCCATTCATTGCTCTGCTAGATTTATTCCAAGGTGCTGGTTTGAAGAAATTACAATATTTTTTGGGAAAACCCCTTTAAGTGGGGCCCTGGGCAAACAAGGATTAAAGGTGAAACCAGTAGTCATGAGCAAACCCGTGGAAGTTGGGGTTCTCTCAGTTCGGCCAAACTTCAGGTCAAAGTTCGGGTTAAAGTTCGGGACCTGAACTTGACCCCAAACTCGGACCACATTGAAGTCAATGGGGACCCAAACTTCACTTTATTATTTTCCGTTATAACATGGTTATAGGGGAAAATAATAGCATTCTTAAGACAGAATGAAAAAGAGTATGACAATTTAGGGGTAAAACCCCCCAAAAAACTCACCTCATCCACTTGATCGACCTGTCACAGTGTCTTCTATCTTCTTTCAGCAGGACCTGCAAAACGACTTGCGATGACATCACCACGCTCACCACGTGGTGAGAGCTGTTACGTCATTGCAGGTCCTTTTGCAAGTCCTGCTGAAAGAAGATAGAAGACACTGCGGCAGCGCGATCAAGTGGATGAGGTGAGTTTTTTTGGGGGTTTTACCCCTAAATTGTCATACTCTTTTTCATTCTGTCTTAAGAATGCTATTATTTTCCCCTATAACCATGTTAACCCGAACCCGGACTTCGCTCATCCCTAGTCACCAGTTTTATACAGTCCAGCAAATGCCATTGAGCTCCTGTTTGTCCCACTTGCCTGCAGGTCCTCATGAATGTAAGGGCTCCTTGACATGTTCACCTTAAAATATAGCCAGGATTAAATTTACTGTACGCATACCTGAGGCTCAATTATATACCTCTGCCAGATGCATGCGCTCGATTTCAGGAGGTAACCGGAGGTAACCTGCGTTCCACAGTTGCGCTCCACTGGCAGGATGTGGAGTTTCAACGCCGGCCGGAAGGAGAAGAACTGCGCTCAGTTGAGCAGAAACCAATCACCTGAAAGGTGATGCAGCCAGCATCAGTGTACTCAGGATTGAGTGGTACCAGGGTTTTTGATTGGCATCCTTTTCCAATCATAGTTTGGGCAATAGGTTTTAGATTGATATATTAAAAATTATTGTTTTAAGGGTCTTACATATATATTTTTGTGGCTTTCTCATTGACATGCTGTGGAGCTGTTCAGTGCAAGATTTTAGAAAAACAACTTAAATAAAAGTAACACAGCACTTTGTTCAGAGAATCTGTCACTAATTTGTTCTGCCCTTACTTAGGACAGCTTAAGGCCTCTTTCACACGACCATTTTTTTTTTCCGTTTTGCGGGCCGTTTTTTGCGGGCCGTATACAGTCCGTATACGGAACCATTCATTTCAATGGTTCTGCAAAAAAAACAGAATGTGTTCCGTATGCATTCTGTTTCCGTATTTCCGTTTTTCCGTTCCGTTGAAAGATAGAACATGTCCTATATTTGGCCGCAAATCACTTTCCGTGGCTCCATTAAAGTCTATGGGTCCGCAAAAAAAAAGGAATGCATACAGAAATGCATCCGTATGTCTTCCGTATCCGTTCCGTTTTTTGCGGAACCATCTATTGAAAATGTTATGCCCAGCCCAATTTTTTATATGAAATTACTGTATTTGCCATACGGAAAAATGGAACGGAACAACGGAACGGAAACGGAACCACAACGGAAGCAAAAAACGGAACAACGGATCCGTGAAAAACGGACCGCAAAACACTGAAATGGACATACTGTCTCTATGACAAAACTTTTGATTTGTCATAGAGAATTTTAAAAGTTTTGATTAGTGGGGGTCTGAGTGCTAAGACCCCCACCAGTCTCTAGAACAAGAGGTGTGCACATATCTCCCTACACTTCTATGCAGCCCATTTCATGCAGTGAGGAGAGCTGTGCAAGCTTCCCTCCCCTCATTCTTGAGATCTCAGCACTCATACCCCACCAATGAAAGCATTTAAAATGTCTCTATGACAAAAATAAATTAAAACACTTTAATGGGAATAAGTAATGTATTGTTAAACCAGGAAGATTGCCTGGTAGGGCTAGCTCAGCTGAATGTAATGATACCTTTCACTTGGCGATCTGTTGCTTCACTGTAACGAAAAACTGTTTTTCATTTGATTACAAATAAGCAGCTTAGTGCACCAAGGGCCGGCCCAAACCACTCTGTGCAACCTTACTCCTTGTGCTTCTTCTGCCAGCACTTACATTCTTAAATCACAGGTCCAGGTTCTTGCATAGTCATAGTCATTAGGCCCTGTCAATAAGGAAGGGGCAGAAAACCTCTATGTTGGCCATGATGGAACGGTATCAGGACACACAGTGAATCACAGCTTACTGTATATAGTTCTGTGTAGCCTGTAGGGATTCGCTCTGGTAGGCAGGTTAACAAAATATAAACAAAGTCAACTTAGTTTAAATCCATGTGTTCCATTCACACCTTGCAGCAGGTACCGCATAAGACGGTCAAGTCCCGATGTTCACTTCACACCATGCTGCGGGTACCGCTTAAAGAGTCAGAGTCCTGGATGTCGTTCCCTTGTCCTCCCAGACAGGTCGCAGGCATGCATCCCGCCACAAGCCTCATACACAGACACAGCGCTGGCTCTGAGCCCAGCTGCCTATTAAAAAACAACCAGGTGCTGCCAAAACCTCGGACCGGCACTTCAACTCCGGTCAAGTATTTAAGCCCAGCTGCACATGTTGGGAGTAAAGTACCTGCACTCCCATACAAAACCCCTCGTTGTGTCACAAGCCACAGACCAGTAAGTGTGACAATGTTTCCCCAATCTACTTCTGAAATTGCCTTCAATGGTCTTGTGAGTATCAGAACTGGACCAAGGCACAACAGTAGAAGGTAGCCTGCATACCAGGGAAATTACACAAGCTGCAATTCACTTGGTGTTCTGGCTTCTTTTTATCACAGCTGACACAGAATTTTTCAGCAATTTGTGCTGCAGTTGCTCCTCTGTGAGATTAGACAAGATGGGATACTCTTTGCTCCCCATACACATCTATGAGCCTAGGGTACCCTTATCACCCTTTACCAGTTTAGTAGTTGTCCTTCTTCGGAGCACCTTTGGTAAATACTAACCACCGCATACTACATGCATAGGAGTAACCAACAAGTCATCTAGCCACAATAATGTTTATTTCAACTAATTAAAAAAAGAATCCGTTAACCAGAGTTTAGACTGCCCTATGCAATGTGAGTGACAATAATTAGTGTGCACCCTGCCAGATCATGTCTCATCTACTTGTCTACTGCCTTACCAATTAATTATGTAGGAAATATATTGCAGGGTTATGTCAGGTTAAGGGAAGAAAAGTCTCAGTGTTCTACAGTATCATGAGAAAACTAGAAAAGATACAAGTGAATTATCAATTGGATACATGGATACAAATAAAATGAAAATATTATTTTATAGTAATATATTAAAGGGTAACTGTCAAATTTTTTATTTTATTTGCTAGTTTATTGGAGCTAGGCATGTATACCTAAGTTAGTCTGTCAATGATTGTCAAAATATCTGTAATTACCTTATACTAACAGCTTTCATTAATGTCCTCTGTCCCTTTCCACTGCTTTCTTAAAGGGTTTCTACCACCAGATTTGGTCCTATTTAGCTGACTGACACTAGCGATGTGCTAGTGTCAGCAGTCCATAACAGTGTTCTTACTTATCATCTGTCTGCTGCCGTTCACCTTAAAAACGTACTTTTATAGATTTGCTAATGAGCCTCTAGGTGCTATGTGGGCGTCATTAGCACCTAGAGGGCTCCATCCACTAACCATTTCAGCCGCCCATCGCGTCCCTCCGGCCCGCCCCGCTCCTGTTGATTGACTTGAAACTTCTCAGTATCTCGTACCAATTCCCGCGCCTGCGGCGTGCGGTTCTGTATTTGGCGCAGGCGCAGTGAGTGAATGCCGCGCTCCTAGTGCCGGCTTCCTCACTGTAACGTAGTTGGCGCAGGCGCAGTGAGGAAGCCGGCACCGGTAGAATACAGAAGCGCACGCGCGGGAATTGGTACGAGATACTGAGAAGTTTCAAGTCAATCAACAGGAGCGGGGCGGGCTGGAGGGACACGATGGGCGGCTGAAATGGTTAGTGGACAGAGCCCTCTAGGTGCTAATGACGCCCACATAGCACCTAGGGGCTCATTAGCATATCTATAAAAGTACGTTTTTAAGTTGAACGGCAGCAGACAGATGATAAGTAAGAACACTGTTATGGACTGCTGACACTAGCACATCGCTAGTGTCAGTCAGCTAAATAGGACCAAATCTGGTGGTAGAAACCCTTTAAAAGACAGTTGCTATGGCTTCTCTATCTCTGGCTGAGAAAACAGGAAGATGGAGCGGCAGTCCTTTACACTGCATGTCTGCATGTCTTCAGAGTGAGGAGGCGTGCCTCTTAGTAATCCAATCTGATTGGCTGGCAGGGAGCTGCTGGCTACAGCAAGTGTGTATGGGAAGTGAGGGAAAGCAGTTTTGGCCTCAGAGAACTGGCAGAGGAGCCATCTTGAGAAGGTCCTCATATTGTAAATGTTTAAACAGCCATAACTAAAGGAAAAACTCAAGGAAAACAGTGGTATGTGAAGATCCCACACCATCATTTTTCAAATTGAAATTTAAAAAAAACGGCTCCTATGCATTGTTACACATGGTCACCTGCCTTGCACCCGAACCAACATTTAACTTCAAGGTTATCCCAATTACTGCCAGGCAGTAGCCCCCTACATCAGGGTATGCCCAGAGAGAAGAAAAGGTTATGTCTTCTTGTCACTACATGGCCGTAGGTGTTATCTGTGTAAGGATTTTGACTGTGATCTATGTGCACAACTATCATTCCCAGAGCTACTACTACGCCCATCCTTCACTCGCTCCTCCTGGGCTTGCTTCAACAGTACTTAGCACAAACTTTCTTTATCTTAGCAAGAATAATAACTGCAAAAACAGACAGTTAATAGTGATTTCAACAGAAAAGAACATTAACACTGAGTGGAGAAACACAAATTAACTATAAAATAAGACATATGTCAATCTCCCAATAAGTTTTTCAGAACTTCTATGAAATATACAGCATTCACTGGAAAATTGTTATTCATGTAATGTTGCATAAATAATCTTTTGTGTTATTTTTCCATATGCACATGAAATTTGCAAAAGAAGAAGATAACCAAATACTATATCAGCAATGTCTTGCAGAAATATTCACAGCAATTACCAAAGCAGTTTGGAGCAAAATAAACTTTATACATTTAATTCAAGATGGTTTTTCAATTATTTTAAAAGCAGATGATAACCACAGGTGTATATGCGTAATAACAATAACCATGGCACTCAATTCAATGTTTAAATCAACACATTTCCCTTATCCATCCTTCCAGCATTACATAATATTCGGCCACAGGTGTATATATGACATTAATATGGAAGTAAAGAAAATAAATCCAACTTCCCTAGTTTCTCGGATACTTACTGATGGCATCTTGTAGTTTATTAAACCCAACTAAGTAAAGTATTTATCAAGATTTCATTTGTATTTTATAAAATATGTTGCTTCATTTTTTATTTGCGATTTTGATGCAATATGCCCCTCAACGCTCGGTGACCCTGTTATGTAACATAACATGATCTTTCACTTTCTGACTGAGTTGCTGTGGTTCCTAAATGCTTCCACTTTGCAGTGATACCACTCACAGTTGATGGTGGAATACCTAGGAAGAAAGAAATCTTATAAAATAACCCGATGCAATGGTGAAATCCTATCAGAGGACCAGGCTGAAATTCAGGGATCTCTTTAGAATAACCCATTCTTTCACAAATGTATGTAAAGGCAGACTATATGGCTAGGAGCTGGATTTTATACACCAGTAGCATTGGGATGGATGGAAACACTTGAAATCAATGATTAAGAGGTGTGTCTTCTAATTCTTACTTTAAAATGTATTAATTAATTTAGATTGTGTGATAGACTTTAATTTAAGCTGAAAATATGCATAAGAATTTTGTGACTTTTTTTGTGACATTTATGCACTTTTGTGGTCTTAGTGCTGAAAGTCTATAGGAAAAAGCAGCGTAGACAAGTTTTTTGCCTAGTGGCATTTCTTCTTAATTGATGGTGCTTTTTGCCCCTCTGTCGCTATTTTAAAAATGCTGTATGATGAAACGTATGTTTTTTTATGCAGATTGCCATCCCCTTTTTATAGGGGAAGACACCTGAACAAAAAACATCATTCATACTTTTGTTTACCAAAATGCTACTAAAAGAATGCCATAAAACCACAGTTATTATGGCATTTTATAGCAGCAAACAAACGGAAAACCAGATTTTTGTGTGTAGAGGCCCTAAGAGCTGTATTACACTGGGAGATTGTCTGCCAGATGATCACTAATGAGCGTTCGTAGGGTTCGTTAGCGACAATCTGGCAGTGTAATACTGCGCCAATTACCTGATGAACAAGCGCTCATTCATCGGGCAATCAAGGTTTTTAGGCATGCTTAAAAATCATTTGACAACAGCAGATTGGGTTGTCTAATCATGATCTGCTCCTGACAAACAACTAGTCAGTATGGCGACAAGCAATGGCATGACGATCGCTCATGCCCACACTCTAGAGGAGATCACTGCATATAATAGAAGCAGCCTCCTCCACTAACAAACAGTCAGGAAAGGTCAGGCAATTAGTCAATAAATGTCAGA
The DNA here is from genome assembly GCF_014858855.1 of Bufo gargarizans. Classification (NCBI taxonomy): domain Eukaryota; kingdom Metazoa; phylum Chordata; class Amphibia; order Anura; family Bufonidae; genus Bufo; species Bufo gargarizans. Next base: position 98,514,188 of record NC_058088.1, on the reverse strand, counting down.
ACAGAAAAGTATAGGACGGCTCACCCCTGGGCTGGTGATGTATAGGTGCTCCAAACTAGTGCGACACCCTACTCACCAGGTTTAGACAAATGTATATAAAGTGAATGGGCACTCTGATAGATGGAGTCATATACAGAATTAATACCAGATTTATCCAATTTAATAATACAAGTATAAAATCCTAGCATAGATTACCATAAAAAATATATAAAATACATATATAAAATACACAACTTAAAATATTGGCACTGTATGGTACTGTAATATACTGAATAATATTGACTGATGTTAGTCCGACAATTAATATCCTCACGATTGTTCGATGGACTTATACAATGTTCATGTGGAAAAAGGAAGAAAAAAGGAAGAAAAAAGAAAAAAGAAAATCCGGAGTTCCTCAATATGGTTATAAATGAAGATTATTATACAGACTCATAGTGATCTTTGCAGAAAAATGATGATGGTAGCAATTGATATTGTTATTTTCAATATACGATGGTATATGTTAGTGATACCGCACTCAGACGGTTTCTATATAGATCTTTCCCAAAGGAAAAGGATGACAGCAAGCAATGCTTGCACAAATTTTGCTCAGCTCTCGGTATGAGCAGCTATTACTCACAATTAGCAGCTTCGGTTCGTGGCGTCCCACGAGCTGTCCTTAAGTGGTGAGATTGCTTCTTTCTTGGAAATTTTTCATACAATTGGTATACCGAGTCTTTGTTCTTTCTATTGGAACACGACTGTGTGGAACTATAACACACGCGGTCTCAATATTTGAGCTGACTTCCCTTGGCGTTCCACGTGTCTCCGAATATATGGAGCTTCAGTGTTTGCTGAAATACCTGCTGTAGACCGGTAGTTTGCAGGCTGTGGATACCGCCAGTGCATTTCTTTAGTGAAGCGCTTCACTTGTGGGCCATCTAGTCGATGTTATCCAACATATGTCCGGCTATTTGAGTCTGATGACCGAAGGTTACCGCCAGACGCGTTTCGGGGACTATACTCGTCTCCTTCCTCAGTGGCTATGTTCGGTCTCTGTATGTGGCCGGATTTTATACGTTTCCTCTCTGGATTGTCTGGAAAAAGTGGACTGAAAATCCATGGTGAGTCAATGTTAGAATGTCTTTGTAATTGGCTCACCCTGTCAGTGCGGTATATGTGCGTCTTTCTATGATTTCAGAGGAGTCTGTGTCTCTTATTACTCCAGTTTCTGTGCGTTATATGCAATCAGTTTGTGACATTTGTATAGCTCATTGTATCTAAAATAATAGATTGTTCGAATATAAAAAGTTGCCAACTCATGTGAAATACAGTCTGGAATAGGTATCAATGTGCGATCAATGTTTAGAATCATTGCAATATATATTTATAAAATGTTTATACACAGTCATTCTCAAAGTTTCTAGACAATAATTTAAAAAATATTTTTTAAAAAAATATATATGCATCATATATGGTTTTGAATTATATATTAATATTAATTGTCTACCATATTCTGTTGTTCTATTTGTTCTTTTTTCATTGCGGGCAAACTCCATAGACATTATGAACATGTCATTTTCCCATATATTCCAAACTATTTATCTGGTGATCTCCTATTTCGTCCTAGATTCCTACCGCTGCGGTTGTCTTGCGGTATATATGCGTTTTGAATATATAGACCTTTATCTAAAATCTTTCTTTATTTCTCCGAACTGGAATTGCTAGTTATTATCTAGCGCTATATATATCATATAGGATATCTATTTAATCTGGATACTTTTCAATGCCTGATTTCATGCAAAATTGAGTGCAAGTTTAATAATACTAAAACAGTTCTCGGCAATATATATCTATTTCTAATGGATATTTCTAGTGTATCAATTATGTGACAACTCGTGGTGTGATCGTGATACTATATATTAATAATACTATATATTGATACATACTATAATTATAGTTATATTTTTATAAATTTGTTTTTGTTTTAATTTTATTATTTTTTATTTTCATTAGGTGAATACCTGTGAGTTATCTATTACCAAAGTGTCCCAAAAATTATGTGAGTCTCTATAAGTGACTATATTCCTATAAAGTTGTTAAATATAGGTCTATATATTTATAAAATCCTAAATAGATATATTTTTATTCTTTTACAATTAGTCCTACATTTGTGATAGTTATAATGATGATGATAATTGAGTGATGGGGGTCACAGTGCTAGGCTAAAAACAGCCTGACTGTGATCCCCCGTTCCACCAGAGCATCTATCTCTTCATAGGAAGCCGAATATCTCTAGTTCGGCGTTTAAACCGTCTGGCACCAGGCTGCCAAAGTCAAAAATCCTTCTGGACTCTGCTCTCGACATTCTTGCTACATGGTCTCCTCCTCTCCAATCACATGTTATTTGTTCTAATGCTACAAAACTCAGGTATTTGGGGTCTTTATTGTGTACCAATTTGAAGTGCTTAGATAGTGTATGTTTCTCATAGCCTTTTTTTATGTTGTTGATGTGTTCGGCTATTCTAACTTTCAATGATCTTTTTGTTCTTCCAATATATTGTTTGGAGCAGGTACATTGTATTAAATAAATCACATTTGAAGTGCTACATGTCATGAAGTTTTTTATTTCCCATACAAATGAGTTTTGTGTTGATTGCACTTTGGTGGTTTTTCTGGGAAACGATGTATTTTTGCAGTTGATGCAGCTTCCACATCTATGGAAGCCACTCATGTTCAGCCATGTATTGATCGATTGATTTTCTTTTTTATGATGTTTGATTGAGGGAGCTATTTTGAGTCCTAAATTTGGAGCTTTGGTATACACTATCTCAGGGGCCATAGGGATGAGAGAACCTATGACTTTATCTTTCTTAATATGATGCCAATGTTTCCTTATAATTCTCTCAATGGATTTATACTGTGCATTATAAGGGAGTATTATACGAAGTGTATCTTCATCTCGTTTCTTCTTTATTTTCCCTAAGTCCGGAGAAAAAAATGTAGTCCTGTCTAAATTTAGACAGGACTACATTTTTTTCTCCGGACTTAGGGAAAATAAAGAAGAAACGAGATGAAGATACACTTCGTATAATACTCCCTTATAATGCACAGTATAAATCCATTGAGAGAATTATAAGGAAACATTGGCATCATATTAAGAAAGATAAAGTCATAGGTTCTCTCATCCCTATGGCCCCTGAGATAGTGTATACCAAAGCTCCAAATTTAGGACTCAAAATAGCTCCCTCAATCAAACATCATAAAAAAGAAAATCAATCGATCAATACATGGCTGAACATGAGTGGCTTCCATAGATGTGGAAGCTGCATCAACTGCAAAAATACATTGTTTCCCAGAAAAACCACCAAAGTGCAATCAACACAAAACTCATTTGTATGGGAAATAAAAAACTTCATGACATGTAGCACTTCAAATGTGATTTATTTAATACAATGTACCTGCTCCAAACAATATATTGGAAGAACAAAAAGATCATTGAAAGTTAGAATAGCCGAACACATCAACAACATAAAAAAAGGCTATGAGAAACATACACTATCTAAGCACTTCAAATTGGTACACAATAAAGACCCCAAATACCTGAGTTTTGTAGCATTAGAACAAATAACATGTGATTGGAGAGGAGGAGACCATGTAGCAAGAATGTCGAGAGCAGAGTCCAGAAGGATTTTTGACTTTGGCAGCCTGGTGCCAGACGGTTTAAACGCCGAACTAGAGATATTCGGCTTCCTATGAAGAGATAGATGCTCTGGTGGAACGGGGGATCACAGTCAGGCTGTTTTTAGCCTAGCACTGTGACCCCCATCACTCAATTATCATCATCATTATAACTATCACAAATGTAGGACTAATTGTAAAAGAATAAAAATATATCTATTTAGGATTTTATAAATATATAGACCTATATTTAACAACTTTATAGGAATATAGTCACTTATAGAGACTCACATAATTTTTGGGACACTTTGGTAATAGATAACTCACAGGTATTCACCTAATGAAAATAAAAAATAATAAAATTAAAACAAAAACAAATTTATAAAAATATAACTATAATTATAGTATGTATCAATATATAGTATTATTAATATATAGTATCACGATCACACCACGAGTTGTCACATAATTGATACACTAGAAATATCCATTAGAAATAGATATATATTGCCGAGAACTGTTTTAGTATTATTAAACTTGCACTCAATTTTGCATGAAATCAGGCATTGAAAAGTATCCAGATTAAATAGATATCCTATATGATATATATAGCGCTAGATAATAACTAGCAATTCCAGTTCGGAGAAATAAAGAAAGATTTTAGATAAAGGTCTATATATTCAAAACGCATATATACCGCAAGACAACCGCAGCGGTAGGAATCTAGGACGAAATAGGAGATCACCAGATAAATAGTTTGGAATATATGGGAAAATGACATGTTCATAATGTCTATGGAGTTTGCCCGCAATGAAAAAAGAACAAATAGAACAACAGAATATGGTAGACAATTAATATTAATATATAATTCAAAACCATATATGATGCATATATATTTTTAAAAAAAATATTTTTTAAATTATTGTCTAGAAACTTTGAGAATGACTGTGTATAAACATTTTATAAATATATATTGCAATGATTCTAAACATTGATCGCACATTGATACCTATTCCAGACTGTATTTCACATGAGTTGGCAACTTTTTATATTCGAACAATCTATTATTTTAGATACAATGAGCTATACAAATGTCACAAACTGATTGCATATAACGCACAGAAACTGGAGTAATAAGAGACACAGACTCCTCTGAAATCATAGAAAGACGCACATATACCGCACTGACAGGGTGAGCCAATTACAAAGACATTCTAACATTGACTCACCATGGATTTTCAGTCCACTTTTTCCAGACAATCCAGAGAGGAAACGTATAAAATCCGGCCACATACAGAGACCGAACATAGCCACTGAGGAAGGAGACGAGTATAGTCCCCGAAACGCGTCTGGCGGTAACCTTCGGTCATCAGACTCAAATAGCCGGACATATGTTGGATAACATCGACTAGATGGCCCACAAGTGAAGCGCTTCACTAAAGAAATCCACTGGCGGTATCCACAGCCTGCAAACTACCGGTCTACAGCAGGTATCTCAGCAAACACTGAAGCTCCATATATTCGGAGATACGTGGAACGCCAAGGGAAGTCAGCTCAAATATTGAGACCGCGTGTGTTATAGTTCCACACAGTCGTGTTCCAATAGAAAGAACAAAGACTCGGTATACCAATTGTATGAAAAATTTCCAAGAAAGAAGCAATCTCACCACTTAAGGACAGCTCGTGGGACGCCACGAACCGAAGCTGCTAATTGTGAGTAATAGCTGCTCATACCGAGAGCTGAGCAAAATTTGTGCAAGCATTGCTTGCTGTCATCCTTTTCCTTTGGGAAAGATCTATATAGAAACCGTCTGAGTGCGGTATCACTAACATATACCATCGTATATTGAAAATAACAATATCAATTGCTACCATCATCATTTTTCTGCAAAGATCACTATGAGTCTGTATAATAATCTTCATTTATAACCATATTGAGGAACTCCGGATTTTCTTTTTTCTTTTTTCTTCCTTTTTTCTTCCTTTTTCCACATGAACATTGTATAAGTCCATCGAACAATCGTGAGGATATTAATTGTCGGACTAACATCAGTCAATATTATTCAGTATATTACAGTACCATACAGTGCCAATATTTTAAGTTGTGTATTTTATATATGTATTTTATATATTTTTTATGGTAATCTATGCTAGGATTTTATACTTGTATTATTAAATTGGATAAATCTGGTATTAATTCTGTATATGACTCCATCTATCAGAGTGCCCATTCACTTTATATAAATTAGTCAATAAAATCAGAGACTATGAGGCCAACTTGTATAGGCAGAGAGTTTCATACGATAAATGGCTCTGGGTTTGAGCAGTATGGAATAGGTGAAAGAATAATTGAAAAATCTTATGTTGATTTATTTTTTATATATGTTTTGTATATATATATATATATATATATATATATATATATATGTGGTTATTTTTTGTTTGTTTTGTTTTTCCTCTCTTCTTCTCCTGGATATGGCAGCACTATGGGGGGGGAGGGAACTGGGTGGCTGGGAATGTATGTATTCTTAATTTTGTAAGTGCTTATTGAGATGAATAAAGAAAAATATTATTAAAAAAAAAATATAACAAAAAAATGTATAATTTTTCTTGTGTTTTGATACTGATAGAATAATAAAAACCTTGAAAAAAAAAAAGGTCTGCCTGACCTTTACATGTCATACAGCCCTTATTTTTCCTTTAAATGTGCAAATCTGGTCTGGCATTTTTTACCACTAAAATAAGGCCATGAAAATCACTTGCTTTTTTCCTATTGTAGACATTTGTCTTTGCATTTTTAGTTGTGCATATGCTTTGTTTTGTTTTTCAGAAAAAAATAAATGCCTGAAAACACACCAATACGGTAAAGTTAAAAAAAAAGCCATCAAATTGCAAGAAATTATGTAACAAAAATGTATGTGTACTGCATTTCAACATTTCCATATACTTTCAGCTAATGCCTGGAGTTAGTATTTTTCAGGAAAGGCTGCACCGAAAAACAGACAGAAAAGAACACCACCAAAAGCACAAAAGTTCAGAGAAATGTCCTACAAATGTATGTGTGAATCCACCATCAGACTTTCTTCACAGGTACTTGGTTTGCAATAGCGTAAATTTCATTTTCATGGCTTTTTGGGCAGCATTTCATGAATTAAATTTTTACTATAAGACTTTCAGACATTCCATAGAAAAGTCAAAATGCATGAAGAAAATGTGTGTGGTGTTTTTTGGAGATTGCTTATAGGCTTCTTTTTTAACTAATTGGTCTTGAAAAAAAATGTTATGAATAAAAAAAGCCGCAAAAGATCCAATAACAAGCAAAGTCATATTAGCAAGAAGGCGCATGAGAACACGCATGTTTTAGGATTTCAAGAATGGGAGGAGGAACTTCACAATGTTGATTTTTTTTACCTTAGTTCTGCTTCTCATATCTCCTTTATTCAATTTTTTTATTGCAGCTACAGGAGGTTTATTTAACCCTCACACTGCTTATCTACAGCTAATATAACAGTAATCTCTTCAGAAAGGCAGTGTAACTATTACATCCTCTGACTTGGTGCTGCAGTTAGCAAAAGTAAGTGATCCAGAGACATCAGAGCAGTCATGAGGAGACATATGATGCTAGTATAAAATTCCATAAGTGCAATGCCAACTAGCAGAGAGGATGTCACTGCCTGTCACACAGCAGAACATTTCATAATTCACACATGACACCAAAGCAGTGAAGCTCCTCAGCAGTGATGGCCAGTTTGCATTGTTCGCCCGTGAACACATGCGGGCTGCCATCTTTTCTCACAAATCCTGCGGGAACAGGCAGTTCTGAGAACAGCCACCGGGGGCCTTCATCGGGCTGTTCTCGGAACTGTCTGCTCCTGCTGACCGCATTTGTTTCAGATCAGCTCGCGGCACAGGTAAGGGCTTACCTGTGCCTCGCCGGACTTGTGAGAAAAGATGGCAGCCCGCATGTGTTCGCGGGCGAACAATGCGAACTGGCCATCACTGCTCCTCAGTAGAACTAAAAAAACAAATACAGCTGCCGCACAGTAAAGCCTCTTGCACACAACCATATGGATTTTTCAGTATTTTGCGGTCAGCAAAAAATGGATCCATAAAAAATATGGAAAACGTCCGTATGCATTCAGTGTTTTTGCGGAACGGAACAGCTGGCCCCTGATAGAACAGTACTATCCTTTTCCATTATGCAGACAATAAGGCTCCATTCACACGTCCGCAATTGTGGTCCGCATACATTCTGCAATTGTGTGGAACGGGTGTGGACCCATTCACACTCTATGGGGAAGGAATGGATGCGGACAGCACACAGTGTGCTGTCCGCATCCGCATTTCCGGAGCGTGCCGTGGACAGGAATAGGCATTTCTATGGGGGTGCCGGCCGAGTGCATTGCAGATCCGCAATGCACTGCGGACGTGTGAATGGACCCTAATAGGACATGTTCTATCTTTGAACGGAAACGAAAAACGGAAATATGGAAACAAAAGGCATACAAAGTACCTTCCGTATTATTTTTGCGGATCCATTGAAATCAATGGTTACGTATACGGTCCGTATACGGAACGCAAAAAACAGAATGTAAACGGGAAAAAAAGCATTTGTGTGCAAAAGACCTAAAGGTGGCCATACACCTAGCAAGACTTATAGTTTACTCATATTAGCAATTTTATAAGGACTACTTAAACCAACCAAGGACAACATCTGCATGGAGTTTGTATGTTCTCCCTGTTTTTGTGTAAGTTTCCTCTTGGTACTTTGGTTTCCTCCCACACTTCAAAGTCATACTGATAGAAAAATTAGATTGTGAGCCACATTGGGGACAACTTGATGCTAATGTCTGTAAAATGCGCTGCGGAAAAGCGCTATATAAGTGCATAAAATAAAAATAAAAAAACTAATAAATGAAAAATAAATACTCACAGATGATGTATGTGTCTTGTTTTTCTTGCAGACCCACTTAAATGAATTCTGAGAGAAAATCAGATCTAGATAGTACAAGCTATGATTTTTCCAATCATAGCATGCACCATCCATTGATGGAGATGCCTTCAGACTTGTGCATAAGGTTTATATTTTACTGGCAGCTCTGGTAAGGGTATATTCAAGATTTAACTCTAAGGCCTCTTGCAATGCATGAGCACAGTCTGTGGGGCAGCCACAGAGGATCGCGAACCCATTCACTTTAATGTGTCCGTGATCTGGCCGTTCCGCAAAAAGATAGGACATGTTCTATCTTTTTGCGGAACGGAGGTACGGGACGAAACCCCACGGTAGCACTCCATAGTGCTTCCATAGGGTTCCGTTCCGTGCTTCCGTTCCGCACCATTCCGTATCTCCGAATTTGAGGAATTGCCACGGAACGGCACCCGCGTATTGCGGATCCGCAAATGCGGTCTGCAATATGGCAACGGGGCGCACACGTTCGTGTGCAAGAGGCCTAATAGTTTACCTTTATAGTTTGCCGTTTTGGTGAAGTTTTTCCATGTGTCTTTTTTTTTTTTTTGTCGAAAGTAGGAGAGGAACATAAAAGCAAGATAGGCATAATTGAAAACATTAAACTTAAAGACTTAAGGGGACATTTATTATGGTATTTACACCACTATTCTGGTGTAAAAAAAAAAGTCATACATTTTGTTGCCCAGCATATCTGTGGTAATGTTTGCAACTTTTCCTTCTTCTCCCACTTTTCAAAAGCGGCAAGAAAAGGTGGCATGGTGAGGGCAAGAGGAGGCAGGGCCAGTAGAGCCCACACATTTATTTGGATTGACGCTAGTCATGAAATGTAAAACATTGGTCTTGATAAATGTCCCCCTTAATTTGCATATATTCTGTAAACACAAAACAAACAGCATTGAGTAAACTGAGCCTTATCTTTAGAAAATTCCCATAATTTTAAACTTCCAGATAACTTATTTTTAGTCTCTGAAAACAAGCAACTATTTCAATTTTATGTGCGTTCTTAACAAAGTAAGTTATTTATTTTTCTTAATTTTCCTTTAAGTGCTAAAAAACTGCTGAACCATCCGTTACAAGTATCTTCATCTCAGGCCTGGATGATTCAGGTCTTTATTTCTTTATTGGCTTGTCTTTCCATCCACATTTGACGTTTCAAGTACAATGGAAGTCAGGATTTATACCCACACTTATTGCTTCTATTTCATTTAATGTTATAACATATCTTAGCTGTTCATGTGTAATGACCCCCTAACAAAAAAAAAAAAAGAGAACTAATGGCATTTAATGGATGTTTGCATCATTCTGCTTTAAGCCAAATGATAAAAAAAAGTTCCCTAATGAATACAAATAAACCCTCCAGCCATCTCTCGTCTGCCTACAACTGAGAATTGTGTTACTGATGCTGAGCTTGTTTGCATGTGCAATATAGTTTTAATATTTTCAGCACTGCTTGACAAATGGTTATAAAATATATAAATGATACTGTGCTGACTCAGCTTGTACATCAGAGGGACAGACAGGCACATAAGCTATTCATATTACATTTAGAAGCGATAAAGGGATTGTCCAGCAATATAAAAATGTCATTGTTGTTTTGAAAATTATAGAAAACTTTGTAATATATTTAATTATGAAAGGCAATATGACGGGATGAAGGGAGCTGCCTGGCTCAGAACATTAGCTAAACCAGCTTCCTTCTCTATCTCGACTGAAGCTGAGGACGGAAAGAGACAAAGTATGGGATGATCCTTTCTAGTGGTACTTCTCTGCACCACTGCTGCACCACTGCTGCACAATACAAATACACTATAATATACTTTCTATGTTAGAAAGTATATTATAAGTATATCACACCCCTCAATAAATCACACCTATCGATAGCACACCTATACCAGTCCTTAAAAGGACTTTTGTGGCCCTATTAGCTAGCGTTTTGTGTCCCTAACAGTCTGTCCCTGCTTCACAAAGCAACCTCTCCCTACAATGGCAAAACACAGAATATAAAATGGCTGCCAGATCGGGTTCTGTTATAGGGTGGGGTTGTGTACATGTGCTTAAACGTCTCAATTGGCTGTCCTGTCCCACCTGATGGATGTTTTATGGGTCAAAGTTTGGCGCAATGCAAAAGAATATGGCGCATGCGAACATCGCCATATGTTCGCATGTTCGGCGAATCGCGAATTAGCAAATGTCAACCCAAGAATGTAACAGAAAAATTTGTGAAATTTATTAACCTGTCTATTAGGTAAAGCAGGGTTCTTTCACAGGCAAAAATTGTTTAATGTCACCCGAAAATGTAAAAGAAAGATTAGTGAAATTTATTAAGCTTTCAACTAAGTACAAACCGGATTCCAACAAAGTTGGGACACTAAACAAATTGTGAATAAAAACTGAATGCAATGATGTGGAGATGGCAAATGTCAATATTTTATTTGTAATAGAACGTAGATGACAGATCAAACGTTTAATCCGAGTAAATGTATCATTTTAAAGGAAAAATACGTTGATTCAAATTTTCACGGTGTCAACAAATCCCCAAAAAGTTGGGACAAGTAGCAATAAGAGGCTGGAAAAAGTAAATTTGAGCATAACGAAGAGCTGGAAGACCAATTGACACTAAGTAGGTCAATAGGCAACATGATTGGGTATAAAAAGAGCTTCTCAGAGTGGCAGTGTCTCTCAGAAGCCAAGATGGGTAGAGGATCACCAATTCCCACAATGTTGCGCAGAAAGATAGTGGAGCAATATCAGAAAGGTGTTACCCAGCGAAAAATTGCAAAGACTTTGCATCTATCATCATCAACTGTGCATAACATCATCCAAAGGGTCAAGATCGTAAAACCATACTGGATGCCCGTGATCTCTGGGCCCTTAAACGACACTGCACCACAAACAGGAATGCTACTGTAAAGGAAATCACAGAATGGGCTCAGGAATACTTCCAGAAACCATTGTCAGTGAACACAATCCACCGTGCCATCCGCCGTTGCCAGCTGAAACTCTACAGTGCAAAGAAGAAGCCATTTCTAAGCAAGATCCACAAGCTCAGGCGTTTTTCACTGGGCCAGGGATCATTTAAAATGGAGTGTGGCAAAATGGAAGACTGTTCTGTGGTCAGACGAGTCACGATTCGAAGTTCTTTTTGGAAATCTGGGACGCCATGTCATCCAGACCAAAGAGGACAAGGACAACCCAAGTTGTTATCAACGCTCAGTTCAGAAGCCTGCATCTCTGATGGTATGGGGTTGCATGAGTGCGTGTGGCATGGGCAGCTTGCATGTCTGGAAAGGCACCATCAATGCAGAAAAATATATTCAGGTTCTAGAACAACATATGCTCCCATCCAGACGTCATCTCTTTCAGGGAAGACCCTGCATTTTTCAACAAGATAATGCCAGACCACATTTTGCATCAATCACAACATCATGGCTGCGTAGGAGAAGGATCCGGGTACTGAAATGGCCAGTCTGCAGTCCAGATCTTTCACCTATAGAGAACATTTGGCGCATCATAAAGAGGAAGGTGCAACAAAGAAGGCCCAAGACGATTGAACAGTTAGAGGCCTGTATTAGACATGAATGGGAGAGCATTCCTATTTCTAAACTTGAGAAACTGGTCTCCACGGTCCCCAGACGTCTGTTGAGTGTTGTAAGAAGAAGGGGAGATGCCACACAGTGGTGAAAATGGCCTTGTCCCAACTTTTGGGGGATTTGTTGACACCATGAAATTCTGATTCAACATATTTTTCCCTTAAAATGGTACATTTTCTCAATTTAAACTTTTGTTCCGTGATTTAAGTTCTATTCTGAATAAAATATTAGAAGTTGGCACCTCCACATAATTGCATTCAGTTTTTATTCACGATTTGTATAGTGTCCCAACTTTTTGGGAATCCGGTTTATAGATAAGTCATTCTGTAACGCCTTGATTCTCTAATTGGGGTGAAAAAGTGGTCTATTTTTGCAGTTAATTGGGTTTTCATCTTGTTTTATAGATACGTTATTCCATTAGGCCTTGAATCTCTAATTGGGGTGAAAAAGCTGTCTATTTTTACAGTTATTTGGGTTTCCACCTTGTTTTACAGATATCTATTTCTATAATGCCTTGAATCTCTAATTGTGGTGAAAATGTGGACTATTTTTAAAGTTATTTGGGTTTCCACCTTGTTCTATAGATGTTATTCTATTAGGCCTTGAATCAAAAATTGGGGTTAAACAACGGTTTAATACTACTGCTATGGGGTGTCCACATTGTTTTATAGATAAGTCATTCTGTAACGTCTTGATTCTCTAATAGGGTGAAAAAATTGTCTATTTGCCAGGGTCCTACAAGGGAACGAGCAGTGAAAAAAATGTTTCTGGAGCCAGCAGAAGTAGCAGCAGAAGAAGGTGATAGAAGCAGCAGTCACAGCAACAGGCAAGAGCAGCCAGTGTCATCCAGCGGTCATGTTTTGACAGCAATCCAGCTGTCATTGAACAGCTGTCTTCAACATAATGTCAACTGACATCAGACAACCACAGCCAGGAATTAGTGGGTACCTCTGACACCACACTCAGCATGGCCCAGGAACAGGCTTTTCAGCAAGGACGAGATTATTGAGGACAGTCAGCAGCTACTGCCCAGCCCAGATTTGGATCTTTTTTTTTAATTTAAACTTTATTTCTCTTTTTTTTTAAATGTATAACCATTCAAACACATCGATAACATAATATAACACAATCCATATTACTACTATAATAGGAGAGAGAGAGGAACAACAACAACAAAAAACAAACAAAAAAAAACCTCACCTAATATGGCCATTTATTCCATATCTCAACCAGTCCCACTGGATTTTTAGTATATCGCTCAGAAACCCGTTGAATTTTAATAAGATTAGCTACTGCTTCACACCACTGTCCCACTGTGGGCGGGTCTTCCTTTATTCATTTCCTAAGTATAAGGAGTCTAGCTTGAAACAGCACTTTACACAAAACCGATCGTACTTCCTTCTTTAATTTCAAATGTTCAGTTGCTCCCAATATACAAGCTACTGGATCTTCTAACACCTGCACATCCAGGAATGCAAGTACAATCTCTGCTATCTCCTTCCAATATCTAAAAAGTCTAGGGCATCTCCAAAAGCAATGTATTAGATCTACATTCCCCTCACTACATTTTGGGCAATTATCTGAAGTTCTCACACCCATTTTCTTTAACCTCTTAGGAGATCAATGTAATCTATGTGCTATAAAAAACTGTGATATTTTATGTGACCCTCTATCCGACACCATTGCATAACTTCTAAGGGCATCTTTCCATTTCTCTTCGGAAAAGAGAGGCTGAAGTTCTTTATCCCATTTTTTTTCAGCAAGTATTGTAATCGATTCTTTCTTTCCTTCCATCAATATCCAATATCTTTTTTATGTTATACCTCATTTTCCTCCTCCGTTAGTGAATTTATATATTCTATCTGATTGCTCCTTTCTATAATTATCTACTTTTACCACTGTCCTCAAGGCATTCCTAAGCTGGAAATATTTGTATATATCCTTTTGGGGGATCCCAAACTCCCTAGCAAGTATATTAAAGTCCTTCAATTTATCATCTTTAAATATTTGGGCTAGATATTTTATCCCCTTTTTTCCCCCAATCAATATAACTCCTAACCGTTTGGAGTTCCTTTAAATTTGAATTTTTCCAAATAGGTGTGTATTGGAGAAAACCTTTTATCCCCAATAGTTTTTGTATGTGATCCATTAAATTCATTATTCTATTTCCTATAAAGTTTTTCCCTAGTGTACCCGATTCCAACCAATTTTATTTAATTCCTGTCTTCCCCCTAAACCATTCAAGCTATCTCTTATCTGACTATATTGTGTTATCAAATAATACATAAACCAGTTATGAACCGCTAAATCACCCTCTCTTACTGGGAGCTGAAGGACTTCTTTTTTTTATCCGAGGAATAGCCCCTTTCCAAATAAATTCCCCCATTAAGCGATCCAGTAATCTAAATATGCTCTGCGGCAGTCTTATTGGGGCATTTTGTAAAACATAAAGTAACTTTGGGAGAAAAATCTTTTTTATTTGGTTTACCCGACCTTGAATAGAGAGTGGTAGCCTTTTCCAAATATGTATTTTAGTTCTAAGTTCTTTTATTACAGGAAGTACGTTTAGCTTTTCATAATCTTCTATATTCCCCGATATTTGTATGCCTAAATATTTAAAACTCTTGTGTTTCTCAAGTACCTGCGAGAGGTTTTTTTATATAGATTTTATTACTAAAGTAAATATTACAGGAGAGAAATCCAAATTTCACATTATCCATCACAGTCCAATTTCAAGTAAATCATGATTTTTGCCTGCCTACCCTGTACCCTCAGAAGTACCGTATATACTTTATCTACAACATGCTTTTGAGAAGTTTAAAAATAATTTAGTTTTCAACTGAATTCAGATGTGATAAAAGAAGACATTAATACTACTGCCAGCTTAGTATATATTTCTCGTATTCAAGCCTTAGTAAAATTAGTCCTTATTCTGGTATCATTCATGTAGTGCAAGTAATTTACTAGAGCAAAAAAAGAGGAGGAACTCCCGGCCACTGCCATCTCCAGTGGGACAATTAGAGGACGTCCCGAGTAGCTCTTCTGAACCAGAGTCGCTTCTGACTGAATGTTCAAGTGGGCTTCCTCCGTTTCCTTTGTAGGTACAGATGTATTAACCAATGGGCAATTAATGGCCAGATGACTGCAAACACCAGTGTGCCTAATGAAATCTCAAAGGGCCACCAAGATGGTTTCTTGTAAGCCGACTGATGAAGATTGGATTCCAGAAGCATTGATCTTGCCTGAGAAGCAGTAAGGGCCTCCAGGATTTGCAGCCTCTGCAGAACGTTCTGCATATCTTCTTGTAACCGCATTAGCACCACAGCAATCTGCTCATTAATGCTGCCCTCTGGCCCTCTATCCGATCCCCATCTCTCACCATCCCCACCGCTTCCCATCTGACCCCTGCAGGATCCATCACCCACAGGATGCATGCGATTGGCTCTTCCTCTTCTAGACGGAAAGTACTCAGCCTTCTCATTCCCAGACTTCTCTTTTTGGGGAGTACGTCCAGAGGCCTTCCCGTCTTCTCCACCTTCTTTTGCTTCTCCGCCAACACTCACATCGGCCAAGGGCTCGGTGATCAGAGCGTGCTCTACCAGCTGACTGTGATCAACGTCGTCCTGTCCAAACTGCTCCATAGAATCGCAGAATATCTCTGAGTCTGAGTCACTGGTCAAATGCTGCACTGCAGCAATGTCCTCTTTGCAATCGTCTCCTTTGATGGCCTCCACGTCTTTCACATCATCATCATCCCGTGCAGTCTTTGGCTTTTCATTGACCTCATTTGTGGGGTCATTGAGATCTGACTTGTTAGGTACATGATTGGGAATGTCTGAAATGTAATCACTGTGATTTACATGCAAACCGTTAGCAACTTTAGCGCCCGGGCACGGCTCATGGCTTTCATCTTCCTTCACTGCTTTTTCCTCTTGCTCGCTTAACTCCGTCTCATCTTCCTCATCTTCCTCCTCCTTTCTTCCAGCCTCCTCTTCCTCCGATTCCGCGCCGCTGTCGCTGCTCTCTGCTTTGCCATTCACAGACTTACAATTTAAGGTGGAAGTCAGGACAGAGCTGAGGTCTTAAGTTACACCAGATCCTCGCCCATGTTTTTTGTCTTCCAATATTTCATAAAATGGACCTATGACATTCAGTAATTCTTCCACTTTCTCCGTCACTGGCATTGTCTCAAGGATCAATTTCATTTCATCAACATAAGCAATGTCCAAGGAAGACGCCATGTCTTCCTTGGACATGTCGCCCAGCAAGTTCCAGGCATCCCCTTTGTAACGACCAACAGGATCCCAGAATCCGAGTCTCTGTATATTGCACGGTCCTTGCGTTGCTTGCTTGTAAAAACTGTAGAACTTCAGCATAATTTCATTGGATGGCTGGAAAGAGCCATTCTTGGGCAGACTCTGGATCACACTCACAGCTGCCTCAAATCTTGTTTGGTGAAGGGGTTTCGTGTCTGCCATATTGTAGCCGAGGTGATTGCAGACAACAAATCTTGACAGATCAAAATGCTGTGAAGACACCCGCAGAACCCAGAGCCGTCTGTGATGGAACGCACCGGCCGCTGGGCTGTCTAAATGGCGCCGCCCACTCACGCTCCGGCCAATAAATAGGAGTCAGGGGCTGTACAGGGTGTTCGACTAATGGAGTGCGCACGCTGTCAGCTCCATTTGCACAAGAGGACGGAATCGTTGATGCGGGTCTGGAACCCGCAGCTCAGGGAGGACTCACCACCATCTGCTACGGACTTCCACACTGCTGCCTTCCTCTTGGAGGATTCACCACCATCTGCTACGGACTTCCACACTGCTGCCTTCCTCTTGGAGGATTCACCACCATCTGCTACGGCTCCCCCACTGCTGGTTCCCTCTCGGAGGACTCCTAAACCGCAAGTACATGCCTGCTAACAGGCTCCGCTGTTTATGTGGAAGTTAACCTGAAGAATTGCTGCCACACGGTGGTGAGAGTTGATATTGCAGTCACATACTAACCTTGAAGAGTTACTGCCACCCGGTGGTGAGAGTTGATATTGCAGTTACATACTAATCTGAAGAATTGCTGCCACACGGTGGTGAGAGTTGATATTGCAGTCACATACTAACCCTGAAGAGTTGCTGCCTCCCGGTGGTGAGAGTTGATATTGCAGTTACATACTAACCTGTAGAATTGCTACCACCCGGTGGTGAGAGTTGATATTGCAGTTATATATATTCCTGAGGAATTGCTATAAAAATACCTCCTGACCTTCGCAACTAAGAGGAGATCTTCCTCCCCATTAATTAATCTGTTTATGTGTATTGCGGTACATGATTTTGGTAACCCCAACCTCTCCGCCTAAGACTGAGAGAGCCGCCTGGGGTTCAAATTGAGCAGCCGCAAAACACACAGCCAGCACTTAGGCAGTGTGGTAAATAGTTGATGTCCATTGACTCTGCAGTTGAGATCCTAACTAATCAACTTGGTGCGTTACATATTAGTGGAACCCTAATGGATCCAGCAGAGCTCGCTCTCAGAACTCGTCACTCAGGGCACGGGTCACCCCCGAGATGGACCAGAACCCAAGGTCAGCCCACCTGAAATATTCTCGGGAGACCGGAAGCAGTTCCGTGATTTCCTAAATGCATGCAAACCAATGTTTGAATTACGGCCCCGGACCTATCCAACAGACAGAATAAAAGTACTTACAATGATCTCGTACCTCAGGGGGGAGCCCAGAGCATGGGCCAATACATATTTAGAAAAAGAAGACCCGGTCCTGGATTCCTTTCCCCTGTTCCTTGAAACAATGGCCCTCCTCTACGAGGACCATAGCAAACAGCTAACCGCAGAGACCGCCATCCGCAGTCTAAAGCAAGGAAGACGACCTGTAGAAGACTTCATTGCGGAATACACTCGTTGGGCCCGAGAGACTGAATGGAATGATCTCACTCTTAGGAATCAGTTTTGTCTCGGTCTCTCTGAGGCCCTGAAGGACGAATTAGCCCGAGGAGAGTTACCACATACTCTTGACGCCTTGATGCGTAAGGCCACCACCACTGACAGACGTTTGAGGGAACGCAGGGCCGAGAGACTCTCAGGGTTCATACCCACCCCGAGACAGTCCAGTCCGGGTCCTGCAGCAGAGATGATGGAGATCGGGGCGATTCGGGGTCCTCTGACTGAGATGGAGAAAGCCAGGAGACGTAACCTCAACCTCTGTTTATACTGTGCGTCTGCCGACCATACAGTTGATGGATGTCCCCTCATACGAAAGAAACACGAAGGTAAGAGGATGACGTCTTGTACCTTAGGCAATAGGAATAATAGCACAGGTGGTTACATATACACGTCTCTCACCTTACAGTGGGACCAAAACCGAATTATCGTTGAAGCCATGGTGGACACGGGAGCTTGTGGGAATTTTATCGATATGCATCTGATAGAGCGAAATAAAATTCCCCACACGAGAAAAAACGTTCCGATATCCGTGAGTTTCATTGACGGTACCACTTCTAGACCTGTCCACAGTCAGACTCAACCCCTCCTGGTGACATGCAAAAATAACCACACAGAATTCTTATCCTTTGATATCATACACTCTCCTTTGTTCCCCGTGATTTTAGGGTTGCCATGGCTGCGGTTACATCAGCCGGCCATCCTGTGGGAACAGGGGAGAGTTGGGTTTACCTCACCCTATTGCATGGAGACCTGCTTCCCTCTCAAGACCCTCATGCATGTGGGAGTGAATCAGGTCCCCACCCAATACGCAGAGTTCGCGGAGGTATTTTGTGCAAAGAAGGCGGAATCCCTTCCGCCCCATAGATCTTACGATTGCCCCATTGACTTGTTGCCGGGCAGTGAGATACCCACAGGAAGAATCTACCCCTTGGCACAACCAGAACTTGTTCACCTCAAACAGTACCTGGAAGAAAACTTACGGAAGGGTTTCATTCGGCCTTCAACCTCCCCGGCAGCCGCAGGGATGTTCTTCGTAAGAAACAAAGATTCAAGCCTAAGGCCCATCATCGATTACAGAGCGTTGAACAAAGTAACAATCAAAAATCGGTATCCCCTGCCGCTAATATCCGAACTCATAGAAAGACTTCAAACATCCACAATCTACACCAAGTTGGACCTAAGAGGTGCATACAACTTGATTAGGATCAGGAAGGGCGACGAATGGAAGACAGCTTTCCGCACCCGGTACGGACTCTTCGAGTATACTGTGATGCCCTTCGGATTGTGCAACGCTCCTGCCACATTCCAAAACTTTATAAATAACATCTTTAGGGACCTACTGGATGTATGAAATATTCCGACACCTTATACGACCACCGGAGACATGTCCGTTGGGTACTTGCACGATTAAGCGCTCATCGCTTATACGTCAAACCGGAAAAATGCATATTTGAGACTACTTCCCTTCCGTTCCTCGGATACATAATCTCTCCTCAGGGTATCCAGATGGATCACTCAAAGATCACTTGCATTCAAAACTGGCCAATCCCGACCTCCAGGAAAGCCCTTCAGCGATTCCTGGGGTTCTCAAACTTCTATAGGAAATTTATCAAGGATTTCTCCGCTACCACTAAACCGCTAACCCGGTTAACTAGTGTCAACACGAAATTTGTTTGGTCCATCGAGGCACAATCAGCGTTTGATTTACTAAAGAACAGATTTACTACGGCACCGATACTGACCCTTCCGAATCCGAACCATCATTACGTGCTGGAAGTAGACGCTTCCCAGGCAGCCATAGGAGCGGTCCTGTCCCAGCGAAGCTCCTTCTCATCCCCGTTACATCCTATCGGGTTCTACTCCCGGACGCTAAATAACGCCAAACTTAACTACCCCATAGGGGAAAAGGTACTCCTCGCCATAAAATGTTCTCTGGAAAACTGGAGGCATTTACTTGAAGGTTCAACACACCCCATCACAATATACACGGATCACAGTAACTTACAGTATCTGAAAACCAGTAAAACACTGCCAGGCCGTCAAGTACGGTGGAGTTTCTTTTTTGACAGATTCAATTTTCAAATTACATACCGACCAGGCTCAAAATATGGGAAGGCCGACGCCCTATCACCCTGGCTGAATTTTGCGCCGCGGACACGGCCCCCACATGGATCATACCACCAAAGAAACTCGTCCTCGCCACCGTCGGGTTGGAAACCCAGCTCAAGGATGCTTTGAATATGGACCATGCCAACACACCCCCAGGTCTTCTACAGAACCAACAAGGTTTCCTCTACAAGGATAACCAACTGTACATACCACCCTCCCTCACCGCCCAGGTGATCAAACTCTGCCATGACTCACCCCTCGCGGGGCACCCTGGTATAGCCAAAACCATAAACTTGATACGCAGGAACTTCTGGTGGCCAAAAATGTCCAAAGAGATTGAGGTATACGTTTCCACCTGCGAGACCTGTGCCTCATGCAAAAGTGACAGGAATCGACCATATGGTCTACTAATGAGTCTTCCCATCGCCAACAGACCCTGGGAATGTGTTTCGATGGACTTCATCGTAGAACTCCCCCTTTCCAGAGGAAACAACACCATCATGGTGGTAGTAGATATGCTGACTAAGATGGCACACTTCGTGGCCCTCAAAAAGTTACCCTCCTCCAGGGAAACAGCCGAGGCCTTCCTGTCCAATATCATAAAGTTACATGGAGTTCCTTGCCAGGTCATATCAGACAGGGGTTCGCAATTTATATCCAAATTCTGGAGAGCGCTCTGTTCCAGACTCCAAATCGACCACAGGATGTCTAGCACCTATCACCCCCAAACTAACGGGCAGACAGAAAGGGTGAATCAGTGCCTGGAACAGTTCCTCAGATGTCACTGCTCATTTCTCCAAGATGAGCCTCGCCGAATTCGCCTATAACAATTCCACGAATTCCTCCACTTTACATAGTCCATTTTTTACTAATTATGGATTCCACCCCAGGTCTCTTCCTCAAACCAGTCTTCCCACAAATGTTCCAGCCACAGACGATTATCTAACTACTCTGCAAACTACCCTCAAGACGCTGAAAGACAACCTCCAACGGGCAAAGGAAAGACAAAAGACCTACTACGACCGCCGCAGAAGAGGAAATCCTTCCTACCAGGTCGGGGACTCGGTATGGCTGTCGACGAGAAACCTTCGGTTGGGGGTACCTTCCAAGAAATTGGGAAAACAATTCTTGGGTCCCTTTCCGATTGAAAGGGTTATCAACCGCAACACGGTGAGACTCACCCTTCCCCCTCGACTACAGGTACATCCCACATTCCATGTGTCACTGTTGAAGCCGTTTAGACCTAGCCCATTTCCATCACGGGATCCTCGCCCCTCGCCCCCGATAGACGTCCAAGGTGAAGAGGAATTTGAAGTCGAACAGCTCCTCGATTCCAGGAGAAGACGGGGGAGGATCCAGTACCTCGTTAGATGGAAGGGGTATGGCTTCCAGGATGACTCTTGGGAAGATGTGCAAGACGTTCATGCTCCCAGGCTCCAAAAGTTGTTCCACCGGAGGTTCCCCGACCGACCCTCCCCTATTGGGGTACCCCGGAGGGGTCCCCTTAGGGAGGGGGGGGTACTGTGATGGAACGCACCGGCCGCTGGGCTGTCTAAATGGCGCTCCGGCCAATAAATAGGAGTCAGGGGCTGTACAGGGGCTGCACTAATGGAGTGCGCACCCTGTCAGCTCCATTTGCACAAGAGGACGGAATCGTTGATGCGGGTCTGGAACCCTGCAGCTCAGGGAGGACTCACCACCATCTGCTACGGACTTCCACACTGCTGCCTTCCTCTTGGAGGATTCACCACCATCTGCTACGGACTTCCACACTGCTGCCTTCCTCTTGGAGGATTCACCACCATCTGCTACGGCTCCCCCACTGCTGGTTCCCTCTCGGAGGACTCCTAAACCGCAAGTACATGCCTGCTAACAGGCTCCGCTGTTTATGTGGAAGTTAACCTGAAGAATTGCTGCCACACGGTGGTGAGAGTTGATATTGCAGTCAGATACTAACCTTGAAGAGTTACTGCCACCCGGTGGTGAGATTTGATATTGCAGTTACATACTAATCTGAAGAATTGCTGCCACACGGTGGTGAGAGTTGATATTGCAGTCACATACTAACCCTGAAGAGTTGCTGCCACCCGGTGGTGAGAGTTGATATTGCAGTTACATATTAACCTGTAGAATTGCTGCCACCCGGTGGTGAGAGTTGATATTGCAGTTATATATATTCCTGAGGAATTGCTATAAAATACCTCCTGACCTTCGCAACTAAGAGGAGATCTTCCTCCCCATTAATTAATCTGTTTATGTGTATTCCGGTACATGATTTTGGTAACCCCAACCTCTCCGCCTAAGACTGAGAGAGCCGCC
Organism: Bufo gargarizans; assembly: GCF_014858855.1. Taxonomy (NCBI): domain Eukaryota; kingdom Metazoa; phylum Chordata; class Amphibia; order Anura; family Bufonidae; genus Bufo; species Bufo gargarizans. The sequence continues at coordinate 98,491,586 of NC_058088.1, read as the reverse complement.
TGGGGTTCAAATTGAGCAGCCGCAAAACACACAGCCAGCACTTAGGCAGTGTGGTAAATAGTTGATGTCCATTGACAGTTGAGATCCTAACTAATCAACTTGGTGCGTTACACCGTCATACTGTCCCCATCTGTCATAACCCGCAAAGCATCTCGGGAAATGTAGTTCTCATGGTAATAACGCCGCCGGATCGCCGGTCGGCATCGTTTATGGTCGGAACTACGATGGTATCTGATCGTCTTCAAACCTCCGACTTTCGTTCTTGATTAATGAAAACATTCTTGGCATAAGCTTTCGATTTGGATCTGCTGCTACCTCCTGTAGGCAGACAAGTAGTGATGATGATAGTCACCTTGGAGAAAGTGTTGCGTGCGGTCAGTAACTCAGTCATGACACTGGTGAGGATGACATTAGTGACATGCAGACAGTAGTGGATGATGATATACACAATCAAACGTGCCTCCTCATCTTCCATCTTGTCCTAAGCCTTCACTGTAGGCACAATTCTGAGTGGTCCTCGAGTATACCACTTTTAGGGTCAGGAATTCATTTTGTATCTGCAGTGCCATGTTTGCACTTTGCCTTACTTTATGTCTCTGAAGAGGAGACAGGAAGTTATGATGTTATGATGTGCATCCTGTACAAGTAAGCCGTGAAAAGTGCAAAGATAAACTGGTAATATAGTTAGCAGATGTTTTATTTTAATGTCAAATTTGTTTATATAGCCTTGGGGGAGGGTTGGGGGGGTTGGTGTAGCTATGGGCTAAATGCCTCTTTTTGCTCTTATGATATAAAAGATGTAACCTTTCTAATACTAAACCAGTGATTGTTTTAGCTTCACATTCTGACTCTGTCGCAGTCACTCCAAGCTCGTACTTTCTGCTGATTTGGACCTCACAGAACACCAACTGGGGTCTTGATTAAGGTGACCCCAACATCACCTATATAGAGCACGGAGGTGTCACGCTGTTCTGCACCTGTCCCACCTGGGCGAACGAAGTCACAGCGGGAAGGAACTGCTCCGCGTCCTTCAACAAGAAATTGAAACCTGGTTGTCTCATTGTCAACTGAAGATTGGAACCATGACCACCAATAAAGGGAAGAACATTCTGTAGGCTCTGCATCAAGGAGGGCATATCCATGCGCCCTGCATGGCGCATATCTTTAAACTGGTAATATAGCTGTTCCTGAAGTCTTCCACCCAACTAGAAGACATCTTGAAAATGGCCAGGAAACTGTGCATGCACTTCAGCCACTCTTGCACTAAAAAACATGCCCTCCTTGAGCTGCAAAGACAGAATGGTGTTCCCCAACATCGCCTCATATGCAACGTTTCTATGAGTTGGAACTCCATTCTCCACATGTTGGATTGACTATATGAGCAGAGGAAGACCGTGAATGATGCAGGGTGACAGGCATACTCCCCTGTGTAATTTTGATGTTAGCCAGTGGCAGCTCATGCATGACACCTGCCATTTGCTCAGGCCCTATAAGGAGGTCACTTTATTTGTCAGTCGCTAGGATATGGGATAAATTATTTGATTCCATTATGTCCTGGAGAAGATGCTGATACATTTGGATGGCCATGGGACAAGACATGGCGCCTATATCTCATGGCCTCGTGAACCCTGTGGGGGCTGAACTGGAGGAGGATGAGGAGGACATTCCCATACAACCAATGTATACAGAAATAGGTGGTTTATCTGCACAAGTGACAGAAAAAGAGCATGAGGAGCACGAGGAGCTTGAGGGTGATGAGGAAGACCAGTCAGACCCTGACACACTGTGGTAGTATGCAGTGGAGATGGGGGCAGGGAGTCCCTCCCAGTCCCTTGTGCAAATGGCCAGATACATGCTGAGTTGCTTGCTTAGTGCTTGCATAGTAACAGCTGCATTATCACCATTTGGCTACTGGCTCTCCAACATGTTATACCCTCTTTAGACACGTGTTAGACTACTGGGCAGCAACTGGCCAAGTGTGCCCTAGACAAGCTTGCCTGCCCGGCCAGTACTGTGTGATAAGAGTAGGTGTTTATTGAGGCAGGGGTATAGTTACCCCAAAGAGAACTCGCCTTTCAACACAAAATGTTGATAGACTAACCTTTGTAAAGATGATTTAAGCATGGATCAATCCGGATTTCAATACGCCGATGTCTGATGCATCAGACCAGATCATTCTGGCAGTAATGTTATGACTGCAGTGTGCTGCCACACCAAAACATTGTTAAATTGGCTCGTTACCCCTGGTCATGTGCTTCAGCCACTATTCTGATGCTACCACTCGCCTGATGCCACATACCTGCTGCCTCTTCTGCCATCTTCTCTTACTGCCACGATTTTGTGCTGTTACTACCACTGTGATGACATGTTGTTGTCACCTTCACCACTCTATGACTGGGCCACTATGATATGATGACTCCTCATGCTGTTGCCCCCCTCACCACTATGTGATAAGCCATTATGATGACTTCTCATACTGTTGCCCCCCCCACCACTACTCTGTGATGGGCCACTATGATGACTCCTCATTCTGTTGTCACAATCACCACTCTATGACTGGACCACTATGATGACTCCTCATGCTGTTGCAACCCTCACCAATCTGTGACTGGGCCACAGTGTTGATTCCTCTTGTTCTTGCCACCCTCTTTTCCCGAGGACAGTAGTGTCCCTATTTGTCCTTGTTGACATCACAGTTTATTTTGCTGTTCTCCTGATCCATCAGAAGAACTGAAAAATGAAAATCACAGTGGATCCTGTCTTTGGATCATCTATAAGGCCTCTATCCCACAGTCAGTGATTTGCATCCGGATTTGATCTTGATTTAGAATCCAAAAGCAGGAGTGAGTCCAAAACACAGAAGACATGCAAATATTTTCTTCACATGTCATCTCTGTTTTGGATCCACTCCTGTTTTGCCTTACCAATTCTGCTCAAATACTGATGCAAAAAAATGACCAAATACTGACTTTCAAAAAGTCTAATTTTTCAGTTTTCAAAGTCTTACTTGAGCAAGGCCCAGTATTGTTAAAAGTGCTTCAGGCATCTGCTTTTGCATTTGTGAACGGTCATATTTTCCCATTGCAAAAGCCAGCAGTAGTCCCCCATCCTGTTGGGATTCCATCAGCCTTGATACCTGTTCTCCATTGTAGAAATATATTTATGGAACCGCTCTCCATGTTCGTCACTTACATGTCCCAAATTGGGTGGGAAAAAGTCAAGATGCGAATGTAAGAAATGCACTTTCATTCAGCAGCCAAGTTGTTCATATGTTGTAAGCATGTTATCTACTAATTCAGTATAGTTTGCAGCTCGTCTGTTCCCAAGGAAGTTCTGCACTACTAGCACAAATGCATCCCAAGCTGCAAGTTCCAGAGGGTTGAGTTTTGTTCTGAATGTGTCATCATGCATTAGTTTGTTGATTTCGGGGCCAATAAAAATTCCAGCCTTTTTTTTGCATCAGTTTTCAGTGTGCTATACTTCTCCTTCAAATACTGCAATTACAAAAATTTTCATTAAACCAAATGTGAAGTGGTGGAAGATAAACTTGAAGTGAATCGACCAGTGATTTGTGTTGTACATTGTACTGACCAACTGTGTGCTCGACTCTTAGAGGCCACTGTCTAATTTTGTAATAATTGTTGTAATCACGACTGTTCCATAGGCACAAGAAACACATATGCTTTTTGTACCCTAACTGTAGCCCAAGCAGCAGTGCTACCACTTTCAGGTAAGCACACATTTTCCATTCATGTTCTAAATATTTGATCATTTTCTAAATTAACTCCATAGAAGCATGGGTTTCTTTCATTCGAGCTGCATAAGCCAATGAAACAGATGGTTTTTCGTTACCCTTGTGCAACAAGACAGCTTTCAAACTTGTTTTGCTAGAGTCTATGAATAGCCTCCATTCATCGGGAACATGTGTACCATCTAACTCCATTATAAGACCATTTACATCAGTACAGAAACAGACATCACTTTCCATTGCACAGTATGCAGCTAACTTGGTGTATTGATGACAAAAGTGTGAAGTTGTGGTGCCTCATTGTAGCAAATTCCATCCCTGAAGTCTAGAAGCTAGCAGTTCTGACTTTTCTTTAGATAATGACAGATCTCTTACTAGATTATATAAATCTGATTGGCTCAGCAAGTGTGGCTGACCCCTTGTTCTGGATCAGGAAATACATTGTGACAATCAACATCTTCTTTTTCATCAGGATCAGAACCGTCTGTTTCAATTGCCGTTCCTGCTGTGGGAGGGGCAGGCACTGGATTCTCTACATCGTGTGGTACTGGTTTAAGAGCAGACTCACAGTCAGGATACACAATTTGTGACTTGTTTCTCTTTGAATATCCGGCGATTTTAGTCATGCAAAAGTAACAGTCTGAATGGTGCTTTTTCTGCTCACGCCAAACCATAGGCACTGCAAAAGCCATTCCTTTCCTTTTACCATTCAACCACTGCGTTAGCCCAGAGTAACACACAGTGCAACACACATGAGGTGCCCAGCTTTTATCTTGATCTCCAATTTTACAGTCAAAGTAATATTTGTAAGCAAGGCTCACTCACTTTGTCAGATTCTTGCGCTGATCATAAGTAGTGTATTTGCCACGTATATAGCAGGAATTGTCTGGATCGTTAACACATTTGCGTTTATCCATCTTAAGTTTAAAAACTGATAGCACTATAACAGATCACTTTATCACTTTATAATCTGTCCAGCTTGCCTTATATACTTACTGCTGATATCAGTCTGAGTGCGTCTGGACAGGTCTGAACATGTCAAATGGAATATTTCCAATATAATGCATTAATATTATAACTGAATAGGCTTTGCATGTATAACTTAAAATTTAGACGTGTCAGGCAAATTCTGAGTTCATGTTTGGAATCAGCAAGCTCATTTTAGTATAAATCACATGTTTTTCTCTCAGTAGCAAAATCATTGTTGCGCGGTGTAATCATTAATACTTTATCTGTATTGTCTCTATATACATAGTGGAGAAGTGTAAAAAGTAAAAATAAAAGTACGAAAGGTGAAAAAAGATAAAAAATAAAAGTGAAATTAAAAGTGAAAAGTGCCAAATGTGATATTAGTTATGTGCATGCTGGATGCAAGAAGGTAAGAGGCTGTACCAGCCAAATAAGTGTTAACCTAAAATGTACAAAAGTCTTAAAAAACAATATATATATATATATATATATATATATAGCAAAGAAAGGTTCGCAGCACTCCTTGAAAGATAAAATGTGCTCTTTTATTCACACATATCAAGTGACAACGTTTCGGTTCTCTCACAGAACCTTTCTCAAGTCAGGTGAAACATAAAATGCAATAGTGCCAATATAAATACATAGTAAGGTTGTTACCAATCAATTCATCAACCAACCAACCTTTTGTGGACATATAACAATTCACTCATCTGTAACTCATATCCATGTGGGCAAACTAACAAGCCCATTATTCATATGCCATAGTGCTGTAACCGTGCTATATAGCCATAGTGTATATTAAAGTGCCAATAATAATAAAGTGCAAAGTGCATTAAAATTCCTAATTTCTATACCTTGCTGGGGGTATATATATATGGTGAGCTGAATAGATGGCTGGCGTCTCGTCTCGTGTAGGTCCGCGGTACCTCTGCGCGTCTCGTCCTTGCCACTGCGCATGTGCCAATCACTCACCAGCTGTTCGGCCGCACACAAACTATATGCGTCACCAACAGGCGGAGTTAGAGCGCCGTGGCATCTGGCGTGCTGCGTCACTCACGATCCGAGCATCACGTGCCAGGTACGTTCGTAAGCGCATCAGTCAGCGTCACTTCACTTATCATTTCCGCCATTTTACAGCAGGGCAATCTTTTGGGCAATACTTTCTATAGCTCTAATTACCATCCCAGCAAGATAAGATAACAATACTGCTACACAGTTAAGCAATTAACATAATCAATCCTATTATGGTGTAATTAAACAATGTGTTTTTCCACAGGGTTCACCCAATACAGCGTTCTGGACATACAAGAAGAATGGACAACAGAGGCGGGGTGTTAACCCACCATCCCCCCTGTTACCCTAAATTCGACATTTAGTCCTTTCGGTTTCAGAGTATCCAAAAGAAAGATCCATCTGAGCTCATTTTTCTTTAAAACAGTTAACCTATCCCCTCCTCTTTCTAATGGTTTAACGTGATCCAAGATCATAAATCTCAAATCACTTTCCTTATGGTTCTTCTCCACAAAATGTTTTGACACCGGTAGATCTTTTCTTTTATTTCTAATAGATTGTCTGTGGTTATTCAACCTCGTTTTTAGATCACACGTGGTTTCACCCACATAAAGCTTTTTGCAAGGGCACCATAACACATAAATTACCCACGATGAATCACATGTGAGATAATATTTAATGTTGAATATCTCTCCCGTTTCGGGATGCGTGAACGCAGACCCCTTCTGCATGAGTCTGCAATTCACGCACCCCAAACAGGGGAAGCATCCTGTACGTTTCTTTTTTTAAAAAGTTTGTCTTAATTGGTTTTTCTCCGGAACTTTAGAGTGCACCACTTTGTCCCTGATATTCCTAGCTCTTTTGTATGCCATCATAGGCGGTTCCTTAAAGGCCGTTATAGTGGGGTGCCCACTACTTAATATTCCCCAATGACGCCTCACTATGCGCTCTATATTTGAACTTAATTCATTATACGATGACACAAACGGTAACCTCTCACTAGCCTGTTTTGGTTTAGTGGCTAACAACTCTTCTCTGGACATGCCTCTCACTTTATTAGCATGTCTTTTCACCAGATTTCTGGGGTATCCCCTATTCACAAACGATTGCTCCATATTTCTTCATGCCTGATCCATATTATCATCCTTGTCCACTATTCTCCTTACTCTGACCATTTGACTAAATGGTAGCAAATTTATCATTCTTCTTGGATGTCCACTTGCAAAATGTAACAATGTGTTCTTATCAGTGGTTTTTATATTCAAATCCATATGTATTTGTTCATTCTCAACATAAACCTGAGTATCAAGATACTGCACCCGGTCGGCCGATGCCGTTAATGTAAACTGGATCTCCTTATCCAAGGAGTTCAAGTGTACATGAAAGTCCATCAGTGTATCCATGGTGCCGGTCCAGATAAGGAAAATATCATCTATGTATCTCCACCACGTCAAAACTTGGTTGAAGTGGGGAGATACATAGACAAGACGTTCCTCAAATGACCGCACAAATATGTTTGCATAGGTGGGCGCGGCGTTGGACCCCATCGCCGCGCCCACCATCTGCAAATAAAACTGTCCTTGGAACACAAAATAATTGTTCCGCAGCAACAGCTCCAAAAGTGTCAAAATAAACTGGCGAGTATGGGCTGGATACTGCGAATCACGCAGCATCTCCGCAACTGCCTGTAAGCCCTTTTCATGATTGATCGAGGTATACAGTGATACAATGTCAAAAGACGTTAATCTAGCCCCCTTCGGGATCCGTATCCCTCTCAATTTGGTGATGAAGTCTCCAGTGTCCCTGATATATGATTTAGCACCCATAGCATATTCTCTTAATATTTTGTCAAGAAAGACATTAATATTTGAGAAAATCGAGTTCCTGACAGAAATTATCGGCCGTCCCGGAGGGTCTTTTAACCGTTTATGTATTTTGGGTAATACATATATGGTTGGGGTAACGGGAGACTTCACCACCAAAAATTCTTTAAGTTGTTTGTCAATAATGCCCTTTTCCTCTGCCAAACTCAAATGAGCCTCTATTTTTCTGACAATCTCAAACCTGGGGTCCTTACCCAATGGTTTGTACACACCAGGTTCTGCTAATTGTCTGTGTATCTCCTTTACATATTGAGAGGTTTCCATGACCACGATCCCACCCCCTTTATCAGCGGGTTTTATGGTGAGATCGGGGTTCATGGACAAACTCTCTAGGGCAGACATTTCTTGCACAGTGATGTTCGGTTTTACAAATGCATCAGATTTAGTTTTTCGCCTTAATAAAGCAATATCTCTTTTCACTGCCTCAATAAAACATTCCAGAGCATGTGAATTCACAATGGGAAAAAAATCACTTTTTAAATGTAAACCAAATTGTCTCAATGTTAAACCCATCTCTGATGAGACAGCCTCATGTGCAATAGAAGTATATCAGTGGAACCAGAGTCGAACCACACCTTCAGTCTGAGATTCCTGAAGAGGCGGTTCAAGTCTAGTTACAGCTGAAACCAATCAGGCTTAGCCTGTGGACAAAAGGACAGTCCTTTGTTCAAAACTCTCAATTCATGTTCAGTCAATATGTGTGAAGAAATGTTTACCACTACATTCTTTTCTACTTCTTCTTGGCATTCATCTGTCTGGAGTTGTTGGTCCTCGTCAATCTTCTGTGTCTTCGACCTCCCCTTCTTGTGGGGCGTCTCCCATATTGTAATGTGCTCCTAAAAAAGACTCATGCAGAAGGGGTCTGCGTTCACGCATCCCGAAACGGGAGAGATATTCAACATTAAGTATTATCTCACATGTGATTCGTCGTGGGTAATTTATGTGTTATGGTGCCCTTGCAAAAAGCTTTATGTGGGTGAAACCACGTGTGATCTAAAAACGAGGTTGAATAACCACAGACAATCTATTAGAAATAAAAGAAAAGATCTACCGGTGTCAAAACATTTTGTGGAGAAGAACCATAAGGAAAGTGATTGGAGATTTATGATCTTGGATCACGTTAAACCATTAGAAAGAGGAGGGGATAGGTTAACTGTTTTAAAGAAAAATGAGCTCAGATGGATCTTTCTTTTGGATACTCTGAAACCGAAAGGACTAAATGTCGAATTTAGGGTAACAGGGGGGATGGTGGCTTAACACCCCGCCTCTGTTGTCCATTCTTCTTGTATGTCCAGAACGCTGTATTGGGTGAACCCTGTGGAAAAACACATTGCTTAATTACGCCATAATAGGATTGATTATGTTAATTGCTTAACTGTGTAGCAGTATTGTTATCTTATCTTGCTGGGATGGTAATTAGAGCTATAGAAAGTATTGCCCAAAAGATTGCCCTGCTGTAAAATGGCGGAAATGATAAGTGAAGTGACGCTGGCTGATGCGCTTATGAACGTACCTGGCACGTGATGCACGGATGGTGAGTGACGCAGCACGCCAGATGCCACGGCGCTCTAACTCCGCGCAGAGGCACCGTGGACCTACACGAGACGAGACGCCAGCCATCTATTCAGCTCACCATATATATACCCCCAGCAAGGTATAGAAATTAGGAATTTTAATGCACTTTGCACTTTATTATTATTGGCACTTTAATATACACTATGGCTATATAGCACGGTTACAGCACTATGGCATATGTATAATAGGCTTGTTAGTTTGCCCACATGGATATGAGTTACAGATGAGTGAATTGTTATATGTCCACAAAAGGGGACTGTACCATTTTTGCATTGGTTGATGAATTGATTGGTAACAACCTTACTATGTATTTATATTGGCACTATTGCATTTTATGTTTCACCTGACTTGAGAAAGGTTCTGTGAGAGAACCGAAACGTTGTCACTTGATATGTGTGAATAAAAGAGCACATTTTATCTTTCAAGGAGTGCTGCGAACCTTTCTTTGCTGTTTTCCCATCCTGAGTCGAGGGACTATCGCGGGCACCCTACATCCTATACAAGTTTTCAAGGGAGTGCTGCCACAGCTTTATTATGGATATATATATATATATATATATATATATAAAACGCAACATCACAGATAATTTGAATTAGAATGGTAACTAAACACCAACTGTCAATAAAGTGCTATAGTGTCAAATATCATTATTACATAAAAGTAATTAATCAACAGGAAAATAATAAGGTGCAGTATATATTGCACAATAAAGTGCTATAGATATTTACACATCAGTATACATACACATAGGTATATACTATAGACAAAAAAAACACTACGTGGTCCCAAGTTGGGAAGCACAGAGTGGTTCTTTATCCATATTATCACAATAATGTGTGAAACATAATGATAACGTGCTATGGATAAATGCATATCAGCATACATATATGTAGGTCAATATTATGAATAAAAAACCTTCAGTGGTCAAATGTTGGGGGTGTGGCTTATGAAATATAGAAAATTGCACAAAGACTATATTAGCAAGTGTCCTATAGCCATCTTATAAACATATTGGTTAACAGTAGCCAAAAGATGGCCATCCCCTTTATGCACCAAATTGATCAAACATTGTGCAACATTTGGTACATTCTGATGCAAATTATAGCAATGAAGGATGACATTTATTATAAGGGTCATTCTCTAAGTAAATTTTTCCTTCAGTCTGTGTTGGTGCCAATTTATCAAACATTGTTTGATATTTGTTAAATGTTTTGAATTTTTAAACCTTACACTTTAGTCTGGAATTGCTACTCCGGTCTTTGTATACCCACCCTACTGAAGTACCTTTGAATTTTTTTTTGCTTTTTAAAAAGTGAGTGAAACTGGAATAAAATTAATCAGCATAACAAACAATGCCCACTTTCCTACTTTCTTTTCAAAAGTGTTGAGAGCAATGGCAAAAAGTTGTAATTTTTGGTGCAAAACATAACTCTTACCCAAATTTGAAACTTTTCTACTCCAGAAATATTAAACAGATTTACATATTCCTCATCATAAATCTCCCCCTAAAATGTTTACTTTTAGTGCAACTATGCGATGTGAGAATTAAGACAATTAAAGGGGGTTTTCTGATCTGGGACATTGATGGCATATCACTAGGAAAAACGCAAGCCTTCTCTCAGCTATTTTCAGTACTCCCATCGCAGTCAATTTTGACAGGCCATACATGCACCATTGCTCTCTGTTCACTTTAAGGATCCTGTTCCAGAAAGAGAAGCTGGTTCACGATGCTTGATGCCTGCACCAATCTTACATTGATCGAATATCCCAGCAATATGCCATCAATATCCCTGATGTGAATACCCCTTTAAATAAAATTAAGGCAAACTAGTTGATGATAATAATTAGTAATACTAGATACCATTGGCAGACAGTTACCAGAAAGTAAGCAAAATATCATATGAACACAAATGGACAAAATTTTCAACACTATCTACACAACCACTTGATTTATGTATTTCACCTGTAGAGTGCTAATTACTGAAATGTAATTAAAACTTCAACTTTGATAATACAGGCCTGATAACTTCTTTAGGTAAAGTAATGATTGCATTTGTTGAGCTGGATTACAATCATTAAGCATTTGCAGCTGCCAACTAATATCCCATGCAGAGAGCTCATGGTGTGTCAAGATTCAGCAACAGTTATTGACACTCATTAGACAAGTGCCCTCTCAAGGGAAAAGTATGGCAATACTATGTGAGCCTAAAGGTACATCATAACTAATATAAATATATAAATGAAGTATGGTACATTGCTAGTAACTGTAGGTAAGAAAACATGCATAGTACACAAATTGGCTATTAAAGGGCCAAATAATAAAACGAGTACTTAAACTAAAAATAATTTTGTTTTTAATCCATGTAAAGCCCAGGTTGCAAACTAGTAGATCAGGATCTACTGGTAGATCTTTGACAGGTCCTGAGGAAATTATAATTCCTTAAACTGGCAATAAACTATGGATTTCAGGTTTCCAAACAATTTGTTTTTACTGTTGTAAAGGGTGCTTTCGAGACAACAACGTCATAAGTTAAAAAAAACAAATTGATGACCTAAGCTTTTTTCTTGTCCTGTCAGCTGAGTTCCTTTTCATAAGGGCAAAATCTGTTGTTTAGCTCAACAACTTTACAAGCATCAACTGCATCTGAAGAACACATAAGATTTTTCCAAGATCTGTTTCGTGGTCAGTGCCCAGCCTAGCATAGTCTTTTGTACCACATAAAAATGATGACTGAGTGACTTACCCTTGGTAAAGAGGTCAAAATCAGTGATTACAGATGACAAACATCACTAATGTAATGCAAAGTGTTACTTTAATTTTATGCTGAGATTAGTTGTTAAAGCACTTATTTATATGCACTGTGTATCCCAAATAGCAATGTATGGGCACAATATAGCTTTAACATTGGCAGACTACTAAATGGAGAAAAGTACAGAGATATTTTTAATGAAAACCTGATTGTTATAAATCAGTGTGTGTGCTCCTCTGGTATTCCCCCTTTAACCCCTGTACAGGGATCTGGACTTTGCTGCAGGCAAACAAACCGACTTCTACCTCCTGGCATAGTCCCAGTGCAACTGACAGCTGACTTACTTGGGTCCAGGACCCTGGTGCAAGCACTGGGAGCTCAGGATAACAAGGAATGCACCAAAACCGCAAGTATGGTCTGAACAGTCACTTTAACTTGATTACTGCTTTTGAAGTCCAGGATGCACATTGGAAGTCTAGACGAATGCAGACACAGGAGAGACTGTCTGTCAGGGGGGTAGTGCAGACACAGGAAGGGCAGGCTAAGTGTTTGCAGAAATACAATCAAAGGCTGATAAACTGGGTTAACTCAAAATACAAACAAAAGTAAAACGGAAAGTGCAAGATCACACATGTACCCAACATGAAGACACACTGAGTGAAGACACACTGGATACAGAGGCAGGAGATAATGCAGGCAAATAGCAGACAAATTGTTGAAGCACTAGACTTTAATACGTCTTTGCTTATTACCAAGGAACCTTGAAGCACAGATACCCTCGGCCTGGAGAAGGTGCTTTAAATAACCAGGAACTCCTAGCGATTGGCTGGGGAAGGAGATAAAAACTGGAGCACTGGACAGCAGTATGGAGGTGGCAGCTTGCAGGGAACGCCTGAGGCCAAGACATAAAATGGCATCCACGACCACAGGGTGCAGCAGGACTGTGGTAGGCTAGGACTGTCAGCCTAACACTAATCTAGAGTGCTCTGGACCTCAGACTGGACTGATGGCTTAACTTCTAACAAGGTGGTTACTCTAAGCACACAGCCAAGACAACATGTTAATTTCCTTGAGTAGCCCAGCCAGAGCCCTGACTTTATTTCAATTGAACATCTCTGGACAGACCTAAAATGGCTGTCCACCAATGGTCCCCATAGAACCTGACAGAGCTTGAGAGCATCTGCAGGGTGGAATTGCAGAAAATCATAAAATCCAGATGTGCAAGCCTTGTGGCATCATACCCAAGAAGACGGAGGCCGTAATCGCTGCCAAACATACTTCAACTGAGTCCTTAGTAAAGGGTCTGAATACTTATGTCAATGCAATATTTAAGTTTTTTTCTTTTTAATAAAATAGCATATATTTCTAACATTCTGTTTTAACTTTATCATTTTGAGGTACTGAGTGCAGAAAGATGCGGGAAAACTGTGATCTACTTTGGAACTGTGCCTTTTCTGCTTTATTTACTACTACCTCTATCTATTAAAAAAAGATTTTATCTTTTGCAATCAGTGAGCCTGGTTATTGACTCCACCGTGCGTCCGATGACCTTTGCTTCTGCACTCCTGCCTTGCACCCTGACAAAAATATCTTTCTGTCTACCTTCTGGGTGGGCCCCTTCTGGGTTTGGGCCGCAAAGCAGTCGCTTCCCCTTCTTCCTCTATAGCTCCGCCCCTACAGATAATTCATCTTGCTGTCCACCCTGTAAGCTGTTGGGGACCCACAAGGAGAAAGTCCCATGGAGGACCCAATCTTCTCAGTGGGGGGCAGAGCGAGAAAGAACTGGCTCATTAGGCATGCTGGCCGGAATGGCAAGCAGTATGCTTGCTTGCTTGCATACTGACAGGCATATCATTAACATGAAGCAGTCTGATGATTGCTGGATAGCCATGATTTTAGACCTTCGTTATCAAAGCAAAGTGGGGGAATGTTTTCCTCTCACCGAAAGGGAGATCAAATTACGTTATTAGCAGGAGACACTGTGTATGCAGCTTGTCGCAGCTTTTAGTGAGCATACGCATGCCACCAGTGTTTCTGAAGGGGAAGCCCCTTTTTGCCCTCCTCCCACCCTCTCTGCTGGCACAAGCAGCAAAAGATACAACAGCCAGTTCGGTCTCCTCAACATGATGGAACAGTTTTTTCTGAGGCAAATCAGCAAAGGGAGACCTACCACCTAAATGCCCAGTTTCAGTTTCACCAGGACTCTAATCTGTCTCTGGTGTATACCCTTTTCCCTCATCCTACTTCTACACAGGCAGACTAGAACAGTGGCCCGAATTAGCTCTGTATGCTCTTCTTTTTTCCCCAGCCTCCACTGTCCTCTTGGAGAGGATTTTTGGCATGGCAGGGGGCCTAGTGACACCCAAATGGACCACGTTTTACTCTGCAAGTGTCCAAAACATCACTTTTGTCAAAATCAAAGAGGCATGGACCTGGGAAGATTCTCACACTCCTCCACTTGAGGCAGATGAATAGATATAACTTTGCTAACAGTGCCCCATATTGCCACTGTTCCTGTCTGCCTCCTTACTATCATGTTGCCTGCCTACAGTACCATTGTGTTCTGTATGACTGCTACTACCATCATACCACTGCCTCCATTATGCAACTTCTGCTATCTGCCTGCCAACATGTACCATTTGACTGCCACAGCCACAGCTGCTACTCCTCACTGCTAATCTTCTACTGCTTCCACTACAAAACTGACGATATACTGCCTTTTGTGTTCCATGCTATGTTGGTACTGCTGCCATTACTGTTGTAGCCACATGCCGCTATTATCTTACCTATTCCAGACAATACTCCTGCTGCTTTCAACTAAAAGGGAAAATGTTTCTAGGCTTGTTCAGAATATAGTAACATAGTACATAAGGCCAAAAAAAGACATTTGTCCATCCAGTTCGGCCTGTCATCCTGCAAGTTGATCCAGAGGAAGGCAAAAAAAAACCTGTGAGGTAGAAGCCAATTTTCCTCACTTTAGGGGAATAAAAAATTCCTTCCCGACTCCAATCAGGCAATCAGAATAAATCCCTGGATCAACGACCCCTCTCTAGTAGCTATAGCCTGTAATATTATTACACTCCAGAAATACATCCAGGCCCCTCTTGAATTCCTTTATTGTACTCACCATCACCACCTCCTCAGGCAGAGAGTTCCATATTCTCACTGCTCTTACCGTAAAGAATCCTCTTCTATGTTTGTTACATACCTTCTTTCCTCCAGACGCAGAGGATGTCCCCTCATCACAGTCACAGTCCTGGGAATGAATAGATGATGGGATAGATCTCTGTACTGACCCCTGATATATTTATACATATTAATTAGATCTCCTCTCAGTCGTCTTTTTTCTAAAGTGAATAACCCTAATTTTGATAATCTTTCAGGGCACTGTAGTTGCCCCATTCCAGTTATTACTTTAGTTGCCCTCCTCTGGACCCTATCCAGCTCTGCTATGTCTGCTTTGTTCACTGGAGCCCAGAACTGTACACAGTACTACATGTGTGGTCTGACTAATGATTTGTAAAGTGGTAGGACTATGTTCTCATCACGGGCATCTATGCCCCTTTTGATGCAACCCATTATCTTATTGGCCTTGGCAGCAGCTGCCTGACACTGGTTTTTGCAGCTTAGTTTGCTGTTTATTAAAATTCCTAGATCCTTTTCCATGTCAGTGTTACTGAGTGTTTGACCATTTAGTATGTGCGGGTGACTTGCATTATTCCTTCCCATGTGCATAACTTTACATTTGTCAATGTTAAACCTCATCTGCCACTTATCTGCCCAAGCCACCAATCTATCCAGATCGCTCTGTAGTAGTATACTGTCCTCTTCAGTGTTAATTACTTTACACAGTTTAGTGTCATCTGCAAAAATTGATATTTTACTATGCAAGCCTTCTACAAGATCATTAATAAATATATTAAAGAGAATAGGGCTCAATACTGACCCCTGAGGTACTCCACTAGTGACAGTGACCCAATCTGAGTATGTACCATTAATAACCACCCTCTGTTTTCTATCATTGAGCCAGTTACTTACCCACTTACAGACGTTTTCTCCCAGTCCGAGCATTCTCATTTTATATACTAACCTTTTATGTGGTACAGTGTCAAATGCTTTGGAGAAGTCCAGATACACGACATCCATTGATTCGCAGACATTCTTCCCGGTGTGTGTTTAAAAACTATCTGCCCCTAAAAAGGTAAAACACATGAAATTGTTTGGCATGTTTTTAAACATGCTGTTTGCTAACACCGTCAAACATGCATTTACCCATAGCTAGGGAGAAAAAATGAAAAATGTATTAAAAAAATTAACCAAAAAGAGATAACATACTGTAATTTCTCAAAAATTCCTAACTGACTAGAGGATGTTATGTACTAATTTCCAGGGTAATTGGAGCAACTTTGGTTTGAATAGAATCAAATTGGTTCGAATAAAGCTTTTTTTCAGCGAACCTGAAAAGATCTGAATCTCAAAAGACTCAGACCATTTAATATACTGCAGATATGGTCTGTCTTTGCTACTTTTGTAAATACATATGTGACAAAAAAAAAATTAATTGTGTAAAAACATATTTTTGGGGTAGATTATGATGAGAAGTATTACACTTTTTGGTGTACTTTTGTCACAGATTCGGTCGCAAAGGGAATTTGTAGCTGATTATGTGACTGTTCCCTGTTCACGACACTTTTCTTACATGGCAGAAAAAAGGGGCATGGCGTGGGAGAGGAAGGGGACAGGCCAGCCGGCCCATCTCATTTATCATTTTCTATGTCTTGTTTTTGGCATAGAAAACAACTTAAATATACAGTTGTATTCAAAATAATAGCAGTTAGACATCACAAACCTGATTAATCACTGTTTTTGGTAGAAATTATATTTCTACATGGCAAATAATTTACTAGCAGGTGTAGTAGAGTAATAGAAATCCAACAGACCCAACAGTCATTACATGCATGCTGCCAATTCAGTGTAATTGAATCACTAATTGAAAGGGCATGTTCAAAATAATAGCAGTGTGGAGTTCAATAAGTGAGGTCATTCTTTCTTTGAAAAACAGGTGGCAATTATTGCCCTTATTTAAGGAAGGAAGGCAGCAAATGTTGTACATGCTAGTTACAGTGCATTTATCGCAGAAATTCTGAGGAAAATTGGTTGTTCCAGACACTGTTTAGAAGAACAGCGTACCTTGATTAAAAAGTTGATTGGACAGGAAAAAACATCTAAAAAAGTGCTGAAAATGATAGGCTCAGCTAAAATGCTTTAAAATGGCAACCAAAACCTGAAAGATGTGGAAGAAAGCAAAAACAACTATTGGATAGAAGAATAGCCCAAATGGCAAGGACTCAGACAACAATCAGCTCCAGGAAGATCAAAGAAGGTCTAAAGTTACCTGTGAGTACTGTTGCATTTAGAAGACGCCTATGTGTAGCCAAGCTATCTGCAAGAAGCCCCTGCAAAGTCCCAATGTGCTGAAGAGGTTGCAATTTGCCAAAGAGCACATTGACTGGCCTAAAGAGAAATGGTGCAATATTTTATAGACTGATTAAAGTAAGATTGTTCTTTTTGGGTCTAGTAGCCGGGGACAGTTTGTCAGAGGACCCCCAAACACTGAATTCAAGCCACAGTACACTGTGAAGCATGGTGGCGCAAGCATCATGATATGGGGATGTTTCTCATACTACGGGGCCTATTTATCACATACCAGGGATCACGGATCAGTTTGAATACATCAGAATACTTGAAGAGGTCATGCTGCCTTATTCTGAAGAGGAAATTCCTTTGAAATGGGTGTTCCAACAAGACAACTACCCCAAACACACCAGAAAACGTGCAACATCTTGGTTCCAGATCAACAAGATTGACGTTATGGAGTGGTCAGCCCAATCCCTGGATCTAAATCCAATAGAAAACTTGGGTGACATCCAAAAATGCAGTTTCTGAGACAAAACCAAGAAATAGAGAAGAACTGCGGAATGTAGTCCAATCATCCTGGGCTGGAATACCTGTTCACAGGTGCCAGAAGTTGGTTGACTCCATGCAACACAGATTTACAGCACTTCTCAGAAACAGTGGTTATACAACTAAATATTAGTTAAGTGATTCAAAGAAAAGCAAAATATTCAAAAAATTTTCAGTTTATATACTGAATGTTTGAGTTTGTAAAGAAGAATACAAACAATGCAATTTTTTTGAACAGTCTAATATTGACTTTTCTTCAATTTTTTTTAGAGGAACAACACAAATTTGATATATTTTTCTTCATGCTTTGATTTGGAATAGAATGTGTAGTGTTCCCAATGCATTTGTGTGTCGGAAATAAAAGCTATTAGAAGGATTATGAGCTTTATTCACTTTTTTAAACACACTTCTATTACAGGGTGCTGGTGTAGATTTGAGCAAGTCACATGGCCGGTGCCTCTACATAACTTAGCAGAAAAAGGAAAAATTGTAGCAGCACAACAAAAATTATATATTGTTCCTTACTGTGGTGGTGCCCGCTGTGTCGGAAGCCAGTCTTGGATTTCCCCAACTTCAAATACAATCATTGATTGCATCTACATAACTTAGGTGCGTCAAGTGCCAGCAGACAAGAAAAAAGACCTGTGTCTAAAATGCCGGTCTTAGTAAATGTCCCTAAATGTTTTTGTCAAAACCAAAATAATATTTAAAATTATGAACATCATGTGCAACTTATTACAAAAACATAGCTACTTCTTGATGTCAAAACAAGTTATTTGTATCATGATTAGTGATAATGGAGCATGCTCAGCCAAACATCTATTCGGCTCGAACATCTAGATGTTTGGCACTTGGCAGTACTCAGCCGAGTACCGCATGTGCTCGAGCGCAATGCTCGAGTCTCCTCCACGCATGTTTCTTGGCTGCTACACAGCCAATAAATGTGCAGGGAAGTACTGGCACGCACTGTAATGCCATTGCCACGTTGGCTAATGGCATTACAGTGTTTGGCTGGCTGGAACGCGTCATCGGGTGCCATAAAGCACCCGATGACGCATGTTCTGCTCAGTCTTACTCAGGGAGAACTGAGCATAGGAAGGGAAAGACAGTGTAGGGAGTGTTATTGGAAGATTTTTATTACAAAAACTTTTCAGAGACCCAAAAGTCCTTTTAAGGACTATTGTGTGTGACAGCAGCAATATATGTTTGTAGCGCAACCTGCGCTAAATTACTTAGGCCCCTTTCACACGGGCGAGTTTTCCGTGCGGGTGCGAAGCGTGAAGTGAACGTATTGCACCCGCATTGAATCCTGACCCATTCATTTCTATGGGGCTGTGCACATGAGCTGTGATTTTCACGCATCACTTGTGCGTTGAGTGAAAATCGCAGCATGCTCTATATTGTGCGATTTTCACGCGACGCAGGCCCCATAGAAGTGAATGGGGTGTGTGAAAATCGCATAGCATCCGCAAGCAAGTGCGGATGCGGTGCGATTTTCACGCATGGTTGCTAGGTGACAGTCTATTCACTGTATTATTTTCCCTTATAACATGGTTATAAGGGAAAATAATAGCATTCTGAATACAGAATGCATAGTAAACTAGCGCTAGAAGGGTTAAGACAAAATAAAAAATGGTTTAACTCACCTTAGTCCACTTGATCGCGGCCCAGCATCTGTCCTTTGTTGAATAGGACCTGTGGTGAGCATTGCAATAATTACAGGACCTTTAATGACGTCACTCCGGTCATCACATGGTATACGTCACATGATCTTTTACCATGTGATGACCGGAGTGACGTCATCAAAGGTCCTGTAATTATTGCAATGCTCACCACAGGTCCTATTCAACAAAGGACAGGTGCCGGGCCGCGATCAAGTGGACTAAGGTGAGTTAAACCATTTTTTATTTTGTTTTAACCCTTCCAGCGCTAGTTTACTATGCATTCTGTATTCAGAATGCTATTATTTTCCCTTATAACCATGTTATAAGGGAAAATAATACAATCTTCAGAACATCAATCCCAAGCCCGAACTTCTGTGAAGAAGTTCAGGTTTGGGTACCAAACATGCGCGATTTTTCTCACGCGAGTGCAAAACGCATGACAATGTTTTGCACTTGCGCAGAAAAATCTTGCATTTTCCCGCAACGCACACGCCTCTTATCCGGGCCAAAAATATGACGCCCGTGTGAAAGAGGCCTTAGTCTTAGTTAGAGCTGTGCATAGGAAGGGACAGAGTGTAATGTTATTGAATTTTTTTTATTAGAAAGACTTTTCAGAGAACCAAAAGTCCTTTTAACCAGCTCAGCTCCCCTAGCTTAAACCTCCTTAATGACCAGACCACTTTTTACAATCCAAATCCACCCAAATGAATTTTACCTTATTTTCTTCTCACTAATAGAGCTTTCATTTGGTGGTATTTCATTGCTGCTGACATTTTTTTTTTTATATTAATCAAAATTGACCAAAATGTTTCACTTTCTGTTGTAAAATGCTTCTATTAAAACTACATTTCTATATACTTTTTTCTCTAAATTTATTGTTCTACATGTCCTTGATAAAAAAAATGCAATAAGTGTATATTTATTGGTTTGGGTAAAAGTTATAGCGTTTAAAAATTATGGTGCAAAAATGTGAATTTACGCACTTTGACTTTCTGAGCACCTGTCATGTTTCCTGAGGTTCTACAATGTCCAGACAGTAGAAACACCCCACAGATGACCACATTTCGGAAAGTAGACACCTTAAGGTATTCACTGATGGGCATAGTGAGTTCATGGAAGTTTTTATTTTTTGTCACGAGTAGAGTTGAGCGAACACCTGGATGTTCGGGTTCGAGAAGTTCGGCCGAACATCCCGGAAATGTTCGGGTTCGGGATCCGAACCCGATCCGAACTTCGTCCCGAACCCGAACCCCATTGAAGTCAATGGGGACCCGAACTTTTCGGCACTAAAACGGCTGTAAAACAGCCCAGGAAAGGGCTAGAGGGCTGCAAAAGGCAGCAACATGTAGGTAAATCCCCTGCAAACAAATGTGGATAGGGAAATTAATTAAAATAAAAATTAAATAAATAAAAATTAACCAAAATCAATTGGAGAGAGGTTCCATAGCAGAGAATCTGGCTTCCCGTCACCCACCACTGGAACAGTCCATTCTCAGATATTTAGGCCCCGGCACCCAGGCAGAGGAGAGAGGTCCCGTAACAGACAATCTGGCTTCATGTCAGCAGAGAATCAGTCTTCATGTCATAGCAGAGAATCAGGCTTCACGTCACCCACCACTGTAAGAGTCCATTTTCATAAATTTAGGCCCAGCACCCAGGCAGAGGAGAGAGGTCCCGTAACAGACAATCTGGCTTCATGTCAGCAGAGAATCAGTCTTCATATCATAGCAGAGAATCTGGCTTCCCGTTACCCACCACTGGAACAGTCCATTCTCAGATATTTAGGCCCCGGCACCCAGGCAGAGGAGAGAGGTCCCGTAACAGACAATCTGGCTTCATGTCAGCAGAGAATCAGTCTTCATATCATAGCAGAGAATCAGGCTTCACGTCAGCCACCACTGCAACAGTCCATTGTCATAAATTCAGGCCCAGCACCCAGGCAGAGGAGAGAGGTCCCGTAACAGACAATCTGGCTTCATGTCAGCAGAGAATCAGTCTGCATGTCATAGCAGAGAATGAGGCTTCACGTCACCCACCACTGCAACAGTCCATTTTCATAAATTTAGGCCCAGCACCCAGGCAGAGGAGAGAGGTCCCGTAACAGAGGATCTGGCTTCATGTCACCAGAGAATCAGTCTGCATGTCATAGCAG
Source organism: Bufo gargarizans (assembly GCF_014858855.1). Taxonomy (NCBI): domain Eukaryota; kingdom Metazoa; phylum Chordata; class Amphibia; order Anura; family Bufonidae; genus Bufo; species Bufo gargarizans. The sequence continues at coordinate 98,469,869 of NC_058088.1, read as the reverse complement.
AGAATCAGGCTTCACGTCACCCACCACTGCAACAGTCCATTTTCATAAATTTAGGCCCAGCACCCAGGCAGAGGAGAGAGGTCCCGTAACAGAGGATCTGGCTTCATGTCACCAGAGAATCAGTCTGCATGTCATAGCAGAGAATCAGGCTTCACGTCAGCCACCACTGCAACAATCCATTGGCATATATTTAGGCCTAGCACACAGGCAGAGGAGAGAGGTCCCGTAACAGACAATCTGGCTTCATGTCAGCAGAGAATCAGTCTTCATATCATAGCAGAGAATCAGGCTTCACGTCAGCCACCAATGCAACAGTCCATTGTCAGATATTTAGGCCCAGCACCCAGGCAGAGGAGAGAGGTCCCGTAACAGAGGATCTGGCTTCATGTCAGCAGAGAATCAGTCTTCATGTCATAGCAGAGAATCAGGCTTCACGTCACCCACCACTGTAAGAGTCCATTTTCATAAATTAGGCCCAGCACCCAGGCAGAGGAGAGAGGTCCCGTAACAGACGATCTGGCTTCATGTCAGCAGAGAATCAGTCTGCATGTCATAGCAGAGAATGAGGCTTCACGTCACCCACCACTGCAACAGTCCATTTTCATAAATTTAGGCCCAGCACCCAGGCAGAGGAGAGAGGTCCCGCAACAGAGGATCTGGCTTCATGTCAGCAGAGAATCAGTCTGCATGTCATAGCAGAGAATCAGGCTTCACGTCAGCCACCACTGCAACAGTCCATTGTCATAAATTCAGGCCCAGCACCCAGGCAGAGGAGAGAGGTCCCGTAACAGACAATCTGGCTTCATGTCACCAGAGAATCAGTCTGCATGTCATAGCAGAGAATGAGGCTTCACGTCAGCCACCACTGCAACAATCCATTGGCATATATTTAGGCCTAGCACACAGGCAGAGGAGAGGTTCATTCAACTTTGGGTAGCCTTGCAATATAATGGTAAAATGAAAATAAAAATAGGATTGAATGAGGAAGTGCCCTGGAGTACAATAATATATGGTTATGGGGAGGTAGTTAATGTCTAATCTGGACAAGGGACGGACAGGTCCTGTGGGATCCATGCCTGGTTCATTTTTATGAACGTCAGCTTGTCCACATTGGCTGTAGACAGGCGGCTGCGTTTGTCTGTAATGACGCCCCCTGCCGTGCTGAATACACGTTCAGACAAAACGCTGGCTGCCGGGCAGGCCAGCACCTCCAAGGCATAAAAGGCTAGCTCTGGCCACGTGGACAATTTAGAGACCCAGAAGTTGAATGGGGCCGAACCATCAGTCAGTACGAGGAGGGGTGTGCACACGTACTGTTCCACCATGTTAGTGAAATGTTGCCTCCTGCTAACACGTTGCGTATCAGGTGGTGGTGCAGTTAGCTGTGGCGTGTTGACAAAAGTTTTCCACATCTCTGCCATGCTAACCCTGCCCTCAGAGGAGCTGGCCGTGACACAGCTGCCTTGGCGACCTCTTGCTCCTCCTCTGCCTTGGCCTTGGGCTTCCACTTGTTCCCCTGTGACATTTGGGAATGCTCTCAGTAGCGCGTCTACCAACGTGCGCTTGTACTCGCGCATCTTCCTATCACGCTCCAGTGCAGGAAGTAAGGTGGGCACATTGTCTTTGTAGCGTGGATCCAGCAGGGTGGCAACCCAGTAGTCCGCACAGGTTAAAATGTGGGCAACTCTGCTGTCGTTGCGCAGGCACTGCAGCATGTAGTCGCTCATGTGTGCCAGGCTGCCCAGGGGTAAGGACAAGCTGTCCTCTGTGGGAGGCGTATCGTCATCGTCCTGCCTTTCCCCCCAGCCACGCACCAGTGATGGACCCGAGCTGCGTTGGGTGCCACCCCGCTGTGACCATGCTTCATCCTCATCCTCCTCCACCTCCTCCTCATCCTCGTCCTCCTCGTCCTCCAGTAGTGGGCCCTGGCTGGCCACATTTGTACCTGGCCTCTGCTGTTGCCAAAAACCTCCCTCTGAGTCACTTCGAAGAGACTGGCCTGAAAGTGCTAAAAATGACCCCTCTTCCTCCTCCTCCTCCTCCTCCTCCTGGGCCACCTCCTCTTCCATCATCGCCCTAAGTGTTTTCTCAAGGAGACATAGAAGTGGTATTGTAACGCTGATAACGGTGTCATCGCCACTGGCCATGTTGGTGGAGTACTCGAAACAGCGCAACAGGGCACACAGGTCTCGCATGGAGGCCCAGTCATTGGTGGTGAAGTGGTGCTGTTCTGTAGTGCGACTGACCCGTGCGTGCTGCAGCTGAAACTCCACTATGGCCTGCTGCTGCTCGCACAGTCTGTCCAGCATGTGCAAGGTGGAGTTCCACCTGGTGGGCACGTCGCATATGAGGCGGTGAGCGGGAAGGCCGAAGTTACGCTGTAGCGCAGACAGGCGAGCAGCGGCAGGATGTGAACGCCGGAAGCGCGAACAGACGGCCCGCACTTTATGCAGCAGCTCTGACATGTCGGGGTAGTTGTGAATGAACTTCTGCACCACCAAATTCAGCACATGCGCCAAGCAAGGGATGTGCGTCAAATTGGCTAGTCCCAGAGCTGCAACGAGATTTCGCCCATTATCACACACCACCAGGCCGGGCTTGAGGCTCACCGGCAGCAACCACTCGTCGGTCTGTTGTTCAATACCCCGCCACAACTCCTGTGCGGTGTGGGGCCTGTCCCCCAAACATATGAGTTTCAGAATGGCCTGCTGACGTTTACCCCGGGCTGTGCTGAAGTTGGTGGTGAAGGTGTGTGGCTGACTGGATGAGCAGGTGGAAGAAGAGGAGGAGGAAGCCGAGAAGGAGGAGGTGGCAACAGGAGGCAAAGAATGTTGCCCTGCGATCCTTGGCGGCGGAAGGACGTGCGCCAAACAGCTCTCCGCCTGGGGCCCAGCTGCCACTACATTTACCCAGTGTGCAGTTAGGGAGATATAGCGTCCCTGGCCGTGCTTACTGGTCCACGTATCTGTGGTTAGGTGGACCTTGCTACAGATGGCGTTGCGCAGTGCACACTTGATTTTATCGGATACTTGGTTGTGCAGGGAAGGCACGGCTCTCTTGGAGAAGTAGTGCCGGCTGGGAACAACATACTGTGGGACAGCAAGCGACATGAGCTGTTTGAAGCTGTCTGTGTCCACCAGCCTAAATGACAGCATTTCATAGGCCAGTAGTTTAGAAATGCTGGCATTCAGGGCCAGGGATCGAGGGTGGCTAGGTGGGAATTTACGCTTTCTATCAAATGTTTGTGAGATGGAGAGCTGAACGCTGGCGTGTGACATGGTTGAGACGCTTGGTGACGGAGGTGGTGGTGGTGGTGTTGGTGGTACATCCCCTGTTTGCTGGGCGGCAGGTGCCAACGTTCCTCCAGAGGCGGAGGAAGAGGCCGAGGCGGCAGCAGCAGAATAGGCCGAGGCGGCAGCAGCAGAAGAGGTAGCAGGGGGAGCCTGAGTGACTTTCTTGGTTTTAAGGTGTTTACTCCACTGCAGTTCATGCTTTGCATGCAGGTGCCTGGTCATGCAGGTTGTGCTCAGGTTCAGAACGTTAATGCCTCGCTTCAGGCTCTGATGGCACAGCGTGCAAACCACTCGGGTCTTGTCGTCAGCACATTGTTTGAAGAAGTGCCATGCCAGGGAACTCCTTGAAGCTGCCTTTGGGGTGCTCGGTCCCAGATGGCGGCGGTCAGTAGCAGGCGGAGTCTCTTGGCGGCGGGTGTTCTGCTTTTGCCCACTGCTCCCTCTTTTGCTACGCTGTTGGCTCGGTCTCACCACTGCCTCTTCCTCCGAACTGTGAAAGTCAGTGGCACGACCTTCATTCCATGTGGGGTCTAGGACCTCATCGTCCCCTGCATCGTCTTCCACCCAGTCTTGATCCCTGACCTCCTGTTCAGTCTGCACACTGCAGAAAGACGCAGCAGTTGGCACCTGTGTTTCGTCATCATCAGAGACATGCTGAGGTGGTATTCCCATGTCCTCATCATCAGGAAACATAAGTGGTTGTGCGTCAGTGCATTCTATGTCTTTCACCGCTGGGGAAGGGCTAGGTGGATGCCCTTGGGAAACCCTGCCAGCGGAGTCTTCAAACAGCATAAGAGACTGCTGCATAACTTGAGGCTGAGACAGTTTCCCTGGTATGCATGGGGGTGATGTGACAGACTGATGGGGTTGGTTTTCAGGCGCCATCTGTGCGCTTTCTGCAGAAGACTGGGTGGGAGATAATGTGAACGTGCTGGATCCACTGTCGGCCACCCAATTGACTAATGCCTGTACCTGCTCAGGCCTTACCATCCTTAGAACGGCATTGGGCCCCACCATATATCGCTGTAAATTCTGGCGGCTACTGGGACCTGAGGTAGTTGGTACACTAGGACGTGTGGATGTGGCAGAACGGCCACGTCCTCTCCCAGCACCAGAGGGTCCACTAACACCACCACGACCATGTCCACGTCCGCGTCCCTTACTAGATGTTTTTCTCATTGTTATGGTTCACCACAACAACAAATATATTATTTGGCCCAATGTATTGTATTCAAATTCAGCGGGATATAAATTTGAGGCCTAGTATTTAGGCGCTGGGTGACCGGTATGGATTTAGTGACAGAATTAGACTTGGAAATGCACAGAAGCGTGTGTGTGAAGTTATTCTGAATGACCCTATGTGCACCTTGAATATTATATACCCTTTTTGGGATAGATTTCAAATAGCTCTGATATAGCAGGAACCACTAAATTATGAAATTGCTAAATTGGGAATTGTATTTCAACCCAGAACAAAAAATGTGCTTTGACGGACACTAAATATCTTGCCCAGCAACAACAGTACAGCGGTAACGAGAGATTTAGCAGGATATAAATTTGAGGCCTAGTATTTAGGCGCTGGGTGACAGGTATGGGTTTAGTGACAGAATTAGACTTGGAAATACACAGTAGCGGGTGTGTGTGAAGTTATTCTGAATGACCCAATGTGCACCTTGAATATTATATACCCTTTTAGGGATAGATTTCAAATAGCTCTGATATAGCAGAAACCACTAAATTATGAAATTGCTAAATTGGGAATTGTACTTCAACCCAGAACAAAAAATGTGCTTTGACGGACACTAAATAACTTTCCCAGCTACAACAGGACAGCGGTAACGAGAGATTTAGCGGGATATAAATTTGAGGCCTAGTATTTAGGCGCTGGGTGACAGGTATGGGTTTAGTGACAGAATTAGACTTGGAAATACACAGTAGCGGGTGTGTGTGAAGTTATTCTGAATGACCCTATGTGCACCTTCAATATGATCTACCCTTTTAGGGATAGATTTCAAATAGCTCTGATATAGCAGAAACCACTAAATTATGAAATTGCTAAATTGGGAATTGTATTTCAACCCAGAACAAAAAATGTGCTTTGACGGACACTAAATAACTTTCCCAGCTACAACAGGACAGCGGTAACGAGAGATTTAGCAGGATATAAATTTGAGGCCTAGTATTTAGGCGCTGGGTGACAGGTATGGGTTTAGTGACAGAATTAGACTTGAAAATACACAGTAGCGGGTGTGTGTGAAGTTATTCTGAATGACCCAATGTGCACCTTGAATATTATATACCCTTTTAGGGATAGATTTCAAATAGCTCTGATATAGCAGAAACCACTAAATTATGAAATTGCTAAATTGGGAATTGTACTTCAACCCAGAACAAAAAATGTGCTTTGACGGACACTAAATAACTTTCCCAGCTACAACAGGACAGCGGTAACGAGAGATTTAGCAGGATATAAATTTGAGGCCTAGTATTTAGGCGCTGGGTGACAGGTATGGGTTTAGTGACAGAATTAGACTTGAAAATACACAGTAGCGGGTGTGTGTGAAGTTATTCTGAATGACCCAATGTGCACCTTGAATATTATATACCCTTTTAGGGATAGATTTCAAATAGCTCTGATATAGCAGAAACCACTAAATTATGAAATTGCTAAATTGGGAATTGTACTTCAACCCAGAACAAAAAATGTGCTTTGACGGACACTAAATAACTTTCCCAGCTACAACAGGACAGCGGTAACGAGAGATTTAGCGGGATATAAATTTGAGGCCTAGTATTTAGGCGCTGGGTGACCGGTATGGATTTAGTGACAGAATTAGACTGGGATATGGCCAAAAAATAACCACACTATTGCTGGTTAAATGCACTTGGTGACGGGCGCAGCTTGCCCCTGATGTAGTATATGGCCAAAAAATGAACAGACTATTGCTGGTTAAATGCACTTGGTGTCACAGCTTGACCAACCACACTACTGAGGGTTAAATGCACTTGGTGACGGGCGCAGCTTGCCCCTGATGTAGTATATGGCCAAAAAATAAACAGACTATTGCTGGTTAAATGCACTTGGTGTGACAGCTTCACCCTGATGTAGGCTTTAGCCAGAAAACAACCACACCATTGAGGGTTAAATGCACTTGGTGACAGGCGCAGCTTGCCCCTGATTTTGTATATGGCCAAAAAATGAACAGACTATTGCTGGTTAAATGCACTTGGTGTGACAGCTTCACCCTGATGTAGGCTTTAGCCAAAAAACAACCACACCATTGAGGGTTAAATGCACTTGGTGACAGGCGCAGCTTGCCCCTGATTTTGTATATGGCCAAAAAATGAACAGACTATTGCTGGTTAAATGCACTTGGTGTGACAGCTTCACCCTGATGTAGGCTTTAGCCAAAAAACAACCACACCATTGAGGGTTAAATGCACTTGGTGACAGGCGCAGCTTGCCCCTGATTTTGTATATGGCCAAAAAATGAACAGACTATTGCTGGTTAAATGCACTTGGTGTGACAGCTTCACCCTGATGTAGGCTTTAGCCAAAAAACAACCACACCATTGAGGGTTAAATGCACTTGGTGACAGGCGCAGCTTGCCCCTGATTTTGTATATGGCCAAAAAATGAACAGACTATTGCTGGTTAAATGCACTTGGTGTGACAGCTTCACCCTGATGTAGGCTTTAGCCAAAAAACAACCACACCATTGAGGGTTAAATGCACTTGGTCGCAGCTTGTGCTGGCGCACCACAAGACACAAAATGGCCGCCGATCACCCCAGAAAAATGTGACTGACAAACGGTCTGGGCAGCCTAAAAACAGTGAGCAATTGAGGATCAGCAGCTCAATGATCCACAGCTGCAGATCGATCAGTTAATCAAGTCCTTTGAAGGAGTTAATCTGCCTAATCTCGCCCTACTGTCGCAGCCGCAACCTCTCCCTACGCTAATCAGAGCAGAGTGACGGGCGGCGCTATGTGACTCCAGCTTAAATAGAGGCTGGGTCACATGGTGCTCTGGCCAATCACAGCCATGCCAATAGTAGGCATGGCTGTGATGGCCTCTTGGGGCAAGTAGTATGACGCTTGTTGATTGGCTGCTTTGCAGCCTTTCAAAAAGCGCCAAGAAAGCGTCACAAAAGCGCCAAGAAAGCGACGAACACCGAACCCGAACCCGGACTTTTACGAAAATGTCCGGGTTCGGGTCCGTGTCACGGACACCCCAAAATTCGGTACGAACCCGAACTATACAGTTCGAGTTCGCTCATCCCTAGTCACGAGTTAGCGGAAAATGATTTTATTTTTTATTTTTTTATTTTTTCTTACAAAGTCTCAAATTCCACTAACTTGTGACCAAAAATAAAATTTTACATGAACTCACCATACCCCTCACGGAATACCTTGGGGTGTCTTCTTTCCAAAATGGGGTCACTTGTGGAGTATTTATACTGCCCTGGCATTTTAGGGGCCCTAAAGCATGAGAAGTAGTTTGGAATCCAAATGCGTAAAAAATGCCCTGTGAAATCTTAAAGATACTCATTGGAGTTTGGGCCCCTTTGTTCACCTAGGCTGCAAAAAAGTGTCACACATGTGGTATCGCCGTACTCAGAAGAAGTAGGGCAATGTGTTTTCAGGTGTATTTTTACATATACCCATACTGGGTGAGAGAAATATCTCTGTAAAACACAACTTTTCCCATTTTGTTTATACAAAGTTGTCATTTTACAGAGATATTTCTCTCACCCAGCATGGGTATATGTAAAAATACACCCCAAAACACATTTCCCTACTTCTCCTGAGTACGGCGATACCACATGTGTGACACTTTTTTGCAGCCAAGATGCGCAAAGGGGCCCAAATTCCAATGAGTACCTTTTAGGAGGGCATTTTTAGGCGTTTGGATTCCAGACTTCTTCTCACGCTTTAGGGCCCCTAAAATGCCAGGGCAGTATAAATACCCCACATGTGACCCCATTTTGTAAAGAAGACACCACAAGGTATTCCGTGAGGGGCATGGCGAGTTCAGTTTTTTTTCTTTTTGGCACAAGTTAGCGGAAATTGATTTTTTTTTGTTTTTTCTCACAAAGTCTCCCTTTCCGCTAACTTGTGACAAAAAGTTTAATCTTTCACGGACTCACTATGCTTCTCAGTGAATACCTTGGGGTGTCTAATTTCCGAAATGGGTTCATTTGTGGGGTGTGTTTACTGTTCTGGCATTTTGGGTGGGGCTAAATTGTGAGCAACCCTGTAAAGCCTAAAGGTACTCGTTGGACTTTCGGCCCCTTTATGCACCTAGACTGCAAAAAGTGTCACACATGTGGTATCACCGTACTCAGGAGAAGTAGGGCAATGTGTTTTGGGGTGTATTTTTACATATACCCATGCTGGGTGAGAGAAATATCTCTGTAAATTGACAACTTTGTATAAAACAATTTAAAAAGTTGTCATTTACAGAGATATTTCTCACACACAGTATGGGTATATGTAAAAATACACCCCAAAACACATTTCCCTACTTCTCCTAAGTACGGTGATACCACATGTGTGACACTTTTTTGCAGACTAGGTGCGCAAAGGGGCCCAAATTCCAATGAGTACTTTTAGGATTTCACAGGGCATTTTTTATGCATTTGGATTCCAAATGTAATTCCAATATGCAACGGATCTCCTGGCACCCCGACTGGGTACCTCCGTTGATGGATGCTCCTTGTGCTTTTCTTGAATTACATTTTGGATTCCAAACTACTTCTCACGCTTTAGGGCCCCTAAAATACCAGGGCAGTATAAATACCCCACAAGTGACCCCATTTTGGAAAGAAGACACCCCAAGGTATTCCGTGAGGGGCATGGAGAGTTCATGTAAAATTTTATTTTTTGTCACAAGTTAGTGGAATATGAGACTTTGTAAGATAAAAAAAATTTAACATTTTCCGCTAACTTGTGCCCAAAAAAATATATTCTAGGAACTCGCCATGCCCCTCACAGAATACCTTGGGGTGTCTTCTTTCCAAAATGGGGTCACTTGTGGGGTAATTATACTGCCCTGGCATTTTAGGGGACCTAAAGCATGAGAAGAAGTCTGGAATATAAATGTCTAAAAATGTTTACGCATTTGGATTCCGTGAGGGGTATGGTGAGTTCATGTGAGATTTTATTTTTTGTCACAAGTTAGTGGAATATGAGACTTTGTAAGAAAAAAATAAATAAAAAAAAAAACATTTCCGCTAACTTGTGCCCAAAAAAAATATTCTGATATACCTTTCAAGGGTTAAAAAAATTGCATCTAAAGCCTGCCAGCGAATGATCGCCGCTGGCAGGCTGTAGATCAGCTAGTTTACCTTCCGATCCTGTGAACGTGAGCTCCTGTGAGCGCGCGTTCACAGGAAATCTCGTGTCTCGCCAGATGACGCGCCGACGCGTCAAGGAGGAACAGACCAACCGTCCGCAGAATGCATCCCTGCGTTAGGCGGTCGGTAGCTGGTTAAGGACTATTGTGAGTGACAGCAGCAATATATATTTTTAGCGCATCCATAAGCCGCTGCGAACAGTTAAGTTATCCGTGCAACATCTCCTGTGTAAAGTGTGTGCATCCCTAAAATATCAGTCATATCCAGTGTACTTTTCTAATAGACAGTGTCCGCAGCAGACAGTGAGATTAGCTACGCCACATCTCCAGTGTAAAGTGTGCTCATCCCTAAAATATCAGTGACATCTAATGTACTTTTATCGTAGACGGTGTCCTCTGTGGACAGTTGAATTATCCGTGCCACATCTCCTGTGTAAAGTGCGCGCATCCATAAAATATCAGTGACATCCAGTGTACTTTTTCCGTAGATGGTGTCCGCTGAGGACAGTGACATTAGTTGTGCCACATCAGTAGTGTAATGTGTGCGCATCCAAAAATTATCTGTGACATCCAGTGTACTTTTGCAATAGACGGTGTCTGCTTTGGACAGTGAGATTAGTTGCGACACATCTCCAGTTTAAAGTGTGCGCATCCCCAAAATACCAGTAAGGGCTGTTTCACACGAGCGGGTGCCGTGCGTGACATCCGCTCCGTGAATGACAGCCAAGACCCGATGCAGACAGCAGAAGCACGGAGCATTAACATGATTGATAATGCTCCGTGCCTCTCTGTGACCTCTTTACTACAAAATCACAGTGACAACTTTATCTCACTGTGATTTCGTAGTAAAGATATCACAGAGAGGCACGGAGCATTATAAATCATGTTAATGCTCCGTGCCTCTGCAGTCTGCATCGGGTCTTGGCTGTCATTCACGGAGCGGATGTCACGCACGGCATCCGCTCGTGTGAAACTGCCCTAACAGTTAGTGTACTTTTTCAATAGACAGTGTCCGCTGTGGACAGTGACATTAGCTGCGCCACATCTCCTGTGTAAAGTGTGCACATCCCAAAAATATCTGTGACATCCAGTGTACTTTTTCAATAGACGGTGTCCGCTGTGGACAGTGACATTAGCTGCCCCACATCTCCAGTGTAAAGTGTGCGCATCCAAAAAATATCTGTGACATCCAGTGTACTTTTTCAATAGACAGTGTCTGCTGCTGACAGTGAGATTAGCTGTGCCACATATCCAGTGTAAAGTGTGCTCATCCCTAAAATATCAGTGACATCCAGTGTACTTTTTGTCCAAAGACTGTGTCCTCTGCGGACAGTTAAATTATACATGCCACATCTCCATAAAATATTAGTGACATCCAGTGTACTTTTTCCGTAGATGATGTCCGCTGTGGACAGTGAGATTAGCTGCGCCACATCTCCAGTGTAAAGTGTGCGCATCTAAAAAATATTTGTGACATCCAGTGTACTTTTTCAATAGACGGTGTCTGCTTCGGACAGTGAGATTAGCTGTGCCACATCTCCGGTGTAAAGTGTGCGCATCCAAAAATATCTGTGACATCCAGTGTACTTTTTCAATAGATGATGTCCACTGCAGATAGTGACATTACCATTGCCAAATCTCCAGGGAAAAGTGTGCGCATCCCAAAATTATCTGTGACATCAAGTGTACTTTTTCAATAGATGATGTCCACTGCAGATAGTGACATTACCAGTGCCACATCTCCAGTGTAAAGTGTGCGCCTAAATTTTTTATCTGTGACATACAGTGTACTTATTAAATAGACGCTTTGGACAGTGAGATTACCTTTGGTACCTCTCCTGTATAATGTTTCCTCATCCCAAATACCTGTGACATTCCCTGTCATTTTTTATTAGGCACTGGTGACAGCATTGACATTATCTATGGGATATCTAACATCTCAAATACCTGTGTGACATACTTTCAAGCATATATCACATTTAAAATGAAGAAGGCGAGCAGTAAGGGAGGGGAAGTGGCTGTGATGCTGATGGTGCACGCATAGGCAGCGGACCTGGGCGCATTGAAACTGCGCCTGCTGCCAGAGCACAAGAAAAACAGACATCCACGATACTTAACTTCATGTCCATGTTTGCAGGGAAGCACACAACACCTTTGGGAGGACAACAGTACAGAGGGGGAGGGATCTGCAGCACCGCAACTGGATGGAAGAGGCAGTGGGTTCACAAAAGGGAGAAGGCAGTCCACACCAAACAGGCCCGCAACTGTTCCACAGAGAACCTCCTTGCGCAAATCTCCCTTGCCACTTTTTTGAGGAAAGTGCAGTAGACAAAAGAATTGTAATTTTCAACTTGTGCCATACAAAAATGAGCAGGGGAGTGAAAACTAGCAATCTCACTACCTACAAGCATGATCTGCCACATGGCATCAAAGCACCGTAGTAGGTGGGCCGAATGCCTGGGTCCACAATCTGTGTCTGTGGGTCACATCACTACCTCCTCTTCCCTGGTGTTACATGCTGGCCAATTCCCTGTCCAAGATGCAGGCCCGGATGCCTCCCGCCCTGCATCTGGACCTTCGCAAGCACCATCAGTGACAACATCCACTTCCTTGTCCCAGCGCAGCGTCCAAATGTCCTTACCCAAGCCATTTGAACGCAAGCGCAAATAAGCATCCACCCACCCACAGGCCACAGTATTAAATGCACAGCTTTCCAAATTGCTGGCCCTGGAAATGTTGCCATTTAGGCTTGTGGACACTGAGGCCTTCCGTAGCCTGATATCGGCGGCCGTTCCGCATTAAGCAATCCACAGTCGCCACTATTTTTCAAGGTGTGCCTTGCCAGCCTTACACCAATATGTGTCCTGTAACATCACATGTGCCTTGACCAACACAGTTACTCGGAAGGTACACTTAAACATGGAAACATGGACAAGTGCTTTCGACCAGGGACGCTACATTTTCCTGACGGCACACTGGGTGGATGTTGTGGAGGTCAGGAGAGAGTCATACCCTGGGATGGCACAGGTGCTACTGACGCTAAGGATTGCAGGCACAACGTTGATCAGGGTTTCCGCCAGCACCTAAGTTAGTGGCTCCAACAACCACTTCTCCTCCTCTGCCTCCTCCTCCACTTTCACTTCCAAATGTTCTGCGTTCAGTGCCAGTCAGCCATCAGTCGGTAGCTGGAAGCAGTGTAGCAGTGCATTGGGGAAGCGGCAACAGGCCGTGCTAAAGCTGATAGGCTTAGGGGACAAACAGCACAGAGCTGAGACAGGGGATAAGAGACCAGACTGAGCTGTTGCTCTTGCCACTCAACCTACAACCAGGCATGGTTGTGTCTGATAATGGCGGTAATTTGGAGGCGGCTTTGGAGCTCGGCAAGCTCAGACACATCCCATGCCTAGCCCACGTGTTCAAACTTGTGGTTCAGCGGTTTCTCAAAACCTACCCCAATTTGCCTGAGCTACTTGTGAAGGTGCGCCACGTGTGTTCTCATTTCCGCAAGTCATCGACAGCTTCAGACGGTCTGTCAACACTGCAGCAGCGCTTGAAATTGCCAGCTCACTGGCTGTTGTGCGACATGAGCATGCGCTGGAACTCTACGTTGCACATTTTGGCCAGGCTTTTTGAGCAGCAGAGGGCAGTAGTGGAATACCAGCTGCAACATGGTCGTTGCCTTTCTAGTCAGCTTCCGCTATTCACATGCGAGGAGTGGGCATGGATATTTAACCTCTGTGAGATTTTAAGAAACTTTGAGGAATCAACACAGATGTGAGCAGCGATAATGCTATTATTAGCGTAACCATCCCACTTCTCTGCCTACTCAAACGCTCACTGCTCAAAATTAAGGACAACGCTTTGCATGTGGCAAAGGTGGAAATGGGGGAAACATTACACAAGGTGAAATCCAGACCACCCTCAGTTTGTCTTCTCAGCGCAAATTGGACGATGAAGAGGAGGAGCAGGAGACGGTTGTCTCCGCTACAGAGGGTAGTACCCATGGAAATTCCATCTGTTCAGCGTGGGTGGGCAGAAGAGGAGGAAGAGGATGAGGAGATTGAGAGTGGTCCTCCTGATGACGACAGCAAATTCTTGCCTGTTGATACTCTGGCACACATGGCTGACTTCTTGTTAGGCTGCCTTTCCCGCAATCCGTGCGTTATACGCATTTAAGACAACAAGGATTACTGCTTGTTCACCCTTCTTGACCGCTGCTACAAACTTCTCATCTCTCATTCCTCTGGTGGAGAGGATGAGCAATACCAGAAGATCCTTGTTAAAAAATGTCTCAGAAAATTTCGATCTGACAACGCTGCAGCAGAGTCTGTACTTACTTCGCCAACCGACGAGGGGAGACAAGGGGAACACATAGCAGTTCCAACAGAGGCAGGGAAACACTCTCTAAAGCCTGGGACAGTTTCATGACACCCCGCCAGCACCCTCACCCTGATGCGCGGCCTAGTGTCACAAGGATGGTACAATTTTGGAAGATGGTGAAGGAGTACATAGCAGACCGAGTCAGTGTCCTCAATGATCCCTCAGTGCCTTTCAACTACTGGGTGTCCAAGCTGGACACGTGGCATGAACTGGAGCTCTACGCCTTGGAGGTGCTGGCCTGCCCTAACGCCAGCGTTTTGTCTGAGCAGGTATTTAGTGCTGCTAGTGGCATTATAACAGATAAGTGTATCCGCCTGTCAACTGAAAATGCTGACAGGTTTACTCAGGTTGATCTTCCTTTTTTCATCCTCCTCTTCCATCATATCAACATGCTTATTTGTCGCATATAATGCCCTCGCATTTAGGCCTTTTGCATATAATGTTTTAAAGGGTCAGCTCAGCTGCAGGCTCTCGCCTATAATTTTTTAGAGGGTCAGCTGACCAGTAGACTCTCACCTACAATGTTTTACAGGGTCAGCTCTGCGGCAGGCCCTCACACATAATTTTTTAGAGGGTCAGCTCACCAGCAGGCCTTTACCTACAATGTTTTACAGGGTCAGCTCACCGGCAGGCCCTCACATATAATTTTTTAGTGGGTCAGCTCACCAGCAGGCCCTCACCTATAATGTTTTACAGGGTCAGCTCACCATCAGGCCCTCACATATCATTTTTTAGAGGGCCAGCTCACCAGCAGGCCCTTGCATATCATTTTTTAGAGGGTCAGCTCACCAGCAGGCCCACACCTAAAATGTTTTACAGGGTCAGCTCACCAGAAGGCCCTCTCATAATATGTTTTACAGGGTCAGCTCACCTGCATCCCCTTGCATATAATTTTTTAGATGGTCAGCTCACCAGCAAGCCCTCACCTACAATCTTTTACAGGGTCAGCTCACCTGCAGGCCCTCACCTAATTATACCTAATAGGAAATTTGCACGCATGCTGCCTTGCTTGGAAGTGGTAGCCGTAGCTGTTTCTCAGGTTCCCCTCCGGAATCAAATCCTGATTCCCTGTTACCCATTGTCACCATGGTTTGAGCTGAAAATAACATTGAAAGTTGATAGGGCAGACATCCGAATGGATTGTCGCCGTCACGGGGACATGCGATCGGTTACCCAGGTTATCTAGAGTCACCAAAGCGGCAGCAGGCCCTTGCCCGTAAATTTTTTAGATGGTCAGATCAGCAGGCCCTTGCTCCAAATGTTTTTATGTGTCACCAGCAGGCCATCAATCATAATTTTTCAAGGCTGTGTATGATTCCCTCCTTTATGCGTAACAAATGGTGTTTTGGAGTGCCGGTTCCTTGTAAATTTTGGCATCTCTTTCACTTAGTTTATGGGCTTTGTGAGTGTAGGAGTCCCACTACCTGAACAATTGTACCACAATGTGAATGAGGCCCTCCTTTATGTGATATACAGGTTGTATTGGAGTGCCTCTTCCTTGTAATTTTTGGCAGCACTTGCACTTTATATACAAGTAAATATATAGGAATGAATGTTTCCTAACAATTTTTCCTCTAAAATCGATTTTATCTTTTTATGGTTTTGTGCGTATTATTGTCAGTCTGTAAAAGTGGTGTACTACTCAGACAACATCGTTCCCAGCAGTGACCTTGAAGTCCAAGATGCATCCAGATATCCTCCCCATGCTGTTCCCGAACCATTTTGGTGGTATTTACATTAATTTCAGATTTTTTTCTATGAAGCAGACACCCTCCCCTCTTCAGAGCAGGGGGTGCCTGGTTTAATGCTCGGGTTCTCCCATTGACTTCCATTATACTCGGTTGCTCTGTAGAGCACCCGAGCATCCCGATGTGTTTGGCTCGAGCCCCCGAGCACCCGAGCACTATGATGCTTCATCATCAGCTTAATCATGATAGATCTTTAGTTACTTGTGTATTAATAAATTAGTTTTGTACTTCAGCAAGGTTGTCTACCCCTGATGTAAAGTTATACTTTGGGTTTCTGTGTCTTTGCAGACTTTATGTGATGGTGCCCCTATAAAAGGAAAAATGTAACTTTACTTTGTTGTTTCCTTACTTAAAAAATAAATAAAAATGTAATATCAGTAAGAAATTGCATGAAAGCAGTATGTACAGGAGGGCCTTGTCCCTCCCTAGGCAACATGGGACTATTATCAATGTTTACAGAACCTGTGCACATCACTTTTCCTGGTGATAGGTGAAACATTTGTATTATGGAAAAATTCCATTAAGAATGTAAAATTCCTACAATATGTAACTTATATTCTATAAGCAGGCTCTACTATATTTAATATAATAGAGGAAACATCCACTATTTTGTCAGTTCGATGAAATGCTGCCCTCACCCACTTGGTTCTAACTAAAGACCATATAGAGTTGGAAAGCTGTATTTACATTTTTAAACAATGTAGGAACATTTATTTCAGATTATTAAGAACTTTTTGCCACAGGCAATGTATGTATATAACATTTAATTTGACATTATTTTTTTAAGAACATTAAAACAGTAGATTTTGAATTATAAGGTGACCTTGGTCAGGACAAAGGTCATCCAGAAAGCCAATACAGAGTATCATAATTGCTTAAATGTTAAAGTTATATAATTAATAACTATCAAGCTTAAAATAATGATACAAGAATTGGTAATTATAATTAACAGTCTCACATTACATTTACCTTTATCAAGGCTCATCGATCTAACCTTTCCAGGAATTGATAAAATGGTATGCTATTGTCGCTAGATCAACAAAAAATGGTTCAATTCACTGTCACATCATTATTTTTTGACTTTCTGTTTAGTTTTTTGTTCTTCTGATCTGTCAGTAGAACAGAAAAAAAAAAAAATGTTTCTTTTATTTTGAGCATCCGTGCTTATTTTTCATCTGTTTTTAGTCAGTTCCATTTGAGATCCATTATTTTTGACATATTGTTTATTATGGACTATTAAAGTGTTAAAATTCCTTCATTTGAGAATCGAGAGTTCCTGCAAAGTCTTCAGTACCTGAACTTTAGCCGGTGGCCAAGAATCCTACATAGAATACAAATTGCTAACTACACAAAATCCGACTAAAACCTCATGCACATGACACTATCCTTTATGAAATCTGAAAATTAAAGATACTGGCCATGTGCATGCCATCATTTTTTTACTCTCTTCACCAGAACTGGCTATTCTTGTCTGCAAAACGATAAGGATAAGAACTGTTCTATAATTTGCTGAATAGCCTCATGGATGCATAAAGCACATGGGTGACTTCTGTGTGTCTGTTCATCTGCATGAGATCAGTAAAAAATGTGGATCCAATGCAGACCAAAAATCTGATCATGTGCATAAGGCAGGTAGCCCAAGGCACTTCCTCGTGTTTTTGGATTGCCCAGCACTGCTCATATGAAAAGTGCTGGAGTGGCCACTCCAAGAGTGGGGCTGGCTAAGAAGGAAGTGTTTTGGGCTACCAATGTGCATCAGGTGGTGTGAGAATCAGTGCAGACATTTTGAATAGGAGAAGAGGAACCCCCCCAAAAAAATGTGAATATTGTGCTTGTTCCCCAGTTAACCCACTAAGGACCTTGCAATTTTTTATATTAGGGATTATATTAGGGACCAGGGCCAGTTTTTGCTAATCTGACATGTGATCTGACATGTGTCACTTTATGTGGTGATAACTTTAAAACGCTTTTACTTATCCAAGCCGTTCTGAGATTACATTTTCTTTTTTTGGGATGTTAGAAGGCTTAAAAGTAGGGACGAGTGAACACCTGGAAGTTCGGGTTCACTGGGTTCGGTCGAACTTCGCTGCAAAGTTCGGGTTCGGGACCTGAACTTGACTCCGAACCCAAACCCCATTGAAGTCAATGGGGACCCAAACTGTGGTGCACTAAAATGGCTCTAAAAAAGTCATAGAAAGGGCTAGAGGGCTGCAATAGGAAGCAAAATAGGCGTAAGAGCAGGACAATTGCTCTGCAAACAAATGTGGATAGGGAAATTAATTAAAATAACATAGAATTAAAAAAAAAGTTAAAAATAATGATCTTGAACTAGGAGGCGGAGGTCAAAGTGGAGTAGGAGGTTGAGGAGTCAGTGGACATGGATTTTTGCATTTTTTTTTTTTATGATTTTGGGAAGACCCCAAAACATTGGGAAATAGAAAGCAAAAAGAAAGGATGCTGAAGTATAGCAATGACTGGGTGTGGCCGGTATACTTGTCTATTTTGCACAAAGTATGGACAAGTCCTGTGGGATCCATGCCTGGTTCATTTTAATGAATGTGAGCTTGTCCACATTGGCTGTGGAAAGGCGGCTGTGCATGTCTGTTGTCACTTCCCTGCCATGGTAAACACACGGACAATACACTGGCCGCAAGGCAGGCCAGCACCTCCAAGGCATGAAGTGCAAGCTCAGGCCATGTGCCCAATTTGGAGACCCAGAAGTTGAATGGGGCAGACCCATCAGTCAGTACGTGTAGGCGTGCGCACATGTACTGTTCCACCATGTTGCTGAAATGCTGCCTCCTGCTAAGATGTTCCATATCAGCTGGTGGTGCTGGTTGTTGTAGCATGCTGACAAAGCTTTTCCACATTTAGGCCATGCTAACCCTCCCTTCTGAGGTGCTTGCGGTGCTACAGCTGCATTGGTGACTTCTTCCTCCTCCTCTGCCTTCGCCTTGTGCTTCCACTGAACACCTAGTGTCAGGTGGGAATGCCATCAGCAGCGTGTCTACCAGAGTGCGCTTGTACTCGAACATCTTCCGATCACACGCCATTGATGGAATTAAGGACGGCACGTTGTCCTTGTAGTGGGGATCCAGCAGGGTGGCCACCCAGTAATATGCACTGGTAAGAATGTGGGTGTCACGGATGAAGTTGCAGATAGCTGGAACTCATAAAAAAATGACCGACTGGCTTGATCACAAACTAAGGAGCATATAGATGAGCCCTATAAAACCCTAAGAGCTCTCCCTGAATGCTATGCACATGCAAGGGTCTCAATGGTAGACGATTGCATGCCCACTTACCTAAGACTGTGTGACACCTGAAAACCCTATAATAGTGAGGGGACATGACCACTGGCTCCCTGCACTTAATACGGACGGAGTCAGGGTCACCTAGAATCAAGCAAGCAAGTAAACACAATAAAGGAAAAGACAGGACTGACGGTGACAGTGGGCAACTCAGAGGTCGTTGCACATGCACTGCAGCATGTAGTCGCTCATGCGTGCCAGGCTGCCCAGAGGCAACGACAAGCTGTTCTCTGTGGGAGGTGTATCATCAGTGTCCTCTGTATCCCCCAGGCACGCTCCCGTGATGTCCATAAGCTGCTTTGGGTGCCACACTGCTGTGAACACAGTTCCTCCTCATCATCATCCTCCCCCTCATCATCCTCCTGGACTGTTTCGTGGCTGGACAATTGTGTACCTGGCCTCTGTTGGTGCAGGAACCAACCCTCTAAACCACTTTTGAATGACTGGCCTGATAACAAAGGAAATTATCCCTCTTCCTCGTCCTCTTCCTCCTGTGCCACATCCTCTTCCATCATTGCCTGAAGCGTTTTTCAAGGAGACATAGTGGGATAGTAACGTTGAGGAATGCGTCATCGGCACTGGCCATGTTGGTCGAGTAATCGAAACAGCGCAACACGGCACACACGTCCCGCATTGAGGCCCACTCGTTGGTGGTGAATATTGATGAGCGCAGGGGTCATATTTGAATTTGTGATATTTTGTGAATACTTTGTAAAATATTCGTTGAATATTCGCAAATTCGAATTTTCGCTATATTCTACATTCTTTTTTTTTTTTACTCGAAAATCGACAAAATAATGATCTCGTAATATGCGAATATTAAGCGATCAATACAGGCGTGGGTCAAAAACAAATGTATAGCACTACCGAATATGTCAAGCAACTTAAGCAGGGAGGAATCTTGACTTCAGCTGGAAAAAAATTACAAATATTCTAAAAAAACAAATATATAGCACTTTATTGAATATAGTGCTATATATAAATTTTTTTTGAATATTCGTCATTTTTTTTCCATCTGAAGTCATGATTCTTCCCTGCTTAAGTTGCTTGTGGGCCAGTTACTTCTTGTTGTTTGTTTCAGCTTTACATAATATGGCAGTGTCTCCATATTCTGAAAGCCATAGTTTTTTGTTTTTTTTTGTTCGGTATTAGATTAAAGTTTGATTGGTACTATTTTAGGGTGCATATAACTTTTTTATTGCTTAGTATTACACTTTTTGTTATATAAGGTGACAAAAAATGGCTTTTTTTGACACACTTTTTTTTTTTTGTTTGTTATACGGTGTTCACCTGAGGGGTTAGTTCATGTGATATTTGTATACAGCAGGTTCTTATGGATGTGGAGATACCTAATATGTATACTTTTTTTTAATTTATTTAAGTTTTACACAATAACAAAAAAAAATGTACAAAAAAAATCATGTTTTAGTGTCTCCATATTCTGAGAGCCATATTTTGTTTAATTTTTGGGGCGATTGTCTTAGGTAGGGTCTCATTTTTTGTGTGATGTTAGATTGGTATGATTTTGGGGTACTGTAAACCTTTTTGATCGCTTGGTATTACACTTTTTGTGATGTAAGTTGACAAAAAATTGCTTTGTTGACACGTTTTTATTTTATTAATTTATTGTTTACGGTGTTCAACTGAGCGGTTAGGTGATGTGGTATTTTTATAGAGCAGATTTTTACGGATGCGGCAATACCTAATATGTCTACTTTCAATACCTAATATATCTACTTTTTTAACATTTAACACAATAGAAGTATTTTTGAAACAAAAAAAAGTGATGATTTAGTGTCTCCATAGTCTGAGAGCTGAGTGAGGTGACAGTTTGATTGGTACTATTTTAGGGTACATACAACTTTTTGATCACTTGGTATTAAACTTTTTGTGATGAAAGGTGACAAAACTAGCTTTTTAGCAAATTTTTTATTCATTTTTATTTACATTGTTGACCAGGTGGGGTGGATCATGTGATATTTTTATAGAGCAGGTTGTTACACATGCAGTGATACCTAATATGTCTGTTTTCTATTTATTTTTTCTATTTTTTACAATTGTATATGTCTCTTTTTATGGGAAAAAGGGGCTTTTTAATTGAATTTTTTTGTTTATTGTTAAAAACACTTTTATTTCACTTTTAAGATGTTTTATTTTTGTCCCACTATGGGACTTCAACATTACAGGGTCTGATCCCTGTTTCAATGCAGCACAATACACATGTATTGTACTGCATTGACTAACAGTGTATTACACAGTGTAATACACTAATAGTTGGCCTATGAGACCTAGCCTGGGGGCTGGGCCTCATAGGCCTCAGTACATGCCAGGCCCCAAGGTCTTGGAATGGCTTGAAGCTGCCATTGCAACCTTTGGGTCCCCATCACCGCAGCTCGGGGACCTGATGGCTAAGGAGAGGGAGCGCAAACCTTCCATATTCTGTGGTCAGCGCCAACTGCGGCATATGAGGGATTAATCCACTGGCATCAGCGTTATCACCGATTCTGGTGGATGCAGCAGGAAGGAAGGAACGTAGGACTAGAATGCTCATCCCACAGCGCAAAGAAGCGGCCATTTAGGACAAGGATTCGCGTCCTGGGTCCTTAAGCTGTTAATATGAATTGTTTTCTTGAGCCAAGGGGTTGTTTTAGTTGTTTCGTTATCATAAGTAGAGATGGCCTTGCAGTTTGCCTGGTTATCGTTTTGCGGTGAACTTTGCGTGTTTGCGATTTATCGAACATGCGAACATATGGAAATGTCCTTTGGCACCATATTCTTTTGCATTGTGCCGAACTTTGACCCATGACACATCCATAAGGTGGGACAGGACAGCCAATTGAGACGTCTCAGCACATGGACACACCCCCACCCTATAAAAAGAACACGATCTGGCAGCCATTTTACATTCTGTCTTTTGCCAGTGTAGGGAGAGGTTGCTTTGTGGAGCAGGGACAGGCTGTTAGGGACACCAAATCCTAGCTAAAAGGGCCACAAAAGTCCTTTTAAGGACTGGTATAGGTGTGCCATTGATAGGTGTGCTATACTGAGGGATGTGATATACTTATAATATACTTTCTTGCATAGAAAATATATTATAGTGCATTTGTATTGTGCAGTAGTTGTGTGCGGTTCTGCTGCGATACCGCAGCTATATAAAGGCACAAACGCTATTGGAATAACTATTTGCAACGGTTGTGGTATACGTGTTGCCCCAAAATAAACTGATTAAGGGGTTCTATATACCTGATTTCACTAAATACTGATTGAGGGGTGAAATATACCTGCTTCTACAAAATACTAATTAACGGGTTCTTTATGCCTGCTTCAACAAAATATAGATTTAGGGGTGTGATATACCTGCTTACACCAAATATTGATTGAGGCCTGCGATACACCGGCTTCAACATAATACTGATTAAGGGGTGCAATATACCTGCTTTCACCAAATATTGATTCAGGGGTTCTAAATACCTGATTCCACTAAATACTTATTGAGGGGTGCAATATACCTGCTATTACAAAATACTGATTAAGGGGTTCTATATTCCTTTTCCCACATAAAACAGATTTAGGCGTGTGATATACCTGATTTCACTAAATACTGATTGAGGGGTGAAATATACCTGCTTCTACAAAATACTAATTAACGGGTTCTTTATGCCTGCTTCAACAAAATATAGATTTAGGGGTGTGATATACCTGCTCACAGCAAATATTGATTGAGGCCTGTGATACAACGGCTTCAACAAAATAATGATTTAGGGGTGTGATATACCTGCTTCCACCAAATATTGATTCAGGGGTTCTATATACCTGATTCCACTAAATACTTATTGAGGGGTGCTATGTACCTGCTTCTAAAAAATACTGATTAAGGGGTTCTATATACCTACTTCCACAAAATACAGATTTAGGGGTGCAATATAACTGCTTACACCAAATATTAATTGAGGCCTGCGATAAACCTGCTTCAACAAATACTGCTCTTCTCTGGGACTTTGGCACAGGGTCATTTTTAAAATGACAGGCAGAGGAAGAGGCAGGCCATTCCGCAGGGGTGGTAGGGGTCAGGCAGGTGCACCAGGCCAGAGCGTAAATGGGAAGTTGGAGAAGGTGCGTACGATTATGTCAAAGGACGCACCACAGTTGGTTGAGTGGCTCACTTAGCCTTCCACTTCTCAACACTCCTCATCCTCTGTATCTGCATCCTCCTCACTCTTTGCTGTGTACACCCCCAAAGACACCACCACCACCACCATAGCCACTCCACTCGAGTCAGAGGAATTATTTTCCCATCCATTCCCAGACCATACCGATGTGTAGCCATTCTTGGCATTGGAAGAGGAGGCAGCAACGGCTGCCATCCAGTAGTCTGATGACAGTACCCAGATTAGCCCAAGGAGGGTGGTCCCCGCTATTGCTGCCTACTCCGAGATCTCTAATGTCAGTGGTGCTGAAGGTGACAATGATGACGTGTCGATGTACGTCACATGGGTGCCCACAAGAAAGGAAGAGGAGGGCAGTTAAGAGGGAGAAACGGAGCAGCAGATGAGAAGGAGGAGAAGCAGGCAGAACTCGCAGTGCACAGGAGGCAAAAAGCAGACTGCAAATGTATCTGTAGCAAGCCATCCAACATGCACTGTCACATTTTGCACTCCCCAGAAGGAAATATTGCTCCCACAAGGGCATTCCAGAGCTATATGGCAGCGTTCAGCGGCAAGTGAATATATCTCTGGCACACAGTGTCGGTGCCAAGATACATCTGACCACAGACATGTGGTCTAGCAAACACGGCCAGGGAAAGTACATAACTTTTACTGCCCACTGGGTGAACCTTTTGATGGTCGTCAAGCATGTAACCCGTGGCACCAGTGTGGATTTGGTATTACCGCCACGGATTGCATGCAGGCCTGGCTCTTCTTCTCTTCCTCCTATTCCATCTTCCGTCTCCTCCTCGGCTGACACCTCCTTTTCCACTGATACCACCTCTTCCGCTGCACCCCTTAAGCTCCCCTGAACCTATTCAACGAGCCAGGTGAGATGTTGCCAAGCTGTGCTGCGGCTGTTGTGCCTGGAAGCCTAGAACAACACCGGTCCTGCGCTGCTTTCAGCTCTGCGGTCACAGGCCGATCAGTGGCTAACGCCACTCAATTTGACAGTTGGTAAAGTGGTGTGCAACAATGGTGCCAATCTTCTGAGAGCTCTGAAACAGGGCAAAAACACACCATGCATGGCACACTACCTTAACTTAGTTGTCCAGCGATTCATTGCTAAATTCCCCGGGGTCCAGGACGTCTTGCGGCAAGCCAGGAAAATATCTGGCCATTTTAAAAGATCTTACACGGCCATGGCTCGCCTTGCTGACGTTCAGCGGCAACACCACCTGCCCATCAGAGGTCTGATTTGTGACAGCCCGATGTGCTGGAACTCGACTTTGTATATGCTTGATAGGCTGCTCTAGCAGAAACGGGCCATTAACGACTACCTGTATTAACTCTGCAGCAGGACAGATTCTGTTGAGCTTGTTTTTTTTTCACTGCGCCAGTGGATGCTCATGAGCAATGCATGCCGACTTCTGCGGCCATTTGATGAGATCACCAAACTGGTCAGTCGCAGCCAGGGCACCATCAGTGACATTGTACCTTACGCCTTCTTTCTGGAGGGTGAAATGCTTTGTGTCATTGATCAAGCCGTCGAGGAGCAGGAGCTGGAAGATGAAGAAATCGCAATGCTGAATGAATTCCCAGGGGGGCTACTCCATCAGATACAAGTCTGCATGAGTCTGAAGAAGAGTCAGAGAGGATGGTGGCTGGGGGGTGAGTAGAAGGAGGAGAAAGAAGAGTAGGCTTTGAGTGGGACTTTTACCTTTTCGGGGATCCCTGCTGTTGTCCGTGGCTGGGCGATAAGCAGGAGCCAGGGCGCTCCCCTGCTTCAAATTTAGTGCAAATGGGGGCCTTCATATAAAAAGAATAAAGGGCAAGGACCAGTACTGGGTGGCAACGTACTTAGACCCCCGGTACAAACACAAAATGGCGGACATGTTACCAGCATCACAGAGGGCTGTCAGAATGCAGCATTTCCAGGCCTTGCTGCGAGAGATGCTTTATTCTGCTGTTGAGGGTGCAGGCAGAGGAATTTCCTCCCACAGAAAAACTTGTGCGAGTATCAATCCTACTGTAACAGGACGCCGAAGGCGCACTCGGTCTCCCATCAGCCGCAGACCTGCTGCTTAGCTTTAGGAGCGAGGATCTGTGTTCGGCCTTGTTTCCAGGGCGGCTTTGCTAGCTGGGAGGCTTCCTGCTCCTAGGTCTGCCTTGAGCACCGAGCTGATCACTCAGTGCTCGACTTGTCTGTCTGTCGGTCATGTGACGCTGGCCACGTCACATGACCCTCACTCCCCACTATAAATACAGGCAACCTGCTGGCTACAGGTTGCCTGTGATTTTGGTACCTTAGGCTGTGTATTATTATTGTTATTCAGCTTACCTTTGGATTTGATCCTTGATCTGCTTCCTGACACCTCTTCTGCCTGCTCCCTGAACCTTGACGCTACCTCTCGGATTTTGACCTTGGCTTGCTTTTGGATTTTGTCTTTGCCTCTTCTCTTGTACTGACATGACCTCCTGGATTTTGACCTCGGCCCGCTCTCGGATCTGTCTCTGTCCCCTCCCTCGTACTGACGTGACCTCCTGGACTGATCCCGGCTAGTTGACCCGCCTCGCCCCCTTCCGTTTTTGGTGGTACCTTGCTTGTTCTACCTCTCTGTCTGCTCGAGTGCTACCTCTCATTGGCTGTCCGCTTCCATGCTGTCTCTATCTCTCTGCTTGCACTTACTCAGGTCAGGAATTGTCGCCCAGTTGCACCCCATCACCTAGGGCGGGTGGTGCAAGTAGGAAGAGACAGGGGACCGGGTGGCAGCTCAGGGGGTACACCTCCACTCTATCTTTATACACATGACGCTACCCCGTGACACCTACTGCGCCTGCAAGAAGAGGGCGGTTTAAAGATGTGTTGGTCACTTCAGATATGAGATCATTCTTGAAGCCAACCCATCAACAGTCGCCCTGAGGATCCAGCCTCAGGCAACGCCTAGACCAACAGGTGCTCGACTACATCAGGTTAACGGCCGATGTGGATGCTCTGAGAAGCAAGGAACCCCGGGACTACTGGGTGTATTACTTTACTGAGAGAGTAGTGGATGCATGGAATAGCCTTCCTGCAGAAGTGGTAGCTGCAAATACAGTGGAGGAGTTTAAGCATGCATGGGATAGGCATAAGGCCATCCTTCATATAAGATAGGGCCAGGGGCTATCCATAGTATTTAGTATATTGGGAAGACTAGATGGGCCAAATGGTTCTTATCTGCCGACACATTCTATGTTTCTATGTTTCTATGTGTGCAGGCTTGACCTGTTGCCAGAGCTGGCACAATTTGCCATTGAACGCTTGGCTTGCCCCTCGTCCAGTTTCCTGTCCGAAGGGATGTTCAGCGCAGCAGTGGGGATCATGACCGATAAGCGCACTCGCCTAGCTTACGACAGTGTGGACTACCTCACATTTCTAAAAATGAATGAGGCATGGATCTTGGAGGAATTCAACACCTGAGACGATTACGTGTAATCGAATTTCATCTATTATCATTTGGGGTTTATTGAAGAGGGAGGATTTCTTTAACCATGTTTTTAATCCAATTTTATATTTTTTGTTATTTTAAACATGTGTTTGATATGTATTTGTACTGGCCTACTGTAAATGTTTTATCCAGTGACCGCCCAATGTACCTCCAGCCACATAACTACAAGTTCTTTTCTGTCAGGTGAATGCCTAATTTTTGTGGCCTCGGAGTAATTCAACACCTGGGCGACCATGTATAATCGAATTTCACCTATTGTCATTTGGGTTTTATTCAAGAGGGGGGATTTCGTTAGCCATGTTTTTAATCCAATTTTATATTTTTAGTTCTTTTAAACATATGTATTTGACATGTATTTGTACTGGCCTACAGTATATTTTTTATTCAGTGACCACCTAATGTAAATCAAGCCACATAACCACAAGTTATTTTCAGTCGCGTGAATGCCTAATTTTTGAGTCCCGTACTCCCGTGGCCTAAAATAAAAATTTTATGCTGACATTCAGCGTTAGTTCATTATTTTAATGATACAGTTAAAAGTTTCATCCTGTACCAGTGTGGAGTTGACCCAAATTCATCATCGCTAATACGATCTGTAAGCCCAAAAATTATTCTGCATCCATATTGCAATCCCCGATCCCTATGACGCACCTGTTGGCAAAGGGTAGACACACGGCGAACCCTTCAGAGTAGTGCGCTTGATGCCCCGGACCTCTGAGGGCATAACAGACCTGTTATTACTGAACACCACTTGTCCTTTGTAGATGTTGAACAAGGACCGTCTGGGGTCAAATAACTACCTAGCACAGAGGAGTCTCATTGCTTATCGGTATGAACCACACAAATCGACTCCACCAACTGGACTCAAATTCATAATTTCTAGATAACACGTCCTGTTGGCGAAAAATTTCTTCTGCATCACTGTTCAGTGCAATGAAATTTTAATCCATGGGGATCCCTCCATACTATGAACCTAATGTTATTTCGCTTTCAAAATTATTATGGTTCAACCAAGATGGGCCAAACGTGTTGGATGGATCAAAGAAGACTGCTGGATTATTGCCATAAGGCTTAGGAGCCTGTTTTTATCCAAAATTCATTTTTGGTCGTTCTGCGATCCATTTATATTTTTTGCAGATAAGATATGATGACCATGTGTAATTGAATTTCACCTATTATCATTTGCAGTTTATTCCAGAGGAGGGATTTTGTTAGCCATGTTTTTAATCCAATTTTATATTTTCAGTTGTTTTAAACATATGTACTTGACATGCATTTGTACTTGCCTACAGTACAATTTTGATCCAGCGACCGCCTAATGTACTTGCAGCCAAATAATCACAAGTTTTTTTCTGTCCGGTGAATGACTGTTTGTTGGGGCCTGTATTCCAGTGGCCTACAGTAAAATTTGTATCCAGTGACTGCCTAATGTACCTGCAGCCAAATAATCACAATGTCACATGCCGGAGGGTACCTTCAGGACGCCTTGCGAGCAAGGCGGGGACAAGGCATCGCAAAGAAAGGGCATTCCCCCTCCGGGGAACACATGGAACCCTCTTCCGAAGGTGAACCTGGAGCCAACTGGAGCTGACTACGAGCGCAGCCATCATGACATGAACATAGCATAGAAACATAAACAGGCAAAGCGAGGTACAAGACATGGAACGAAACAGAAGACAACAATGCAGAACCAGGAGGCCCATAACGAGGCGTAGATGACAGGACAAAGGCAAAGGGAAAACCCGGCAAAGCAAAACATAGACAGACATGACAATAGGGCTTGACACCCACCGGGCATGGACAAGGATAGACATGAACAAAGACATAGCAGGAACAGACACCCTCAAGGAATCGCATGGTGTGGCATGAACAGGAAGAGCAGAAACAAAGCAGGGTACTGGACAGCCCAAATTAACAGTACTGACCCCTAAAATGCACACAAGAACAGGAACAGACTGAATTGGCAAAACTTACCACAAGCTATGCAGACTGAGCCCTGAACCTCCACGCCCAAAGACAGAAGTCGCAGCCTAACAAGCGCACCTGAAAGGACACACCCAGGAACCAAAGAGGGAGATTAACCCCATCAGAACCAAGCAGGGAGGTACCTGATCAGGTCAGGGGTAAACAGGAAACTGCAGCAAGGAAACTTCAATACAGGACGTTGCCCCTAGCAGCCAGAAAGCATGGAATGCCGCAACCAGAACACAAGGGCACAACAGACCTGAATACCCACAGGGAGACGATACCTCCTGAGAGGGGGCACAAACCATGTTTCGGCGAACCGCATCAGAGACACAAGTTCTTTTCTGTCAGGTTAATGCCTAATTTAGGGCCTGCACTGGCCTAAAGTAAAAAATTTTAGCCAGGGACCGCCTAATTTACCTCCAGCCACATAATTACAAGTTCTTTTCTGTCAGGTGAATGAATCATTTTTGCATTTTTGGGGCCTGTACTCCTGTGGCCTAAAATAAAAGTATTCTATGCTCCAGCAGGGCACATTTTTGTGAGTTTCCTTTTAAGACGCATAATAATTGTACCTGACATGTTTTTTGTGGGAATTTTTGCCTATGATCCCCCTCTAGTATGTCACTGTCCATGTTGTGGGACTATTTGTGACCTTTTAGTAAGTATTTGGTGGCTGCAAATATGACCTGAAGGTTTTTAAGGTTCGACTGCTATTAAAGTCAATAGGGCTCGCTACGAATGCGTGGTTCGTGAACATTTGATCACGAATGCGCGTTTGTGAAACGTCCCAGGCAATGTTTATCCATCACTAATAATAAGTTCATATATTTTATAAAACCTCTCCAAACAATACACAAAAAGCCCTTTATTCTAATAACCACTAGAAAATTTGATTGTATTACATATTTATGCGACGCTAGCTAATGACCCGGCGTTGCTCGGGTATTTATTTATTGCAATTTTACATTAAATAACAGTGACTTTCACAATGGCTGCCACTTTAATGGTGACTGCCCCTTTAACAGTAACTTTCACAGTGGCAGCATCATTAACAGTGACCATCCCTTTAACAGTCACTTTCACATTGGCTGTCTCTTAAACGGTGACCGCCACTTTTACAGTGACATTCACATTGGCCGTCCCTTTAATGGTGACCACCCCTGTAACAGTGACTTAGATAGTGGCCCCCCTTTAACGGTGACCACCCCTTTAACAGCGACTTTCAGAATGGCCGGCCATTTAAAGATGATCGCCCGTTTAACAGTGACTTTCACAGTGGCTGCCTCTTTCACGGTCACTGCCCCTTTAACAGTGACTTTCACAATGGCCACCCCTTTAGAGGTGACCGACTCTTTAAAAGTGACTTTCACTAAAGGAAAATGGAGATCAATTTTTTTTATTTCACTTTTTGGGCAGATTTTCCATTTTCATCCAATTTTTTCTTTAACACATTAATGGTTAACAGCCAAACAAAACTCAATATTTATTACCCAGATTCTGCGGTTTACAGAAAAACCCCACATGTGGTCATAAACTGCTGTATGGGCACACGGCAGGGAGCAGAAGAAAAGGAGCGCCACATGGTTTTTAGATGCCATGTCCCATTTGAAGCCCCCCTGATGCACCCTTACAGTAGAAACTCCCAGAAAGTGACCCCATTTTGGAAACTAGGGGATAAGGTGCCAGTTTTATTGGTACTATTTTTGGGTACATATGCTTTTTTGATCATTCATTATAACACTTTATGGGGCAAGGTGACCAAAAAATTGGTTTCTTTAGCACAGTTTTTATTTATTTATTTTTACAGCGTTCACCTGAGGGGTTCGGGCACGTGCCATTTTTATAGAGCAGATCGTTGCGGACATGGCGATAAATAAATAAGAAAAAGTATACAAATTAGCTAAGTTTTACACAATAATAGCATTTTTTAAACAACAAAAATAAGTTTTAATGTGTCCATGTTCTGAGAGCTATATTTTTTTTATTTTTTTTGCGATTTTCTTATTTAGGGGCTTATTTTTTCCGGGATGAGGCAACGGTTTTATTGGTACTATTTTGTGTGACACCTTTTTGATCACTTCGTGTTGCACTTTTTGCTTTTTGCGATATAAGGTGACAAAAATGGCTTTTTTTGACACTTTTTTTTTACCGTGTTCACCCGAGGGGTTAGGTCATGTGATATTTTTATAGAGCTGCTTGTTACGGACGCGGTTATACCTAATATGTATACTTTGTTTATTTATTTCATATAGCATTTTTGAAACCAAAAAAAATAATGTTTTAGTGTCTCCATTTTCTGAGAGCCAAATATGTCTTTTTTTTTTTTTTCTATTTAAAAAAAAAAATAATGTAATTCCTTTCTTGGAGATTTTTTTTTTTTCACAGTGGCTGCCCATTTTATGGTGACTGCCCCTTTAACAGTGATTTTCAAAGAGGTCACCCATTTTAACGCTGACCGCCCCTTTAACAGTGACTTTCACAATGGCCGCCCCTATATTGGTGACCGCTCGTTTAACAGTGACTTTCACAGTCGCCGCCCCTTTAACCGCCTCCGGACCGCCTAACGCAGATCTGCGGTCCGGAGGCGGCAGCTCTGCGCAGAGTGACGCATATACACATCATCTCGCGAGAGCCGAGACTTCCTGTGAACGCGCGCACACAGGCGCGCGCGTTCACAGGAACTGAAGGTAAGCGAGTGGATCTCCAGCCTGCCAGCGGCAATCGTTCGCTGGCAGGCTGGAGATGTGATTTTTTTAACCTCTAACAGGTATATTAGACGCTGTTTTGATAACAGCGTCTATTATACCTGCTACCTGGTCCACTGGTGGTCCCTTTTGTTTGGATCGACCACCAGAGGACACAGGTAGCTGTGTAAGGTACCACAAAACACTACACTACACCCCCCCTGTCACTTATTAACCCCTTATGAACCCCTGATCACCCCATATAGACTCCCTGATCACCCCCCTGTCATTGATCACCCCCCTGTCATTGATCAGGCTCCGTTCAGACGTCCGTATGATTTTTACGGATCCACGGATACATGGATCGGATCCGCAAAACACATACGGACGTCTAAATGGAGCCTTACGGGGGGTGATCAATGACAGGCGGGTGATCACCCATATAGATTCCCTGATCACCCCCTGTCATTGATCACCCCCCTGTAAGGCTCTATTCAGACATCCGTATGATTTTTACGGATCCACGGAAACATGGATCGGATCAGCAAAACGCATACGGACGTCTGAATGGAGCCTTACAGGGGGGTGATCAATGACAGGGAGGTGATCACCTCATATACACTCCCTGATCACCCCCCTGTCATTGATCACCCCCCTGTAAGGCTCCATTTAGACGTCCGTATGCGTTTTGCGGATCCGATCCATGTATCCGTGGATCCGTAAAAATCATACAGACGTCTGAATGGAGCCTTACAGGGGGGTGATCAATGACAGGGGGGTGATCACCCCATATAGACTCCCAGATCACCCCCCTGTCATTGATCACCCCCTGTAAGGCTCCATTCAAACATTTTTTTTGGCCCAAGTTAGCGGAAATTGTTTTTTTGGTTTTTGTTTTTTCTTACAAAGTCTCATATTCCACTAACTTGTGTCAAAAAATAAAATCTCACATGAACTCACCATACCCCTCACGGAATCCAAATGCGTAAAATTTTTTAGACATTTATATTCCAGACTTCTTCTCACGCTTTAGGGCCCCTAAAAAGCCAGGGCAGTATAAATACCCCACATGTGACCCCATTTCGGAAAGAAGACATCCCAATTTATTCCGTGAGGGGCATATTGAGTCCATGAAAGATTGAAATTTTTGTCCCAAGTTAGCGGAAAGGGAGACTTTGTGAGAAAATACAAAAAAAAAAATCAATTTCCGCTAACTTGTGCCAAAAAAAAAATTCTATGAACTCGCCATGCCCCTCATTGAATACCTTGGGGTGTCTTATTTCTAAAGTGGGATCACATGTGGGGTATTTATACTGCCCTGGCTTTTTAGGGGCCCAAAAGCGTGAGAAGAAGTCTGGGATCCAAAGGTCTAAAAATGCCCTCCTAAAAGGAATTTGGTCCGCTTTGCGCATCTAGGCTGCAAAAAAGTGTCACACATCTGGTATCGCCGTACTCAGGAGAAGTTGGGGAATGTGTTTTGGGGTGTCATTTTACATATACCCATGCTGGGTGAGATAATATCTTGGTCAAATGACAACTTTGTATAAAAAAATGGGAAAAGTTGTCTTTTGCCAAGAAATTTCTCTCACCCAGCATGGGTATATGTAAAATGACACCCCAAAACACATTCCCCAACTTCTCCTGAGTATGGCGATACCAGGTGTGTGACACTTTTTTGCCGCCTAGGTGGGCAAAGGGGCACATATTCCAAAGAGCACCTTTAGGATTTCACAGGTCATTTTTTACACATTTTGATTTCAAACTACTTACCACACATTAGGGCCCCTAGAATGCCAGGGCAGTATAACTACCTCACAAGTGACCCCATTTTGGAAAGAAGACACCCCAAGGTATTCTGTGAGGGGCATGGCGAGTTCCTAGAATTTTTTATTTTCTGTCACAAGTTAGCGGAAAATTATGATTTTATTTTTTCTTCTTACAAAGTCTCATATTCCACTAACTTGTGACAAAAAATAAACAATTCTAGGAACTCGCCATGCACCTCACGGAATACCTTGGGGTGTCTTCTTTCCAAAATGGGGTCACTTGTGGCGTAGTTATACTGCCCTGGCAATTTAGGGGCCCATATGTGTGAGAAGTAGTTTGCAATCAAAATGTGTAAAACATGGCCTGCGAAATCCTAAAGGTGCACTTTGGAATATGTGCCCCTTTGCCCACCTTGGCTGCAAAAAAGTGTCACACATGTGGTATCTCCGTACTCAGGAGAAGTTGGGGAATGTGTTTTGGGGTGTCATTTTACATATACCCATGCTGGGTGAGATAAATATCTTGGCAAAAGACAACTTTTCCCATTTTTTTATACAAAGTTTGACCAAGATATTTATCTCACCCAGCATGGGTATATGTAAAATGACACCCCAAAACACATTCCCCAACTTCTCCTGAGTACGGCGATACCAGATGTGTCACACTTTTTGCAGCCTAGGTAGGCAAAGGGGCCCACATTCCAAAGTGCACCTTTCGGATTTCACCGGTCATTTTTTACAGATTTTGATTGCAAACTACTTCTCACACATATGGGCCCCTAAATTGCCAGGGCAGTATAACTACGCCACAAGTGACCCCATTTTGGAAAGAAGACACCCCAAGGTATTTTGTGATGGGCATAGTGAGGTGCATGGAAGTTTTTATTTTTTGTCACAAGTTAGTGGAATATGAGACTTTGTAAGAAAAAAAAGAAAAAAGAAAAAATCATAATTTTCTTGTGACAAAAAATAAAAAGTTCTATGAACTCACTATGCCCATCAGCGAATACCTTAGGGTGTCTACTTTCCGAAATGGGGTCATTTGTGGGGGTTTTCTACTGTCTGGGCATTGTAGAACCTCAGGAAACATGACAGGTGCTCAGAAAGTCAGAGCTGCTTCAAAAAGCGGAAATTCACATTTTTGTACCATAGTTTGTAAACACTATAACTTTTACCCAAACTATTTTTTTTGCCCAAACATTTTTTTTAATCAAAGACATATAGAACAATAAATTTAGCGAAATATTTATATATGGATGTCGTTTTCTTGCAAAATTTTACAGCTGAAAGTTAAAAAATGTCAGCAGCAATGAAATACCACCAAATGAAAGCTCTATTAGTGAGAAGAAAAGGAGGTAAAATTAATTTGGGTGGTAAGTTGCATGACCGAGCGATAAAAGGTGAAACTAGTGTAGTGCAGAAGTGTAAAAAGTGGCCTGGTCATTAAGGGGGTTTCAGCTAGCGGGGTTGAAGTGGCTAACGGTGACTTTTACAGTGGCCGCCCCATTAACGGTGGCTGCCCCTTTAACAGTGACTTTCACGGTGACCACCCTTTTAACGGTGACCGCCCCTTTAACAGTGACTTTCATGGTGGGTGGCCCTTTAACTGTGACCACCCCTTTAACAATGAGTTTCATGGTGGCCGCCCCTTTAACAGTGACAGGCCCTTTAACAGTGACTTTCACAGTGACTTTCACAGTGGCCACTTCTTTAACGGTGATTGCCCCTTTAACAGTGACTTTCACAATGGCCGCCCCTTTAATGGTGACGGCCCCTTTAACAGTGACTTTCACGGTTGCATCCCCTTTAACGGTGACCGCCCCTTTTTTAATTTTTTTTTAAATTTAAGTCTTAATTATTTTTTACATCATACAAAAAAAAGTTTTAACAATCTTTTAGTTACGTAGCATTGTATTTACCCTCCCCACCCTTCTCTATTATTTGTTGTATACTACCTCTCGAAGAGAAAAAAAAAAAGGAAACTCCTCGCACCTCCTGCCCCTCTCTCACCCCTACATTCCACGGCCCCAACCCACACCACCCGTCGTCTCCCGGGGAGTAACTATATTAGCCATTTCTGCCATGTTCTAACAAATCTATGTTTTTTCTTAATATTTGGCAGTTGAAATTCCTCTCTAGCAAGTGAGGTTTTAGTAAACTTCTCCCATTCCCTGACCGTGGGAGCCGCACTACCTCCCCAATAATATATTTCCTAGCTTGGAAAAGGAGTTTAGATGCAATTTCCCGATGTTGTAGGATATCGATTTTATCCATCACCCCCAGTATACATGTCTCAAATTGACTGGGGTCTTTTAAACCGATGGTATTGCTCTATTCTGTTATTGACCTTTCCCCAGAACTCTTGAGTCTTTATACATGTCCATAGTATATGGACATCGTCCACCCCTACCTCCCCACATTTTAAACAGCTTAAAACTTTGGGTTTATAACACCTCATTAATATATTAGGGGAGTAGTAAAGGCGGTATAATATATTGAATTGGATAATCCTATGGGAAAAGTTCTTTGAAACCCTGTTTTTTGCCTTTATGGCTAATTCCCAAAATTATTTTTGCTGGGGGTTTATGTCATTTTTCCATTTATGCATTAAGCTATTGACTGCTTTTTTCTTGGTCTTTTGATGTAACAGACATTCATATGTTTTAGAAATTAATTTTCCCTCTGCTGTTATCTTGGAGATATTCATGAACGGCTGCGTATTAACGGCTGGGTATCAATTTGCGTGCCTTTTCCTATTCGCAGTGCTTGTTTTAATTGTAGATAAAATAACCTCAGGTCTATATTGCCCAGACCATACTCATTTTTAAAATCTTTATATAATATTATATACCACTGTCTCCACACCTGACCTAGTTTGCAAACTCCATGTTTCACAGTGGCCACCCCTTTAACGGTGACTTTCACTTGGCCGTCCCTTTAACAGTGGC
The DNA here is from genome assembly GCF_014858855.1 of Bufo gargarizans. NCBI lineage: Eukaryota > Metazoa > Chordata > Amphibia > Anura > Bufonidae > Bufo > Bufo gargarizans. Next base: position 98,433,781 of record NC_058088.1, on the reverse strand, counting down.
CTCCCCTTTAACAGTGACTTTCACAGTGGGCGCCCCTTTAATGGTGACCGCCCCGTTAACCGTGACTTTCACGGTGGCCACCCCTTTAACGGTGACCGTCCCTTTAACAGTGACTTCCACGGTGGCCGTCTCTTTAACCGTGATCGCCCTTTAACAGTTACTTTCACAGTGTCAACCCTTTCAACAGTGGCTTCCATCGTGGCCGCCCACTTTAACAGTGCCTTTAACGGTGACTGCCCGTTTAATGTTGACTTTCATAGTGATCGTCCCTTTAACGGTGACCGCCTCTTTAACAGTTACTTTCACAATGGCTGCCCCATTAACGGTGATTGTCCCTTTAATAGTGACTCTCACGGTGGTTGCCCTTTTAACAGTGACTTTCACGCTGGGTTCAGACCTGAGCATTCGTGATGGATCGCTCTGTATGCGCGATTGTACCGGCGTTTGCAATCGCGCATACAGAGACAAGCGAACGCCCATTGTCGCGCGTTCCCGAAAGTCTATGTACGGGAACGCGCGACAAGACTCCCCAAAGAAGCTCATGTACTTCTTGGGGCGTCGGGCGTTTTACAGCGCGATCGTACGCACTGTAAAACGCCCAGGTGAGAACCATGCTAATAGGGAAGCATTGGTCTCTCCTTGTTGAGCATTTTAAAGCGCGTAGGAACGCGCTGTAAAACGCTCAGGTGTGAACCCAGCCTCACAGTGGTCGCCAATTTAATGGTGACCGCCCCTTTACCAGTAACTTTCACAGTGGCCGCCTCTTTAACGGTGACCCACCCTTTAACAGTGACTTTCACAATGGCCGCCCCTTTAACAGTGGCCCCTTTAACAGTGACTGCCCCTTTAACAGTGGCTGTCCCTTTAACGGTGACCGCCCCTTTAACCGTGACTTTCACAGTGGCCGCACCCTTAACGGTGATCGCCCCTTTAACAGTGACTTTTACGGTGGGCGCCCCTTTAACAGTGGCTTCCATGGTGATCGTCCTTTTAACAATGACTTTCACAGTGTCCGCCCCTTTAACAGTGACCACCCCTTTAATAGTGACTTTAACAGTGGCCGCCCCTTTAACAGTGACTGCCTCTTTAGCAGTGATTTTCATGGTGGCCGCCCCTTTAACAGTGATCGACCCTTTAACAGTGACCTCCACAGGTGCCCGCCCCTTGAACAGTGAACTACACTGTGCCCGCCCCGTTAACAGTGAACTCTACAGCACCCGCCCCTTTAACGGTGAACTCCACAGCGCCCACCCCTTTAACAGTGAACTCCACGGAGTCCGTCCGTTTAATAGTGGCTCCTGCCCCCCAGGCATGTAGCAGTGTAGTTGTGCCATCATATATCATATGACTGAATATTTCAGGACCTGCGAACTGCTAAATCTTGTGATCAGTTCTGATGGCAACCTGGAGTAGGACCTGCAAGCTTCTATTGACTGCTAAGGGACATGTGACTGTGTGTATTGCAGTTAGGATTTAACCTGTTGTGGACACATGACGTACCGGTACGACACAATGTCCTGGTATTTAAGGACACATGACGTACCGATACGTCCTGTGTAGTTCTGATCACCACCGCCCAACAGGCGCTGATCGGAAAACGGTGCCTGCTAAAATCATTGAGCAGGCACCCGGGGACAATGCGCGGGGGGTCCTGTGACCCCCCCCCCCGTGTTGGCGATCGCCGCAAACTACAGGTCAATTCAGACCTGCGGTTTGCGGATTTTACAGGTTGCGGCGGCGTGCGGCAGTGCCATTGGGCATTGTAAAGGGGATTAGACCGCCAAAAGTCTAATAGCAAGAGATCAAAATTTCATATACACGCCAACATAGTGCCAATCAAACTGTCATCTCATCCCGCAAAAAAAGAGACCCTACCTAAGATGAACGCAAGAATATGGAGACACTAAAACATGATTTTTTTGGTTTCAAAAATTTTAGAACTGCGTAAAACTTACATAAATAAATAAAAAAGTATACACATTAAGTATCGCCACATCCGTAATAACCTGCTCTATAAAAATATCACATGACCTAACCCCCCAGGTGAATACCGTAAAAAAATTTAAACGGTGTAAAAAAAGGTATTTTTTGTCACCTTACATAACAAAAAGTGTAATAGCAAGCGAGAAAAAAGTCATACGCACCCCAAAATAGTGCCAATCAAACAGTCACCTCATCCCCCAAAAATCATACCCTACCCAAGATGAACGCACAAAAACTGAAAAAACTATGGCTCTTAGACTTTGGAAACACTAAAACACGATATTTTTGTTTCAAAAATGAAATCATTGTGTAAAACTTACATAAATAAAATAATAGTATACATATTAGGTATCACTGCATCCGTAATAACTTGCTCTATAAAAATATCACATAACCTAACCCCATCACAAAAAGTGTAATAGCAAGCCATCAAAAAGTTATACGCACCCAAAATAGTGCCAATTAAACCGTCCTCTCATCCTGCAAAAATCAAATAATCGCCCCAAAACTGAAAAAAAAAAATCATTGTGTAAAACTTACATAAATAAAAAAATAGTATACACATTAGGTATCGCCGCGTCCGTGACAACCTGGTCTATAAAAATACTACATAATCTAACCTGTCAGATGAATAACAAAAAATAAAAAAGGTGCCAAAACAGCTATTTCTTGTTACCTTGCCTGCCGAAAAGTGCAATATAGAGCTACCAAAAATCATATGTACCCTAAACTAGTACCAACAAAACTGCCACCCTATCCCATAGTTTCTAAAATGGGGTAACTTTTTTGGAGTTTCTACTTTAGGGGTGCATCAGGGGGGGTTCAAATGGGACATGGTATCAAAAAACCAGTCCAGCAAAATCTGCCTTCCAAAAACTGTATGGCATTCCTTTCCTTCTGTGCCCTGCCGTGTGCCCGTACAGCGGTTTACGACCACATATGGGGTGTTTCTGTAGACTACAGAATCAGAGCCATAAATATTGAGTTTTGTTTGGCTGTTACCCCTTGCTTTGTAACTGGAAAAAAAATATAAAAATGGGAAATTTGCCAAAAAAGTCAAATTTTGAAATTGTATCTCTATTTTCCATTAATTATTGTGGAACACCTAAAGGGTTAACAAATTTGGTAAAATCAGTTTTAAATACCTTGAGGGGTGTAGTTTCTAGAATGGGGTCATTTTTGGGTGGTTTCTATTATGTATGTAAGCCTCACAAAGTGACTTCCGACCTGAACTGGTCCTTAACCGCCTCCGGACCGCCTAACGCATGTGCGGTCCGGAGGCGGCAGCCCTGCGCAGAGTGACGCATATACGCGTCATCTCGCGACGGCCGGGATTTCCTGTGAACGCGCGCACACAGGCGCGCGCGCTCACAGGAACGGAAGGTAAGCAAGTGGATCTCCAGCCTGCCAGCGGCGATCGCTCGCTGGCAGGCTGGAGATCTAATTTTTTTAACCCCTAACAGGTATATTAGACGCTGTTTTGATAACAGCGTCTAATATACCTGCTACCTGGTCCTCTGGTGGTCCCTTTTGTTAGGATCGACCACCAGAGGACACAGGTAGGTCAGTAAAGTCGCACCAAACACCACACTACACTACAACCCCCCCGTCACTTATTAACCCCTTATGAACCCCTTATGAACCCCTGATCACCCATGATCACCCCATATAAACTCCCTGATCACCCTCCTGTCATTGATCACCCCCCTGTCATTGATCACCCCACTGTCAGGCTCCGTTCAGACGTCCGTATGATTTTTACGGATCCACGGATACATGGATCGGATCCGCAAAACACATGCGGACGTCTGAATGGAGCCTTACAGGGGGGTGATCAATGACAGGGGGGTGATCACCCATATACACTCCCTGATCACCCCCTGTCATTGATCACCCCCCTGAAATGCTCCATTCAGACGTCCGTATGATTTTTACGGATCCATGGATACATGGATCGGATCCGCAAAACACATGCGGACGTCTGAATGGAGCCTTACAGGGGGGTGATCAATGACAGGCGGGTGATCACCCATATACACTCCCTGATCACCCCCTGTCATTGATCACCCCCCTGTCATTGATCACCCCCCTGTAAGGCTCCATTCAGACGTCCGCATGTGTTTTGCGGATTCGATCCATGTATCCATGGATCCGTAAAAATCATACGGATGTCTGAATGGAGCCTTACAGGGGGGTGATCACCCATATACACTCCCTGATCACCTCCTGTCATTGATAACCCCCCTGTAAGGCTCCATTCAGACGTCCGCATGTGTTTTGCGGATCCGATCCATGTATCCATGGATCCGTAAAAATCATACGGACGTCTGAATGGAGCCTTACAGGGGGGGTGATCAATGACAGGGGGGTGATCACCCTGATCACCCCCTGTCATTGATCACTCCCCTGTAAGGTTCCATTCAGACGTCCGCATGTGTTTTGCATATCCGATCCATGTATCCATGTATCCGTAAAAATCATACGGACGTCTGAATGGAGCCTTACAGGGGGGGTGATCAATGACAGGGGGGTGATCACCCTGATCACCCCCTGTCATTGATCACCCCCCTGTCATTGATCACCCCACTGTCAGGCTCCGTTCAGACGTCCGTATGATTTTTACGGATCCACGGATACATGGATCGGATCCGCAAAACACATGCGGACGTCTGAATGGAGCCTTACAGGGGGGTGATCAATGACAGGCGGGTGATCACCCATATACACTCCCTGATCACCCCCTGTCATTGATCACCCCCCTGTCATTGATCACCCCCCTGTAAGGCTCCATTCAGACGTCCGCATGTGTTTTGCGGATCCGATCCATGCATCCATGGATCCGTAAAAATCATACCGACGTCTGAATGGAGCCTTACAGGGGGGTGATCAATGACAGGGGGGTGATCACCCATATACACTCCCTGATCACCCCCTGTCATTGATCACCCCCCTGTAATGCTCCATTCAGACGTCCGTATGATTTTTACGGATCCATGGATACATGGATCGGATCCGCAAAACACATGCGGACGTCTGAATGGAGCCTTACAGGGGGGTGATCAATGACAGGCGGGTGATCACCCATATACACTCCCTGATCACCCCCTGTCATTGATCACCCCCCTGTCATTGATCACCCCCCTGTAAGGCTCCATTCAGACGTCCGCATGTGTTTTGCGGATTCGATCCATGTATCCATGGATCCGTAAAAATCATACGGACGTCTGAATGGAGCCTTACAGGGGGGTGATCACCCATATACACTCCCTGATCACCCCCTGTCATTGATAACCCCCCTGTAAGGCTCCATTCAGACGTCCGCATGTGTTTTGCGGATCCGATCCATGTATCCATGGATCCGTAAAAATCATACGGACGTCTGAATGGAGCCTTACAGGGGGGGTGATCAATGACAGGGGGGTGATCACCCTGATCACCCCCTGTCATTGATCACTCTCCTGTAAGGCTCCATTCAGACGTCCGCATGTGTTTTGCAGATCCGATCCATGTATCCATGTATCCGTAAAAATCATACAGACGTCTGAATGGAGCCTTACAGGGGGGGTGATCAATGACAGGGGGGTGATCACCCTGATCACCCCCTGTCATTGATCACCCCCCTGTAAGGCTCCATTCAGACGTCCGCATGTGTTTTGCGGATTCGATCCATGTATCCATGGATCCGTAAAAATAATACGGACGTCTGAATGGAGCCTTACAGGGGGGTGATCAATGACAGGGGGGGGATCACCCATATACACTCCCTGATCACCCCCTGTCATTGATCACCCCCCTGTAAGGCTCCATTCAGACGTCCGCATGTGTTTTGCGGATCTGATCCATGGATCCGTAAAAATCATACGGACGTCTGAATGGAGCCTTACCAGGGGGGTGATCAATGACAGGGGGGTGATCAGGGAGTCTATATGGGTGATCACCCCCCTGTCATTGATCACCCCCCTGTCATTGATCACCCCCCCCTGTAAGGCTCCATTCAGACATTTTTTTGGCCCAAGTGAGCGGAAATATATATTTTTGTTTGTTTGTTTTTTCTTACAAAGTCTCATATTCCACTAACTTGTGTCAAAAAATAAAATCTCACATGAACTCACCATACCCCTCACGGAATCCAAATGCGTAAACATTTTTAGACATTTATATTCCAGACTTCTTCTCACGCTTTAGGGCCCCTAAACAGCCAGGGCAGTATAAATACCCCACATGTGACCCCATTTCGGAAAGAAGACACCCCAAGGTATTCCGTGAGGGGCATATTGAGTCCATGAAAGATTGAAATTTTTGTCCTAAGTTAGCGGAAAGTGAGACTTTGTGAGAAAAAAACAAAAAAAATCAATTTCCGCTAACTTATGCAAAAAAAAAACTCGCCATGCCCCTCATTGAATACCTTGGGGTGTCTTCTTTCCAAAGTGGGGTCACATGTGGGGTATTTATACTGCCCTGGCTTTTTAGGGGCCCGAAAGTGTGAGAAGAAGTCTGGGATCCAAATGTCTAAAAATGCCCTCCTAAAAGGAATTTGGGCACCTTTGCGCATCTAGGCTGCAAAAAAGTGTCACACATCTGGTATCGCCGTACTCAGGAGAAGTTGGGCAAAATATCTTGGTCAAATGCCAACTTTGTATAAAAAAATGGGAAAAGTTATCTTTTGCCAAGATATTTCTCTCACCCAGCATGGTTATATGTAAAATGACACCCCAAAACACATTCCCCAACTTCTCCTGAGTACGGCGATACCAGATGTGTCACACTTTTTTGCAGCCAAGGTGGGCAAAGGGGCACACATTCCAAAGAGCACCTTTCGGATTTCGCAGGCCATTTTCTACAGATTTTGATTGCAAGGTACTTCTCACACATTTGGGCCCCTAAATTGCCAGGGCAGTATAACTACGCCACAAGTGACCCCATTTTGGAAAGAAGACACCCCAAGGTATTCCGTGAGGGGCACGGCGAGTTCCTAGAATTTTTTATTTTTTGTCACAAGTTAGCGGAAAATGATGATTTTTCTTTTTTTTTCTTTTTTCCTTACAAAGTCTCATATTCCACTAACTTGCGACAAAAAATAAAAAATTCTAGGAACTCGCCATGCCCCTCACGGAATACCTTGGGGTGTCTTCTTTCCAAAATGGGGTCACTTGTGGCGTAGTTATACTGCCCTGGCAATTTAGGGGCCCAAATGTGTGAGAAGAACTTTGCAATCAAAATGTGTAAAAAATGGCCTGCGAAATCCGAAAGGTGCACTTTGGAATATGTGCCCCTTTGCCCACCTTGGCTGCAAAAAAGTGTCACACATCTGGTATCGCCGTACTCAGGAGAAGTTGGGGAATGTTTTTTGGGGTGTCATTTTACATATATCCATGCTGGGTGAGAAAAATATCTTGGTCAAATGCCAACTTTGTATAAAAAAATTGGAAAAGTTGTCTTTTGCCAAGATATTTCTCTCACCCAGCATGGGTATATGTAAAATGACACCCCAAAACACATTCCCCAACTTCTCCTGAGTACGGCGATACCAGATGTGTGACACTTTTTTGCAGCCAAGGTGGGCAAAGGGGCACATATTCCAAAGTGCACCTTTCGGATTTCGCAGGCCATTTTTTACACATTTTGATTGCAAAGTTCTTCTCACACATTTGGGCCCCTAAATTGCCAGGGCAGTATAACTACCCCACAAGTGACCCCATTTTGGAAAGAAGACACCCCAAGGTATTCCGTGAGGTGCATGGCGAGTTCCTAGAATTTTTTATTTTTTGTCGCAAGTTAGTGGAATATGAGACTTTGTAAGAAAAAAAAAATATTAAAATAAAATCATCATTTTCCGCTAACTTGTGACAAAAAATAAAAAGTTCTATGAACTCACTATGCCCATCAGCGAATACCTTAGGGTGTCTACTTTCCGAAATGGGGTCATTTGTGGGGTTTTTCTACTGTCTGGGCATTGTAGAACCTCAGGAAACATGACAGGTGCTCAGAAAGTCAGAGCTGCTTCAAAAAGCGGAAATTCACATTTTTGTACCATAGTTTGTAAACGCTATAACTTTTACCCAAACCATTTTTTTCTTGCCCAAACATTTTTTTTTATCAAAGACATGTAGAACAATAAATTTAGCGAAAAATTTATATATGGATGTCGTTTTTTTTTGCAAAATTTTACAGCTGAAAGTGAAAAATGGCATTATTTTGCAAAAAAATCGTTAAATTTCGATTAATAACAAAAAAAGTAAAAATGTCAGCAGCAATGAAATACCACCAAATGAAAGCTCTATTAGTGAGAAGAAAAGGAGGTAAAATTCATTTGGGTGGTAAGTTGCATGACCGAGCAATAAACGGTGAAAGTAGTGTAGTGCAGAAGTGTAAAAAGTGGCCTGGTCATGAAGGGGGTTTTAGCTAGCGGAGCTGAAGTAGTTAAAGGGCTTCTGTCATTCCACTAAACTCATTTTTTTTTTTTCTGTTTGGTTCAGTAGTTATATAAAAAAACTGACTTTTATAATATGCAAATTACCTCTCTAGCAGCCGCATCCTCCATTCATAATGACGCCCCCTCCTCATGTTGATTGACAGGGCCAGCGGACGCACTCGTTCTCTGACTGGCCCTGTCTGCGTTTTAAATCTCGCGCCGGTCTTCAGTTGGCGCAGGCGCACTCAGTGGAGGACGCTCGCTCGGCCGCTCCATCCTCAGTGCTCCTGCACCGATGACGTCACATGTACACCTGGCGCAAGCTCACTGAGGATGGAGCGGCTGAGCGAGCGTCCTCCACTGAGTGCGCCTGTGCCAACTGAAGACCGGCGCGAGATTTAAAACTCAGACAGGGACAGTCAGAGAACGAGCGCGTCCGCTGGCCCTGTCAATCAACATGAGGAGGGGGCGTCATTATGAATGGAGGATACCTGCTGCTAGAGAGGTAATTTGCATATTATAAAAGTCAGTTTTTTTATATAACTACTGAACCAAACAGAGCAATAGCCCTATATATTGAGAAATCGCAGCATAAGGATTTTAAGGAGACAAAAAATATATATATGAGTTTAGTGGAGTGACAGAAGCCCTTTAAGGACCAGTTCAGGTCGGAAGTCACTTTGTGAGGCTTACATACATAATAGAAACCACCCCATTCTAGAAACTACACCACTCAAGGTATTCAAAACTGATTTTACCAACTTTGTTAACCCTTTAGGTGTTAGCAGCAAGCAGCTGCAAGCAGCGTTCGGGTGTCCGCCTGCTAAGTGGAGCAGAGGACAAATGGTGCCAGACTGATGCATTCTGAGCGGATCCGCATCCACTCAGAATGCATTAGGGCAGTACGGATGCGTTCGGGGCTGCTTGTAAGAACCTTCAAACGGAACTCACAAGCGGAGCCCCGAACGCTAATGTGAAAGTAGCCTAAGTCAAAGCGTTTTAAAGTTATCACAACATAAAATAACACTGGTCAGATTTGCACAAAATGGCCTGGTCCTTAACCCCTTAGTGACCAAGCCTGTTTGGGCCTTTATGACCAAGCGTTTTTCTTCCTTTTTTCATCGTCGCGTTCCAAGAGCTATAACTTTTTTATTTTTTTGTCTATATAGCTTTATGAGGGCTTGTTTTTTACGGGACAAGTTGTAGTTTTTAATGGAACCATTTTTGGGTACACATAACTTTCTGATTAACTTTTATTAACTCTTTCTGGGAGGGAGATGGGGGAAAATAGCAATACTGCCACTGCGTTTTTACATTATAAATTTTACGGCGTTCATTTTTCGGTACAAATAACATAATATCTTTATTCTCTGGGTCAGTACGATTACAGTGATACTAAATACTTATAATTTTTTTATGTTTTACTACTTTTTTTTCCAATAAAACCCCTTTTATTAACCAAAAAAATGATTTTGCATTGCCACTTCACAAGACCCATAACTTTTTTTTTCTTTTTCTATGGAGTTGTGTGAGGGCTTGATTTTTGAGGGACAACTTGTATTTTTCATTGGTATCATTTTGGAGTAAATGGCGCTTTTTGATCGCTTGTTATTACGTTTTTTTCGGTGGAAACTAAGAATAAATTAGAAATTCTTTATTTTTTTTATTTTTATTTTTTACGGCGTTCACCATAGGGGATAATTTATGTAATATTTATGTAGTCCGGGTCGTTACGGACGCGGCAATACCAAACATATGGGGGATATTTTCTTTTTGCAATTTTTTTCATTGAAAAGCGTATTTTCAATGAAAAAAAAAGCATATTTTTTATTTTATGGAATTTTTTTTATTTAATAAATGTGTATTTATTTATTTATTTTATTACTACTTAAAAGTCCCACAAAGGGACTATAATATACAGTATTTTGATTGCTTTTAAAATGTAATACATTATCTCTATAAGGCATTACATTTCAATAGCATTTCAATAGCGATGCTATTCAAACCTTGACCAGCAGGTGGCGCCAGAGAGGCACGGCCTGCTGGAAATAACTGAAGACAGGCTCGGGGCCCTGATTGGAAGTGAGGTAAGCTTCCGAACACATCAGCACCCCGCGATCTTATTTTCGGGGTGCTGATGGGAGACAGAGGGAGTCCGCTCCCTCTGTCACCACTTTACATGCAGCGGGCGCCATTGCGCCCGGCATGTAAAGGGTTAAACAGCCCGGATCGGCACTCCTGCCGGTCCGGGCTGTTAGAGCAGGGTCCCGGCTCTCATGTGAGAGCCGGGTCCGTGCTCCCCGCTGCACGGGGGAGCCGTGCAGCGCTTAGACCGGGCCGCCGTAAAAACGCGGCAGCCCAGCCTAAGGCCCCTTAGTGACCGCCGTAAAAACACGTATGGGTGGTCACTAAGGGGTTAAGGTGAAAATGAGCCCTAAGGGGTTAAGTGAAAGGCTGGCAGCCTTGTATTGGCTAATGCAGGTAATTGTTTGGGAATATCTTGGGAACGGTACGTCCTAGAGAGCTGAGACCCCTGCAAGATTTCTTTCCATGTAGCAAGGGATGTATATACCAAGTTTCGTTGAAATGGATGGTTGCATTTTTGAGTTTTCGCAGAACATACATACATACATACACACATATGTCATTTTTTAAATATATGCTGTAGATTAATTTATTCGCTCAGAAATTACAGCATGTGAGCTGAGTTGAGTACAGGTACAAATTCAGACAGGGGCTTAGCTAAAGGCTCATGGGCCCAGTTCAGCACCTAGCTTTTTTGCTGCCCAAGGCAAATATTGAAATTGCCCCCACTTCCCTCCAGTCCTACTGTTAAAGGGGTTGTCCTCTTTTAGAATAATGATGACTATTCTTAAAAACAAATATATAGCGCTACTTAAACAGGGAAGAATTATGACTTCAGATGAAAAAAATTAAGAATATTGTAAAAAATTTATATATAGCACTAGATTCAATATAGTGCTATATATTTGTTTTTTAGACTATTCGTCATTTATTTCCACCTGAAGTTAAGTTGCTTGTGGGCCAATAACTCATTGACCCACAATCAAGAAGCAGGGAGAAATCATGTGTTCAGATAGAAAAAATGCTGAATATTCTAAAAATGAAAATATAGCACTATATTCTGTAGTGCTATATATTATTTTTTCACCCACGCCTGTATTGAGCGCGCAATATTCGCAAATTACACGATCATTACCTTGCCGATTTTCACGTAAAAAAAAAAAAAGTTGAATATAACGAATATACGAATTCGGGAATATATGACAAATATTCTGTAAAATATTTGCAAAATATCACAAATCGGAATATGACCCCTGCCGCTCATCACTACTAATGAACTATCCACAGGATACCCCCGACGATCAGCTATTAGAAGTGAGGGCGGCGCTCATATGAGAGCTGCTTTCTCTGTTCTGTTCACCTGCTCGCTGTAGCATTTGCAGTGATGAGCAGGTAAACAGAGCAGAGAAGGCAGCTCTCATACAAAAAAAAAAAAAGAGCGGACAACCCATTTAAAGACATACTTGGAAAACATTACATACATCGCTACAAAACATACAGGGTAATACAGCGCCACATATGTACCTCTTAATCCAGTGACTTCTCTTCTCTGATGTAGATATTCTCTTTTCTCTTCTTCTTCTGTCAGACCAGACCTCCATGGTGACTTCTTTCAGCCGTGTCTCGTCTCTGCAGAGTCTAACAACCAGACATCTTACTTTCCTACTTTTCCATCCTCCTCCTCACCTTCTCAACACCCCATCCTGCCACTCCCAATACTGTGTCTACTGTGCTCCCCAATAAATTTCTGCAGTCCCCCTGAAAATACTGGTACCACACAGATAGTGTGTCAGTACAAAAACACCCCTTTATATTGTGCTCTAGTACAAAAAAATTTCCCCTTCCTTTCAGATCAGACCCCCATATAAAACCCTAAGCTTTTACATCTCAGACTAAACCCCCTTCAGACTTCTATGTCAGACCCCATATAAGACACTATTTTTAGACCTCAGATCAGACCCCCATTAGACCTCCATGTAAAAGCCCGACCCAATATCAGACCTCAGATAAGACCCTCATTAGACCTCCAGACCCCCATTAGACCTCTAGACCCCTATATCAGACTACCAGACTCCCACTAGACCTCCAGACCCCCATATCTGACCCCTATTAGATGTCCAGACCCTCAATCACACCTCCAGACCCCCAATCAGTCCCCCAATAGACCTCCAGACCCCAATCAGACCCCTCCAGACCCCCCAGTCAGACCTCTGCAGACCCCCCAGTCAGACCTCTCCAGACCCCCCTGTCAGACCTCTCCAGACCCCCCATAGACCACTGCAGACCCCCATTAGACCTCTCAAGACCCCCAGTGAGACCTCTCCAGACCCCCCAGTCAGACGTCCATACCCCCCATAGACCACTCCAGACCCCTATTAGACCTCTCCAGACCCCCAGTGAGACCTCTCCTGACCCTCCATTAGACCTCCATATCAGACCTCAGATCAGACTGTAAAATAATAAAGTAACTTACCTCTTCTGCCGCCACTCTCCTTGTCCTGGCTGTCTTCTCTTCAAAGGTCCCGCACTGCAGTCACCTGACCTCCTGCAGCGTCAAGTCAGAGTGCGCTCTGTACATCCTGACACTGCAGGCAGCCAGGACACATCAGAGCGGGCCCTGAGAAGAGCGAGCAGGAGGAAGGGTAAGTACTGTACAGCGCTCACAGCGCTTCTCTCCCCCTCCTCCTGCAGACTAGTGAGCGCTTCTATTATGGAAGCACTCGCTAGTATTACCTTTATAAGATGCACTGCATCTTATAAAGGGAAAAGTACAGTACCACTGACAAGGAAGGCTCTATGGGCCCAGTCGCAACTGTGACCGCTGCGACCCCTATAGTTACGCCAGTGACTTCAGAGATCTTACAATGTATTCAGATTGCAGATAAGTTGGCATAGGCTTCTATCAATACACTGTATATAAAAAGTGCATTTATATTTGAGAAATTGTGGGAGGTAGGGGATCTTCTTCTATACAATAAATAATAAGTAACAGAATGATGGACAGAGTAGAGAACAGCGCTTCCCTAGAATTTAAAAGTGGAAAAACTCAAGAGGTTCTGTTCATTGCAACATCGACACAACCCACAATGTCATACTGGTAATTTGGAATCAACTTCATCCCTGACTATTAAGGAGGATAAATGTACATATGTACATTAAAAAAGTCAATACATTAGCAAAATTTGAATATTTGCTTGGTGTAGAACAAGGCCTCACCCATTGACAATGTATTTAGTGACAGATCCATTTTTTCTGTTTTGTTTTAACACAACCATATCCTAATGTAACAAATGCATACTGATGTGCAAAATCAAAATGGATCCGTTGAATTCCGATATTGAGATTCTCTGCTGGATCACAATACCGGAATTAGCAACAGAAGTGTGAAATTAGCCTTAGTCATGTCAACAAATTACTATTTCCCAACTCAAATACTTTTATTATGGAGCGAACCATACTGATAAATTCAGTGTGGTGAGCCATGATGACATGGCACCTAACATTACAGTTAATATGTTGATTATATTATTTACTTACCTATGTGAAGAATGGGTTAACCCAGATGCTGTGGGTGCTTGCGCTGATATCTTCAAATTTGATTGGAGATCACTTTAACTGCCAGTTTGAGAACCTATAAAAGAACAGAAAATAACGATTTTGGCTCATTCACGTAAGTATTTTTCAAGAGACAGACCTGCGTTCATCTGTGTCATGGAAGATCTGTTGAAACAACTTATTTTCAGAGCAGAAAGCCAAGGGGGAGAAGAATGGCTGAGGAAGTGCTTACAGCAAGGACCGGACCAGCAAGAAGAGCTTCTTTTATCTTCTAATCCCGTCTGCTGCGCAGTACCTGGCGCGAGCGCCGAACTGATCGATCCTCCCTGCGATAATTTTTTGCGCATGCGCGAAAAACCTGAGACCCGCTCGCCGATTAAAAAACGTCAGCGGAGAGACAAGAGGGCATATTCCCCTTCACAATATGCGCCTCCTTCTAAGACCAAGAAAACCAACTTATCTTCAAGCCGAGCCAGCAGGAAAATTCAACGGCGTCATTTTCAACAGCATTCAACTGTCACTCAGGAGCCATCACCTGCTTCAACAGTTGATCATCCTCCTACATCATCTGCTTCTGGTGAGCTGAATTATAACTTTTTAAGTGACTGCAAACCGCAGGGCACTATTAATCAAGAGATTAATTCACTTGACATTGATTCTTCTAAATTGAAGATTCAGTTGTTTGATGAATTTTTACTTTACCTATCTAAAAAGGATGAATCACCAAAAAAATGTTTGGTCTGGATTAGCAGATGTCAGTCAAGTTAATACCCTTAATAGTCTGACTGCTGCTAATTCAACCATTCAACCGTTCACTAATGTACCTAAAATGTCCAATATTAACCCTGAAATGGCAGTAATTCCTGAGCTTGAATTTAACTCAGGTATAAAAGAGACATCTGTTAAAAAAAAAAAAAAAAAAAAAAAAAAAAAAAAATCAGATTCTGAAGAAAATAGAAAATTACACCAGAAATCCTTTTTTAACTGGCTGCAAGCATTTAATATATACGCAGCAGTTTTGGGTGAAAAATTTCCTAGTCTTTGTACTGGTTTATTTTACCATGTAGATACTATTTTGGAGGCATATAGAAATTTTGGCGGAATGGGTTGGTGTCTGTATGACGAATCCTTTCGTCAGAAACTTGCAGTATATCCGAATCTAAATTGGGGTAGTAAAGATGTCGGGCTTTGGTTGAATTTAATGCTCCCTAACAAAAACAATCTTTTTCGTCAACCCAATTTCATTAACGTCAAAAAAGGTATCTGTTTCGCATTTAACGAGTCGCATTGCAGATGGCAACATAATTGCAAATACCGACACGAGTGTTCTTTCTGTGCCGGTTCTCATTCAGCCTCAAAATGTTTTAAAAAACAAGGTATTCACTTCCCAATTTCTAACAAGGAAATTCAATCGTTTAAACAAGGTGACTCCGCTGAATTTGCCAATAATAATTCAGTGGCTAGGTCATTACCCAAACATTCAGATGGCTAATTTATTAATTGACAGTTTTACCAATGGGTTTTTCATACCTGAATTTGTGGGTCCAGGTTGCATTCTAGTTGAAAATGCGTTATCTGTAAAACAAAATATTGACATTGTTAAAGAAAAAATTGAATCTGAAATTTTGGCAGGTAGGATTGCTGGTCCCTTTGATTCTCCCCCCTTCTTGAATTTTCGTATATCTCCTTTAGCTTTAGTTCCTAAAAAAGAACCAAATTCTTTTCGTCTTATTCACAATTTATCTTATCCTAAATTCAGTTCCTTAAACGATGAGATGGAAAAAAATAAAAAAATAAAAAATAAAGCCAGTGTGAAATACTCCTCATTTGATCAAGCTTTGTCTTTTTTACAAAAAGCAGGCCGCAATTCTCTTCTTGCCAAAGCTGACATTAAATCTGCTTTCAGACTACTACCTATAAACCCCATCGGTTATAATTCTTTGGGTTTTTATTTTCTCGATAAATTCTTTTATGATATGGCCCTTCCCATGGGATTCACCCTATCTTGCTTTTATTTTGAGGCGTTTTCAACTTTTCTACACTGGGTTATGGATATTCACTCAGGTAGTGGATTTTTACTACATTATCTCGATGACTTTTTATTTATAGGTCGTGTAGATTCGGATGATTGTATGAATCTTCTGAATAGATTCATTGGTATAGCTAAATATTTCTGCATTCCATTAGCTGTAGATAAAACTGTCTATCCTACTACGAATCTCAAGTTTTTGGGCATAGATATAAATACAGTAACAATGGAATTTAGCATACCAATGGAAAAAATCCAGAATACTGTTCAACAATTAACTCGCATATCCGGAAAAGAAAAAATTACGCTTAAACAACTTCAGTCTCTTTTAGGTTCTCTTAATTTTATTTCTCGTGTGATTCCCATGGGAAGGGTCTTTTCTAAAAGATTGTATGCTGCCACATCAGGTAAGTCCTCACCTCGATCCCATATTCGCATCACCA
The DNA here is from genome assembly GCF_014858855.1 of Bufo gargarizans. Taxonomy (NCBI): domain Eukaryota; kingdom Metazoa; phylum Chordata; class Amphibia; order Anura; family Bufonidae; genus Bufo; species Bufo gargarizans. The sequence continues at coordinate 98,417,274 of NC_058088.1, read as the reverse complement.
AACAACTAAAGGATGACATTTCAGTTTGGTTGCAATTTTTATGTGAATTTAACGGTCACACCATTTGGCAGGAAGAGTTTGTTGGCTCAGACACCTTGTCTCTTTATACAGATGCGTCTGGTGCTATTGGATATGGTGCTTATTTTGACAACTTTTGGTCTGCCGAACGTTGGCCTTTAAATTGGATTACTAATAACAAGTACTCAAAAAATTTGGTTTTTCTAGAATTATTTCCAGTTCTAGTTTCTCTAACAATTTGGTCCTCAGTGTTTCAGAATAAGAGAATTCTGCTAAGGTCGGACAATATGGGAGTAGTTTTTTCCATAAACTGTTTAACTTCAAAGTCTCCGTTAGTTTCTTCATTATTGCGTAAGATAGTTTTTCAATGTCTAAAATTTAACATTTGGATAAAAGCTAGATTTATTTCTGGGAAAACTAATTATATTGCTGATTATTTGTCCCGACAGCGCTTCAAGGAATTCTTCTTAATGACACCTCGAGCTTCCCGAATGGGAATTCCTTGTCCAACTCATCTTTGGGAGATATCAGAGGATTAACTAATGAACTTATTTTTGGTTCATTAGCCAAGAATACATGGACAGCATATTCTGCCGCATGGTTGGATTGAAGCTTTTCTGCATATCTCAAAAAATTTCTTACATTGATTTTAATTTAGGGAATTTTATCAAATTTATTATATATCTTTACAACAACGGTTTACAAGCCGATTCTATTTCTAAAAAATTATCGGGCATTTCTTTTTTCTTTAAATTAAAAGGCGAAAGCTCTATTCTGAATAATTTTATCATTAAACAAATGATTAAAGGTATCAAAAGAAAGTCAGACCACAATGTTAAGACCAGCCCTTTATCTATTGAATTGTTACAAAAGGTCATATGTAATTTAGTATTAGTTTGTTCTTCGGAATATGAAACCAATTTATTTTCTGCAGCATTTTCTATAGCTTTCTTTGCTGCTCTAAGATTAAGCGAGATTGCTGCAGACAATAAAATCTCAAATCCCCCATTATTGATATAGGACCTTCAAAAGTTGTATGGATTTTTGGTGATGAACTGATTCAATTGGCTGAGAGAAGATCTGCTTTTAGACATTCTACTGTTAATTTAGGTTATTCAGCAGAATTTTCCATAAACTGGTTTTCCTTTGCTGACCTTAAAATTTCTGATATCTTCAAGAATGTCAGCCTTATATATTCAAAAATGTCGAAACCTGACCTGTTTATTTTACATATTGGCTCGTTTGATTTGGGAAAAATCAAAACGCATTTGTTAATTTATGAATTAAAAGAATTGTTATGTAAAATATGCTACTTACTTGATGGTGTTGTACTCGTATTTTCTGACATCATCCCAAAATTTTCTTGGTTCAATTCTGAGTTATCCTTTCTGGAAACAATTAGGAAAAGAATTAATAAAAAAAAATGGAGATTTATTTGAAGGAAATTGGTCATGGCAATTACAGACATGTTGAATTAGAAGGATTCGTTAGAGGACTTTACCAAGAAAAGGATGATCAGCTTTCTGATATTGGATGTGATATATTCATTTCAGATTTACAGAACATAATTGATAATGGTTTTTATTAAAGGCTTGCAATGTTTATTGGGCCACTTGTTTTTATGTGGCGTTGTGGGGTTAAGTCACTCTCTGAGTGGACTGAGTGTTATATGGTTTATTGGTTTAAATATTTACTTATTTATATTTGAGAATAAATTGGATTAACCAGATTATAATTAATTGGTTAAGTAATAAGCATTGCGGCCTTTAATTACCCAACTAAATAAATAAAGATATTTGCTTAAATTCTATTTTGAGTGATGATTTATTCTATTTTGTGAATTGGAGCGTATGACATCATGGAGCGAACCATACTGATAAATTCAGTGTGGTGAGCCATGATGACATGGCACCTAACATTACAGTTAATATGTTGATTATATTATTTACTTACCTATGTGAAGAATGGGTTAACCCAGATGCTGTGGGTGCTTGCGCTGATATCTTCAAATTTGATTGGAGATCACTTTAACTGCCAGTTTGAGAACCTATAAAAGAACAGAAAATAACGATTTTGGCTCATTCACGTAAGTATTTTTCAAGTTCCCTCCCTCCCTTCCCTATTTATTTTGTCGCTTTGCTTATTGACGGGGGTTAAGTCACTCTCTGAGTGGACTGAGTGTTATATGGTTTATTGGTTTAAATATTTACTTATTTATATTTGAGAATAAATTGGATTAACCAGATTATAATTAATTGGTTAAGTAATAAGCATTGCGGCCTTTAATTACCCAACTAAATAAATAAAGATATTTGCTTAAATTCTATTTTGAGTGATGATTTATTCTATTTTGTGAATTGGAGCGTATGACATCATTGTTATAAAACATTTTGAAGTTTTGCAGAGGTCTTTTACATTTCCTCCAAGCTGATCCATACCTTCACAATCAAATCGGTTTTCTTGTTATTGTGCTGCTAATGATGCATTTCCACCTTTATGGGTGAATAAAATAGATGTAGTTATCTGCTGAAAAACTTGAGATTAGAGGGGTTTTGCAAACCATATATCGATGACCTATCGTCAGGATAGGTCATCAATATCTGATCGGCGGGGGTCAACACCCTGCACCCTGGGGGGTATCTGCAAATGTTTATTACATATTGTTATGTATTTTCATGGTTATCGCTTTATTCCAGCAAGAGGAGGAATGGTCGGCAATGTGTGGTAACAGGAATGGAACTTACCATTCTATTCATCCCCTCTTGGTAGTAGTGGGCTAGGAGGGGGAGTTCCAGTTGAGACAGCAAGGAGTGAGGAAGCACATGGCATGGCTCCTACTCCAAGGAACTGTATCCTATTTCCCTCTGAGACCAACACTCCAGAGGGATATTAAAGAACCAGATCTAGTTCTCCTGTGGGACCCACACTCCAGAGAGACCATCAGAATTCATAACACAACCATCAGTTGCAGGAGACAGGAGAATGATCAGCGAAATTACAGCTTTACAGAAACTGATGTGAGGTGAGGGAAAACATGCTAAAGACACCCACATCACTAAAGAAACACCAGGACAGACAAACATCAAGCCAGTATTACAGTGGACACCTATATCTGCAAGTGCCAATCAATTACCACACAACAAGCCACCATACCTCCTCAGATGGTGCCTTAGAAAAATTGCAATAAAGCCTGCTGAAACTTCTGTATTCTCAAGTTCAAGTTGCACTTAGTAAGCCAACTATATTACATTTCAAAGCTGCTGTTAGGCAGATTGGCCTTAGTATACTTTATTTATAGTGATTTGTGATGAATAGTGAAGCTGCCAAATCAAATTTTTCAATACTTCGCTAATCTCTAGCAGTTACCTATAAAGTTTAGTTCCACATTTTTGGACACTCCACACCTGGTTTTTGCCATAGAAGTTCAGTTTAATAACCAACATATTAGTTTGGGGTATTTTGAACTTTTAATATCAATTCATATGGGGCAGTACTGCATGTTGGCTTTTGTTGCTGTGGTGCTATGCCTGTGGGTGGTATGACTCAATGCTAGGGGGGCTTAGCCTGACAGCAGGAGTCTTGTCACCTGTAGGTGTTGTATTGCAGTGCAGGTGGTCACCACAATAGTTACATATCCCAGGCTTGCATCCCAAGAATGTGAACAAATTATTATTGTCCAAGTCATATTTTTAGACTATTGGTTCTTGGATTAGGTTTCCTGATTTGCTTACCATTTATTTTGCCTGAATGGACAGTGAGTTGATAAGGGTGCAGTGCTATGGTTATTACATAGGCAATTGTTCTTCAGTTCACCTTGCTATGATCCCCCAGTCTGAATGAAAAAAAAGTTGATTGGCTTATATTTCCAAATTTTTACAGACCAGGTCTCTCCAAGTGACAACCAATAAGCTCTAGTCACTGTTACAAACTATAGTCCAGTATATCACAAGCTGCAATAAAAATTCCTGGCCATTCTGGCTAATTTTGATTGAGTTCTTCTCCTTGCACAAAGATTAAGGATGGTCCGTTTCCACTACACTGGTTAAGGTTTCCCAGAAGTGAATATAAACAGTGTATTCGGGATATAAATAAATTCCTTTCTCTTTATGCATTGGTGTTTCTTACCTGTACTGCTCACAATAAAAACAAACAGAATAAATCAAATTTCACAAATTAGTAAACAATTTTTTTATGTTTACTTTTGCTTATGTCTCCTTTACTTAAATAGCAGCTTGTGTTTTCTTTAAGCCACAGACACTACATTACATATTTATAGACATCTGTATAAATAAAGCCATAAAGCACGTCTGACAAGGCCCGCCAAGCAATATTTTTATTCTCATTGAGAAATTATGCTGCACTGCCTAGCATGATAAAATCATGATTTTATCACTTTTACTCTGGAATGATATATGCTGCACTAAGCCCCTCACTTCTGCTGCCCTGTATAAGCTAGGTTACAAATCTAAATGCATATTGCACTTTGGAAATGTGGTCTGGAGGAACCACTTTGTGTGCGTGTTGGAATTTTTTTAGAATAATTCATGTAAATATTTTCCACTTCTCAAAAGTTTGTTTTCAGTATTTTTTTCCTGTGATGAAATTAAAATGAAATGTAATTTTATTTTGGTTGCCACTTTATTAACCAAAACCTATTTGTTTTAATATTTACTGCTTTGCAGCTTTGCATTATTATTATTATTTTTTTTTTTACAACAAACAAAATCGCATCTTATATGGCAAAAAAGTAAAATTGTCACATTTCATATTTTTGGCATTGCTTTACCCCACCACATCCACCCATTTTACAAGCTGAATCAGTGGTTGTGGAACCATTGTGCCAAATTACTGGTTTGGCCTCCCCAGTATTCACCCTTTAATCCCTATACATGTATATGGACTTTGCTGAAGATTAGCCATCAGACTGATACCTCTTGGGATGGTCTTAATATGCTTGGCAACTGACCACTTGGAGTCAAGAACCCTGCTTCAAGCACCTGGAGTCTCAGGAACTACAAACCGGATTCCCAAAAAGTTGGGACACTATACAAATCGTGAATAAAAACTGAATGCAATGATGTGGAGGTGCCAACTTCTAATATTTTATTCAGAATAGAACATAAATCACGGAACAAAAGTTTAAACTGAGAAAATGTACCATTTTAAGGGAAAAATATGTTGAATCAGAATTTCATGGTGTCAACAAATCCCCCAAAAGTTGGGACAAGGCTATTTTCACCACTGTGTGGCATCTCCCCTTCTTCTTATAACACTCAACAGACGTCTGGGGACCGAGGAGACCAGTTTCTCAAGTTTAGAAATAGGAATGCTCTCCCATTCTTGTCTAATACAGGCCTCTAACTGTTCAATCGTCTTGGGCCTTCTTTGTTGCACCTTCCTCTTTATGATGCGCCAAATGTTCTCTATAGGTGAAAGATCTGGAGTGCAGACTGGCCATTTCAGTACCCGGATCCTTCTCCTACGCAGCCATGATGTTGTGATTGATGCAGAATGTGGCCTGGCATTATCTTGTTGAAAAATGCAGGGTCTTCCCTGAAAGAGATGACGTCTGGATGGGAGCATATGTTGTTCTAGGACCTGAATATATTTTTCTGCATTGATGGTGCCTTTCCAGACATGCAAGCTGCCAATGCCACACGCACTTATGCAACCCTATACCATCAGAGATGCAGGCTTCTGAACTGAGCGTTGATAACAACTTGGGTTGCCCTTGTTCTCTTTGGTCCGGATGACATGGCGTCCCAGATTTCCAAAAAGAACTTTGAATCGTCACTCGTCTGACCACAGAACAGTCTACTATTTTGCCACACTCCATTTTAAATGATCCCTGGCCCCGTGAAAACGCCTGAGCTTGTGGATCTTGTTTAGAAATGGCTTCTTCTTTGCGCTGTAGAGTTTCAGCTGGCAACGGCGGATGGCACGGTGGATTGTGTTCACTGACAATGGTTTCTGGAAGTATTCCTGAGCCCATTCTGTGATTTCCTTTACAGTAGCATTCCTGTTTGTGGTGCAGTGTCGTTTAAGGGCCCGGAGATCACGGGCATCCAGTATGGTTTTACGGCCTTGACCCTTACGCACAGAGATTGTTCCAGATTCTCTGAATCTTCGGATGATGTTATGCACAGTTGATGATGATAGATGCAAAGTCTTTGCAATTTTTCGCTGGGTAACACCTTTCTGATATTGCTCCACTATCTTTCTGCACAACATTGTGGGAATTGGTGATCCTCTACCCATCTTGGCTTCTGAGAGACACTGCCACTCTGAGAAGCTCTTTTTATACCCAATCATGTTGCCAATTGACCTAATTAGTGTTAATTGGTCTTCCAGCTCTTCGTTATGCTCAAATTTACTTTTTCCAGCCTCTTATTGCTACTTGTCCCAACTTTTTGGGGATTTGTTGACACCGTGAAAATTTGAATCAACGTATTTTTCCTTTAAAATGATACATTTACTCGGATTAAATGTTTGATCTGTCATCTACGTTCTATTACAAATAAAATATTGACATTTGCCATCTCCACATCATTGCATTCAGTTTTTATTCACAATTTGTTTAGTGTCCCAACTTTTTTGGAATCCGGTTTGTAGAATACACACCAATACCGTGGGTACAGTCTGAGCAGGCACTAAAACATAATGCAGGTCTCAGGAGTTCAGATAGCAAACTAAACACAGGGAGTCTGGAAACTGAGTTGAAATACCAGACTGAACTATAAAAACACAAACAGCACTAAACTGAAAGCAGGCAAGCATGAAATCTCAAACTTATTATAGCAGTAACTCAGACAAGGTCAGGACAACCATGACAATGGGCACTTAACAGGAATACAGACTGGCCGTAACTGAACAGGCAAACAGAACAACAGAAACAAGCTGTAACTGAATCTGTTGCTCATCCAAGGAGCGGCATAGACAAATAAAATATAAAGGTTAGCTCATTAGTAGGGATGAGCGAACTCGAACTGTATAGTTCGGGTTCGTACCGAATTTTGGGGTGTCCGTGACACGGACCCGAACCCGGACATTTTCGTAAAAGTCCGGGTTCGGGTTCGGTGTTCGTCGCTTTCTTGGCGCTTTTGTGACGCTTTCTTGGCGCTTTTTGAAAGGCTGCAAAGCAGCCAATCAACAAGCGTCATACTACTTGCCCCAAGAGGCCATCACAGCCATGCCTACTATTGGCATGGCTGTGATTGGCCAGAGCACCATGTGACCCAGCCTCTATTTAAGCTGGAGTCACATAGCGCCGCCCATCACTCTGCTCTGATTAGCGTAGGGAGAGGTTGCGGCTGCGACAGTAGGGCGAGATTAGGCAGATTAACTCCTCCAAAGGACTTGATTAACTGATCGATCTGCAGCTGTGGATCATTGAGCTGCTGATCCTCAATTGCTCACTGTTTTTAGGCTGCACAGACCGTTTGTCAGTCTCATTTTTCTGGGGTGATCGGCGGCCATTTTGTGTCTTGTGGTGCGCCAGCACAAGCTGCGACCAAGTGCATTTAACCCTCAATGGTGTGGTTGTTTTTTGGCTAAAGCCTACATCAGGGTGAAGCTGTCACACCAAGTGCATTTAACCAGCAATAGTCTGTTCATTTTTTGGCCATATACAAAATCAGGGGCAAGCTGCGCCTGTCACCAAGTGCATTTAACCCTCAATGGTGTGGTTGTTTTTTGGCTAAAGCCTACATCAGGGTGAAGCTGTCACACCAAGTGCATTTAACCAGCAATAGTCTGTTCATTTTTTGGCCATATACAAAATCAGGGGCAAGCTGCGCCTGTCACCAAGTGCATTTAACCCTCAATGGTGTGGTTGTTTTTTGGCTAAAGCCTACATCAGGGTGAAGCTGTCACACCAAGTGCATTTAACCAGCAATAGTCTGTTCATTTTTTGGCCATATACAAAATCAGGGGCAAGCTGCGCCTGTCACCAAGTGCATTTAACCCTCAATGGTGTGGTTGTTTTTTGGCTAAAGCCTACATCAGGGTGAAGCTGTCACACCAAGTGCATTTAACCAGCAATAGTCTGTTCATTTTTTGGCCATATACAAAATCAGGGGCAAGCTGCGCCTGTCACCAAGTGCATTTAACCCTCAATGGTGTGGTTGTTTTTTGGCTAAAGCCTACATCAGGGTGAAGCTGTCACACCAAGTGCATTTAACCAGCAATAGTCTGTTCATTTTTTGGCCATATCCCAGTCTAATTCTGTCACTAAATCCATACCGGTCACCCAGCGCCTAAATACTAGGCCTCAAATTTATATCCAGCTAAATCTGTCCCTAGTGCTGTAGCTGGGCGAGTTATTTAGTGTCCGTTCAAGCACATTTCTTGTTCTGGGTTGAAATACAATTCCCAATTTAGCAATTTCATAATTTAGTGGTTCCTGCTATATCAGAGCTATTTGAAATCTATCCCAAAAAGGGTATATAATATTGAAGGTGCACATTGGGTCATTCAGAATAACTTCACACACACCCGCTACTGTGTATTTCCAAGTCTAATTCTGTCACTAAACCCATACCTGTCACCCAGCGCCTAAATACTAGGCCTCAAATTTAAATCCCTCTAAATCTCTCGTTACCCACCGCTGTACTGTTGTTGCTGGGCAAGATATTTAGTGTCCGTCAAAGCACATTTTTTGTTCTGGGTTGAAGTACAATTCCCAATTTAGCAATTTCATAATTTAGTGGTTTCTGCTATATCAGAGCTATTTGAAATCTATCCCTAAAAGGGTATATAATATTGAAGGTGCACATAGGGTCATTCAGAATAACTTCACACACACGCTTCTGTGCATTTCCAAGTCTAATTCTGTCACTAAATCCATACCGGTGACCCAGCGCCTAAATACTAGGCCTCAAATTTAAATCCCTCTAAATCTCTCGTTACCCACCACTGTACTGTTGTTGCTGGGCAAGATATTTAGTGTCCGTCAAAGCACATTTTTTGTTCTGGGTTGAAGTACAATTCCCAATTTAGCAATTTCATAATTTAGTGGTTCCTGCTATATCAGAGCTATTTGAAATCTATCCCAAAAAGGGTATATAATATTGAAGGTGCACATTGGGTCATTCAGAATAACTTCACACACACCCGCTACTGTGTATTTCCAAGTCTAATTCTGTCACTAAACCCATACCTGTCACCCAGCGCCTAAATACTAGGCCTCAAATTTAAATCCCTCTAAATCTCTCGTTACCCACCGCTGTACTGTTGTTGCTGGGCAAGATATTTAGTGTCCGTCAAAGCACATTTTTTGTTCTGGGTTGAAGTACAATTCCCAATTTAGCAATTTCATAATTTAGTGGTTTCTGCTATATCAGAGCTATTTGAAATCTATCCCTAAAAGGGTATATAATATTGAAGGTGCACATAGGGTCATTCAGAATAACTTCACACACACGCTTCTGTGCATTTCCAAGTCTAATTCTGTCACTAAATCCATACCGGTGACCCAGCGCCTAAATACTAGGCCTCAAATTTAAATCCCTCTAAATCTCTCGTTACCGCTGTACTGTTGTAGCTGGGAAAGTTATTTAGTGCCCGTCAAAGCACATTTTTTGTTCTGGGTTGAAGTACAATTCCCAATTTAGCAATTTCATAATTTAGTGGTTCCTGCTATATCAGAGCTATTTGAAATCTATCCCAAAAAGGGTATATAATATTCAAGGTGCACATTGGGTCATTCAGAATAACTTCACACACACGCTTCTGTGCATTTCCAAGTCTAATTCTGTCACTAAATCCATACCGGTCACCCAGCGCCTAAATACTAGGCCTCAAATTTATATCCCGCTGAATTTGAATACAATACATTGGGCCAAATAATATATTTGTTGTTGTGGTGAACCATAACAATGAGAAAAACATCTAGTAAGGGACGCGGACGTGGACATGGTCGTGGTGGTGTTAGTGGACCCTCTGGTGCTGGGAGAGGACGTGGCCGTTCTGCCACATCCACACGTTCTAGTGTACCAACTACCTCAGGTCCCAGTAGCCGCCAGAATTTACAGCGATATATGGTGGGGCCCAATGCCGTTCTAAGGATGGTAAGGCCTGAGCAGGTACAGGCATTAGTCAATTGGGTGGCCGACAGTGGATCCAGCACGTTCACATTATCTCCCACCCAGTCTTCTGCAGAAAGCGCACAGATGGCGCCTGAAAACCAACCCCATCAGTCTGTCACATCACCCCCATGCATACCAGGGAAACTGTCTCAGCCTCAAGTTATGCAGCAGTCTCTTATGCTGTTTGAAGACTCCGCTGGCAGGGTTTCCCAAGGGCATCCACCTAGCCCTTCCCCAGCGGTGAAAGACATAGAATGCACTGACGCACAACCACTTATGTTTCCTGATGATGAGGACATGGGAATACCACCTCAGCATGTCTCTGATGATGACGAAACACAGGTGCCAACTGCTGCGTCTTTCTGCAGTGTGCAGACTGAACAGGAGGTCAGGGATCAAGACTGGGTGGAAGACGATGCAGGGGACGATGAGGTCCTAGACCCCACATGGAATGAAGGTCGTGCCACTGACTTTCACAGTTCGGAGGAAGAGGCAGTGGTGAGACCGAGCCAACAGCGTAGCAAAAGAGGGAGCAGTGGGCAAAAGCAGAACACCCGCCGCCAAGAGACTCCGCCTGCTACTGACCGCCGCCATCTGGGACCGAGCACCCCAAAGGCAGCTTCAAGGAGTTCCCTGGCATGGCACTTCTTCAAACAATGTGCTGACGACAAGACCCGAGTGGTTTGCACGCTGTGCCATCAGAGCCTGAAGCGAGGCATTAACGTTCTGAACCTGAGCACAACCTGCATGACCAGGCACCTGCATGCAAAGCATGAACTGCAGTGGAGTAAACACCTTAAAACCAAGGAAGTCACTCAGGCTCCCCCTGCTACCTCTTCTGCTGCTGCCGCCTCGGCCTATTCTGCTGCTGCCGCCTCGGCCTCTTCCTCCGCCTCTGGAGGAACGTTGGCACCTGCCGCCCAGCAAACAGGGGATGTACCACCAACACCACCACCACCACCTCCGTCACCAAGCGTCTCAACCATGTCACACGCCAGCGTTCAGCTCTCCATCTCACAAACATTTGATAGAAAGCGTAAATTCCCACCTAGCCACCCTCGATCCCTGGCCCTGAATGCCAGCATTTCTAAACTACTGGCCTATGAAATGCTGTCATTTAGGCTGGTGGACACAGACAGCTTCAAACAGCTCATGTCGCTTGCTGTCCCACAGTATGTTGTTCCCAGCCGGCACTACTTCTCCAAGAGAGCCGTGCCTTCCCTGCACAACCAAGTATCCGATAAAATCAAGTGTGCACTGCGCAACGCCATCTGTAGCAAGGTCCACCTAACCACAGATACGTGGACCAGTAAGCACGGCCAGGGACGCTATATCTCCCTAACTGCACACTGGGTAAATGTAGTGGCAGCTGGGCCCCAGGCGGAGAGCTGTTTGGCGCACGTCCTGCCGCCGCCAAGGATCGCAGGGCAACATTCTTTGCCTCCTGTTGCCACCTCCTCCTTCTCGGCTTCCTCCTCCTCTTCTTCCACCTGCTCATCCAGTCAGCCACACACCTTCACCACCAACTTCAGCACAGCCCGGGGTAAACGTCAGCAGGCCATTCTGAAACTCATATGTTTGGGGGACAGGCCCCACACCGCACAGGAGTTGTGGCGGGGTATTGAACAACAGACCGACGAGTGGTTGCTGCCGGTGAGCCTCAAGCCCGGCCTGGTGGTGTGTGATAATGGGCGAAATCTCGTTGCAGCTCTGGGACTAGCCAATTTGACGCACATCCCTTGCTTGGCGCATGTGCTGAATTTGGTGGTGCAGAAGTTCATTCACAACTACCCCGACATGTCAGAGCTGCTGCATAAAGTGCGGGCCGTCTGTTCGCGCTTCCGGCGTTCACATCCTGCCGCTGCTCGCCTGTCTGCGCTACAGCGTAACTTCGGCCTTCCCGCTCACCGCCTCATATGCGACGTGCCCACCAGGTGGAACTCCACCTTGCACATGCTGGACAGACTGTGCGAGCAGCAGCAGGCCATAGTGGAGTTTCAGCTGCAGCACGCACGGGTCAGTCGCACTACAGAACAGCACCACTTCACCACCAATGACTGGGCCTCCATGCGAGACCTGTGTGCCCTGTTGCGCTGTTTCGAGTACTCCACCAACATGGCCAGTGGCGATGACACCGTTATCAGCGTTACAATACCACTTCTATGTCTCCTTGAGAAAACACTTAGGGCGATGATGGAACAGGAGGTGGCCCAGGAGGAGGAGGAGGAGGATGAGGAAGAGGGGTCATTTTTAGCACTTTCAGGCCAGTCTCTTCGAAGTGACTCAGAGGGAGGTTTTTTGCAACAGCAGAGGCCAGGTACAAATGTGGCCAGCCAGGGCCCACTACTGGAGGACGAGGAGGACGAGGATGAGGAGGAGGTGGAGGAGGATGAGGATGAAGCATGGTCACAGCGGGGTGGCACCCAACGCAGCTCGGGTCCATCACTGGTGCGTGGCTGGGGGGAAAGGCAGGACGATGACGATACGCCTCCCACAGAGGACAGCTTGTCCTTACCCCTGGGCAGCCTGGCACACATGAGCGACTACATGCTGCAGTGCCTGCGCAACGACAGCAGAGTTGCCCACATTTTAACCTGTGCGGACTACTGGGTTGCCACCCTGCTGGATCCACGCTACAAAGACAATGTGCCCACCTTACTTCCTGCACTGGAGCGTGATAGGAAGATGCGCGAGTACAAGCGCACGTTGGTAGACGCGCTACTGAGAGCATTCCCAAATGTCACAGGGGAACAAGTGGAAGCCCAAGGCCAAGGCAGAGGAGGAGCAAGAGGTCGCCAAGGCAGCTGTGTCACGGCCAGCTCCTCTGAGGGCAGGGTTAGCATGGCAGAGATGTGGAAAACTTTTGTCAACACGCCACAGCTAACTGCACCACCACCTGATACGCAACGTGTTAGCAGGAGGCAACATTTCACTAACATGGTGGAACAGTACGTGTGCACACCCCTCCACGTACTGACTGATGGTTCGGCCCCATTCAACTTCTGGGTCTCTAAATTGTCCACGTGGCCAGAGCTAGCCTTTTATGCCTTGGAGGTGCTGGCCTGCCCGGCAGCCAGCGTTTTGTCTGAACGTGTATTCAGCACGGCAGGGGGCGTCATTACAGACAAACGCAGCCGCCTGTCTACAGCCAATGTGGACAAGCTGACGTTCATAAAAATGAACCAGGCATGGATCCCACAGGACCTGTCCGTCCCTTGTCCAGATTAGACATTAACTACCTCCCCATAACCATATATTATTGGACTCCAGGGCACTTCCTCATTCAATCCTATTTTTATTTTCATTTTACCATTATATTGCGATGCTACCCAAAGTTGAATGAACCTCTCCTCTGCCTGTGTGCTAGGCCTAAATATATGCCAATGGACTGTTGCAGTGGTGGCTGACATGAAGCCTGATTCTCTGCTATGACATGCAGACTAATTCTCTGCTGACATGAAGCCAGATTGTCTGTTACGGGACCTCTCTCCTCTGCCTGGGTGCTGGGCCTAAATTTATGACAATGGACTGTTGCAGTGGTGGCTGACGTGAAGCCTGATTCTCTGCTATGACATGCAGACTGATTCTCTGCTGACATGAAGCCAGATCGTCTGTTACGGGACCTCTCTGCTCTGCCTGTGTGCTAGGCCTAAATATATGCCAATGGACTGTTGCAGTGGTGGGTGACGTGAAGCCTCATTCTCTGCTATGACATGCAGACTGATTCTCTGCTGACATGAAGCCAGATTGTCTGTTACGGGACCTCTCTGCTCTGCCTGTGTGCTAGGCCTAAATATATGCCAATGGACTGTTGCAGTGGTGGGTGACGTGAAGCCTCATTCTCTGCTATGACATGCAGACTGATTCTCTGCTGTCATGAAGCCAGATTGTCTGTTACGGGACCTCTCTGCTCTGCCTGTGTGCTAGGCCTAAATATATGCCAATGGACTGTTGCAGTGGTGGGTGACGTGAAGCCTCATTCTCTGCTATGACATGCAGACTGATTCTCTGCTGACATGAAGCCAGATTGTCTGTTACGGGACCTCTCTGCTCTGCCTGTGTGCTAGGCCTAAATATATGCCAATGGACTGTTGCAGTGGTGGGTGACGTGAAGCCTCATTCTCTGCTATGACATGCAGACTGATTCTCTGCTGTCATGAAGCCAGATTGTCTGTTACGGGACCTCTCTGCTCTGCCTGTGTGCTAGGCCTAAATATATGCCAATGGACTGTTGCAGTGGTGGGTGACGTGAAGCCTCATTCTCTGCTATGACATGCAGACTAATTCTCTGCTGACATGAAGACAGATTCTCTGTTACGGGACCTCTCTCCTCTGCCTGTGTGTGTGCTGGGCCTAAATATATGCCAATGGACTGTTGCAGTGGTGGCTGACGTGAAGCCTCATTCTCTGCTATGACATGCAGACTGATTCTCTGCTGACATGAAGCCAGATTCTCTGTTACGGGACCTCTCTCCTCTGCCTGTGTGTGTGCTGGGCCTAAATATATGCCAATGGACTGTTGCAGTGGTGGCTGACGTGAAGCCTCATTCTCTGCTATGACATGCAGACTGATTCTCTGCTGACATGAAGCCAGATTCTCTGTTACGGGACCTCTCTCCTCTGCCTGTGTGCTAGGCCTAAATATATGCCAATGGACTGTTGCAGTGGTGGCTGACGTGAAGCCTCATTCTCTGCTATGACATGCAGACTAATTCTCTGCTGACATGAAGACAGATTCTCTGTTACGGGACCTCTCTCCTCTGCCTGGGTGCCGGGGCCTAAATATCTGAGAATGGACTGTTCCAGTGGTGGGTGACGGGAAGCCAGATTCTCTGCTATGGAACCTCTCTCCAATTGATTTTGGTTAATTTTTATTTATTTAATTTTTATTTTAATTAATTTCCCTATCCACATTTGTTTGCAGGGGATTTACCTACATGTTGCTGCCTTTTGCAGCCCTCTAGCCCTTTCCTGGGCTGTTTTACAGCCGTTTTAGTGCCGAAAAGTTCGGGTCCCCATTGACTTCAATGGGGTTCGGGTTCGGGACGAAGTTCGGATCGGGTTCGGATCCCGAACCCGAACATTTCCGGGATGTTCGGCCGAACTTCTCGAACCCGAACATCCAGGTGTTCGCTCAACTCTACTCATTAGCCCATAACATACACAGGAGCACACGAACAGAAAGAGGCAAGGCACACAAATACACACAGAAGGAAATAACCTCTGCTATATTGATCAGGGAAGAGATACAAACACCGTTCACACCCACAAGAAACCAGCACCTGGGTGCACAGAGCAGTGGCACCAGCAAATTTCCATACTGAGAAATGGCCCAAAATCGCTCCCACAAACAGTCGACGTCGGTACGCTCAGGATAGTGGCTCTCGAGAACACCATGTAACACCTCCAAGTCATACTTTATAGATGAGAAGGGCAGGTTGTTCTTTGGGTTAGTTCACTATATCATTTATAAAGAAGTAACTAGTCATGAGAAAATTGATTCACACAAATTGATTAGTTCATCTGAACAAATTCTCAGTCTGTTGCTCTACAGATAATTCCCCACTGCCTCTGCAGATTAACATGGCCTCCAATCTCGCACAGCCATGAAAACCTTGTACATGCTCCGTTACTGCAACTATCAGCACTGTGGGGAACTGTACTCACTTGACCAGTGTACAGAGGCAGGGGCACCAAAAGGTTCAACAAAAGTCCTCTTTATTTAGGCTTTTTCATCAAAAGTACATCCGGATCGCAGCCGGGTCAAGCAGTTGTAGCACACTGACAGTGTTACCTCACACTGTGTGTCTTTCCTCCAGACTGAGCCACCCTTAAGATCCAGCAGCAGGATTAAATAGGATCCCTGGACATGAGCATGCCTCAAGTCCCGGACTGAAACCTGGGGAACAGGCACCCACCCAACACATTGCCTGTTCCCAGTAAAAGCCCGCCCTGAACTAGCTGAACCAGCTACACTATCTATTTTCTGTGTCCACCAGCTAACTTAGTGGACACCTAGACTAGGGTTTTCACTCCACCAAGGCTGGGCACCTTGGTGGCACATTCATGGTACGCAAGCCGCTTTAGAATGCTTCCTGAAACATTCTGAGTGACACATATCTCCCCTCATAGATGACTCCTGTCACAGCCTCACAGCACATTCACAAATAAAGAATCATTGAATCTGCAATTTGGCATGCACCACTAAAGTTCATTTCTCGTGCTTTTTTCCATTGGGGGACACAGACCATGGGTATAGCTTAGAGGTATTAGTAGGAGGGACACTATGCAAATGAAAGAGCTCCTCCTCCTCGGGCTATACCCCCAGACTCCACCAGGAGGAACTCAGTCTTTGCTTAGTGTCTGGTGAAGGAGGTTGACACTCTCTGATTCTACTCCTTTTTGTTATTTTTATTCTAGATGGGGACACAGGTCGGCATGGCGCCTTCCTGGTCCCCCGTGGAGTGCCCGCCGCCGTCTTTGGGACGTTGCCTGGCTGCCTCCATTTCCCCCCAAGAAGATAAGTGGATCCGGGCTCGACCTGTTAGCTCCGGCATCCCACCAGCTGCTGGGACGCCTGCTGCCTACCCTCCTCCAGAGCACTGTTCTCCTGGATCGGAGTCAGAAGTCTGAAGAGGCGCATCCCTGCTGGTCTGGACATCGAGGGAGCATGCTGAGCAGATAAGTGTTGCTCAATCCCTCCCCCTCCCTCTGTGTCTATTTGTCTGTGGCTACCTGGGTGAACTTGAAGAAGGATCCTGATGGGGCACTTTCTTCATTTTGGCACTGGAGTACTGGCATCTCTTCCCCCTTAAACTGTGGGCTTCAGCGCTTCTCTCGTCGGGCCTTGGCTGCTGCGCTCCCTCAGCGCCCGCCGGCAGGCCGCTCCTCCACGTGGTGTTTGTTTAAATCACGCGCGCGCTTATTTCCCCGCGCGCGCGCTTATTTTCGCGCATATTTTCGCGCGTGCGCTTATTTTCACGCGTGCGCTTATTTTCGCGCATATTTTCGCGCGTGCGCTTATTTTCGCGCATATTTTCGCGCGCGCGCATATTTTCGCGCGCGCGCATATTTTCGCGCGCGCGCTTATTTTTCGCGCGCTTTTTTCGCGCCATAATGACGCGTTCGGGGAGGCGGAGCCTCGGCATGCCGCTATGACTCTCCTTACACCGGAGACTCTGTTTGCTCATGGCCGTGCAGCTCCTCATCACTCTACTCCGTTTTGTGCCAGGCAAGCTGGTAGCTCAGTGGTACTGCTGCTGCTGCCCCATGTCCAGGCTTTCTGAGTTCAAAGCCCCTTTCAGCCTTCAAAAATTGTTTATATTATTCTAGATGGGGACACAGGTCGGCATGGCGCCTTCCTGGTCCCCCGTGGAATGCCCGCTGCCGTCCTTGGACGCTGCCTGGCTGCCTCCATTGCCCCCCAAAGAAGACAAGTGGATCCGGGCTCGACCTGCAGCTCCGGTATCCCACCAGCTACTGGGTCTCCTGCTGCCACCCTCCACCAGAACACTGCACTCCTGGACAAGGAGTCAGAAGCCTGATGAGGTGCATCCCTGCTGGTCCTGGAGTCGAGGGAGAAGTTCTGCAGGAGAAGTTCTGCAGGAACAGATAAGTATTACCTGCATCCCTGCCTTACCCCCCTCCTCCACCCCTCCTCCACGTCCCTGGGGGCCTGCGGTCCCCGCTTGGGCATCTGCCATGTCCGGCGCGGCCGCTAAATTGGTCTTAGTCGCCAAGGCAACCATGTCCTTTAATCCTGTGGCGCTAACGACTCCATCTCTCTCAGTGGTCCCCACAGTGGGTGACTGACTACGAAGAGGCAGCGTGAGCGGCAGCATCCCACCTCGGATGTCTCCGTCTCTCCACCCCCCTCACCTCGCCGGTGGCGCTTGCGGACTGCTCTTCCCCCTCCCTAGGGAGAGTAATCCGAAGGAGAATTATCCGGCTCGGACGAGCCAGGTCCTTTTTGGACTATAGGGCATTTTCAAATCCTGTGACGCCAACCACCTCTCTAAGTGGTTTTCCACAGAAGACGCCCGACTACTAACAGGGAGCGTGAGCAGCAGCATCCCTCCTCGGATGGCTCTGGCTCTCCACCCCCCTCACCTCGCCGGTGGCGCTTGCGGACTGCTCTTCCCCCTCCCTAGGGAGAGTAATCCGAAGGAGAATTATCCGGCTCGGACGAGCCAGGTCCTTTTTGGACTATAGGGCATTTTCAAATCCTGTGACGCCAACCACCTCTCTAAGTGGTTTTCCACAGAAGACGCCCGACTACTAACAGGGAGCGTGAGCAGCAGCATCCCTCCTCGGATGGCTCTGGCTCTGGCTCTCCCCCCCCCCCCCCTCGTCTAGAGGCGCGTTCGGGCGACTCTCCCTCCCTTAGGGAGCGCAAGTCTGAAGGAGAATTTCCGGCTCTGATTAGGTCATGGAGCGGGACCCCTCGCCTAAGCTCTCCACCAGGGTGGCTGACTTAGTGGTGACTGTCCGAGACACCTTTATTCTCCAAGGGGATTCTCCTCCTTCCACTGGTCAGGAGTTCCCCCTTTTTCCGTCCAGGCAGTCGGAGACTACCATGTTCCCGGTCCATGAGGGATTTTTCCGCGGTCATGTCCAGGGCCTGGGGTGGTCTTAATAAGGTTCTCGACCACCCAGCGCATGAATATACTTTCCTTTCCCTGCTGACGGCGAGGAGAGGTGTCTCCTCCCCCTAAGGTGGATCCTCCGGTGGCCGGATTAGCCAATTATGTGGCCCTTCCTGTCTTAGTCAGTTCCTCTTTCCAGGATGCTGTAGACAGACGCATAGACTCTCTTCCAGGTCCCTTTTTTCGCTGGCAGCGCGTCCCTGTGACCTACCTTTCACTCAGCAGGGGTAGCCAGTGCTCTCTCGGTGTGGTTACAACACCACCACCAGGAACTGGCGGTACGAGATGCGGCTACTAACACACTGGAGTTGGTTCTCCAGATGTCTCAGGCTTCTAAGATTCTTTGCGAAGCTTCTAGGGACATTGTTTCCCTCTTTGCCCGCAGGTTGGCCATCTCTGTCACTCAGCGCGAAGAGATTTGATTGAAGGTGTGGGATGCTGACGCCTCCACCAAGCGTTCCCTTGCTAATCTCCCCTTTGGGGTTTCCAGACCTTATGGGGATCAGCTGGACGAGTTCATCTCTGCATGCCTTTTGCCGTTTCTCATCTGGTAGGCCGTCGCCTGCTTCCTCCGCCGGGGGTCTCAGGTCGCCCGCAAAGAGCCCATCCTTTGCACCAGCCTTCCCGGCACTAGAGGGCCCAGTCAGCCCGCCCTGCTGCTCCTAGGCCTATCACATGTCCCGATTGCGGAATCCCACCATCGATTCCTGCGCTTCGCCATTATGGGTCGACACTGTCAGTTTGTCGCCCTTCCTTCGGGTTGGCGACCACCCCGCGGGTCCTTGCCACGGTCCTGGACCGCTCATGGCGCTTCTTCGTACCAGGGGCATTCCTTTGCTGCCCTATCGGGACGATATCCGGATAGAGGCCCCCCTCTCTACCGCAGACCACGGACAGCGTCCGGATCACTGTTCAGACCCTGGAACGGTTCGGCTGGCTGGTAACTTTCCCAAACTCCTGCCTCTTCCCGTCCCAGAGGCTCTCCTTCCGGAGGGTGATTTTGGACACCTCGGCTGCCTAAGTATTCTACCAGCCTTCAAGTCCTCCCAGGTCCAGGGGGCAGTGTCGCATCTGCTGCGCTCCCCGTGCCTCTCCATTCGGGAATACTTGCAGGTCCTGGGTCTTGTGGTGGCCTCTTTCGAGGCCTTCCATATGCCCAGTTTCACACTCGCCTGGCGCAACAGGAGATCCTTTACCTTTCAGCGGGTTCGGGCAGCTCTCCCTTGGTGGCTGTTCCCAAAGAACCTGAGGTCGGGGAGTTCCTTTCTCGCATTCTCCTGGACGATCGCCGCCACCGATGCCAGCATCCTGGGTTGGGGGGGCGTTTTCCAGTCTCGCACGGTTCAAGGAATTTGGTCGGCGGCAGAGTCTCGCCTTCCAATCAACTTTCTGGAACTGAGGGCGATTTTTTCCGCTCTCTCTCTCCTATTGGACCTCTCTCCTTGCGGGCCTCCCAGTGCGGGTTCAAACGGGCAATGCCGCGGCCGTGGCCTATATCGACCATCAGGGCGGGACCCGCAGCCGGATGGTGATGCAGGAGGTGAAGAGAATTCTGACGTGGGCGGAGACGCACGTTCCGGTGTTGTCAGCAGTTTGCATTCCAGGAGTGGACAACTGGACAGCGGACTTTCTAAGCCACAACACGGTGGATCCAAGCGGGTGGTCTCTGCATCCAGAAGGGTTCGAGGAAATCTGCCACAGATGGGACCGTCCGGATGTGGACTTAATGGCGTCCGGGTTCAACAACAAGATCCCAGTGGTCCTGGCTCGCGCCCGGGATCCGGAGGCGTACGGATGGATGCGCAGGTGTCTCCGTGGCAGGACTTCAGCCTCCTCTGTTTTCCTCTCCTACCAAAGGGTCTACGCCAGTTCGAGGCGGAAGGGACTCCGACCGTTCTCATCACCCCAGAGTGGCCTCGCCGCGCGTGGTTTTTTCGGACGTGGCTCGGTTGCTGGCGGACGCCCCATGGCCTCTTCCCGACGGACAGGACCTACTGTCTCAGGGCCCGTTCTTCCACCGGAATTTGCGGTCTCTTCGTTTACCGGCGTGACTGTTGAAACCGCCATCCTGATAAAGATGGGGTTCTCGGATTCAGTGGTTAGGACCATGATCAGTCCGGGGAAGTCTTCTTCCTCCCGGATTTACTATCGTACCTGGATGGCCTTCCTATCCTTTTTTGAGGGTTCGGGGTTCCCTCCCCTTCGGTTTTCCATCTTGACGGTACTGTCTTTTCTTCAGTCTGGGCTTGTGCAGGGACTGTCGCTTAGTTCCCTGTAAGGTCAGGTTTCGGCGCGGGCCGTCAGAGGTCCCTTGCTCTTAAGGGTCCGGTGGTGACCTTTCTTCGGGGGTGGCGCATTCGGTTCCCCGTATGTTCCCCCTTTGTCTCCTTGGGATCTCAATTTGGTTCTGCGCGCTCTGCAGTCGGCCCCCTTCGAGCCTTTGAGGAGGGTCTCTCTGACTGTTCTCATCTGGACTTCCTTGTGACCATAGCTTCTGATACAGCTACATAGCGTAGTGATTAAAGTTCTGGGCTATTATGCAGTGGCTGTGAGTTCACGTCCCATCACGAGCTTTTAAGTCAGACTGGTGTCGGAGCTGGCCGCTCTTTCCTGTCAGGAGCCTTTCTGGTTTTCCACCAGGATTAAGTTGTGCTCCGTCCAGTCCCCTTCTTTTTGCCCAGGGTGGTCTCTCCCTTCCGCCTTGATGAGGATCTTGTCCTGCCTTCCTTTTGTCCTTCTCCGGCTAACCCCAAGGAATGCACTCTGCATTCCCTGGATGTTGTACGGGTCCTGGAGGTGTGTCTCGCGGCTACTGCTTCCGTCCGCCGTTCTTGGCGCTCTGGATCTGCTTGGCTATTTCCGCGGCTTGTCACGCTTGTGGTGGAGTTCCCCCGGCTAGAATTGCCGTTCTCTCCATTGGGGCGGAGGGGGCTTCCTGGGCAAGACGCAGTCGTGCCTCTGCGTCTCAGCTGTGTACGGCGGCCACCTGGTCGTCCTTGCATACCTTTGCAAATTTTTGTCAGTTGCATTCACTGGCTTCGGCTGATGCGGCTTTGGCCGCAGGGTTTTACAGGCTGTGGTTCCTGTTTGACCGTTGGGGCGTTACTCCTGGCGGTGCTGGTATTTTTTCCCACCCCATGGACTGCTTTTGGACGTCCCATGGTCTGTGTCCCCCAATGGAAAAAAGCACGAGAAAAGGAGATTTTTGTGAAACTCACCTGTAAAATCTTTTTCTCGTCTTTTCCATTGGGGGACACAGCTCCCACCCATTATTCCTGTTGCAGGAGGGGTCTTTAGTTCAGTTTTTCTGTTTCTGGTTGGACCTTATGGCTTGGTCCGATGGTTTCCATGATTTTTTCTTGCTCCTTCTCCTACTGCTTGTGCAACGCCTGAGTTCCTCCTGGTGGAGTCTGGGGGTATAGCCCGAGGAGGAGGAGCTCTTTCATTTGCATAGTGTCCCTCCTACTAATACCTCTAAGCTATACCCATGGTCTGTGTCCCCCAATGGAAAAGACGAGAAAAAGATTTTACAGGTGAGTTTCACAAAAATCTCCTTTTTGCTGACCATGCAAATTCATTGATGCAAGTTTGTAGTGTGGAGCTTCGCTCTGGTAGACAGGATTAGCAGACGCAGTATAGAGGCAACAACAAGTTCTTTGGATGAAACAGGTCAGTGTTTTCTTCACACTTTAGGCAAGCAGTCATAATCAAACAAAAAGTCACCTTGCTGTGTTGGTGTTAATTCACACCATGCGGCAATTCTGCCTCAAAGAGTCCTTGTTGATAGCAGCACCAATCTGTTTTCACGCCAAACAGGTTGAAATTCTTCATCCAGACTCAAGGCTCCCAGATCCCAACACAGAGATCTCGCTTCTGAGCCCAGCTGCCTATTTAAGGATAGTCTGGTGCTGCCAAAACCCGGACCGGCACTTAAAATCTGGTCCGGTATTTGACCTCATCTGGCTGTAAATCAGCCCAGCAGCACATGCTGGGAGGAAAATACCTGCCTTGCCAGGCAAAACCTCTCACTGTGTCACATACCCTCCCCATTTGCTCAACCCTGAGGGGGTGAACACACACCAGACAGTATACCCAGGACAGGGCATCCGCTTTTCCCTGTAACCAGCCTGCCCTGTGTTCCACTGAAAACTTAAAGTTTTGTATGGAGAGAAACCATCAGGTGACCCAGGCATTTCTGTCCTTGGCCTGGCTCATCCACTTGAGAGGGGAGTGGTCAGTCACCAGGCGGAATTTTCTCCCCAATAAATACCTGAGAGATTCTAGTGACCACTTAATAGCCAGGCACTCTCTCTCCACTATACTATACCAGGTCTCGGCTGGGGTGAGCTTACGACTTAGAAAGACAATGGGATGCTCCTCCCTGTTTACTTCCTGAGACAGTACAGCACTGAGGCCTACTTTGGAGGCATCTGCCTGTACTATAAACTCCCTTTTGAAGTCGGGCATCACCAAAACCGGGGACCCACACAGGGCCGACTTCAAAGTGGAGAAAAGCTCTTCCGCCCGATCATCCCAGCGAACAATCATTGACTTGTGTCCCTTCGAGTGTCCTGTCAAATGCGTGGCTAGAGTAGCAAAGTGGGGAACAAACCTCATGTTAATAGCCCACCATTCCCAGGAATCACTTTATTTGCCTAGTCTGACAGGTCAGGGCCAATTCCATATCGCCTCTATTTTGTTCACTTGGGGTTTGATGACTCCGCGCTCAATGACATACCCCAGGTACTTAGTCTCCTCTAAATCTATTGAGCATTTTTTGAGGGTTAGCGGTTAGGCCAGCATTCCGAAGGGAGTCCACTACAGTCTGCACTTTGAGTAGGTGACTTTCCCAGTCGGTACTGTGGATGACAATATCGTCCAGGTAAGCCGAAGCGTACCAACGATGTGGCTGAAGCACGATGTCCATTAGTTGCTGAAAAGTGGCGGCGGTGCCATGCAGACCAAAGGGTAAGACCTTATATTGATACAGCCCCTCAGGCTTGATGAAGGCAGTTTTCTCTTTGGCAGCCTCCGTTAATTAAACCTGCCAGTACCTTTCCGTGAGGTCCAAAACAGAAAAATACCGGGCTTGTCCTAACCTCTCGATGAGCTCATTCACCCTGGGTGGTAGATATGCATCGAATTTGGAAAACTCGTTAAGTTTTCGAAAGTCGTTACAAAACCACAATGTCCTGTTCAGCTTGGGTATCAATACTATAGGACTGGCCCACTCACTTTTTGACTCCTCAATGACGTCTAGCTGCAACATTAGCTGCACTTCCTCTGATATGGCTTGTCACCGAGCCTCGGGTACCCGGTATGGTTTTAATCTGAACTTTTGCCTGAGGCTCAGTGACAATGTCGTGCTGGGTTATGGAAGTGCATCCATGGAGGTCGAGAACACACCTGTACTCTGACTAATGAACTTCCTGGCCTCCTGAGTTTGTTTAGAGGAGAGGCTGTCAGCAATTTTTACTGTGGCAGCCGCCTCTCTTGCATCAGACAGAGGGGCCAGTACCTCTTCTCCTAGAAAACCCGGATGTGGTCTGTCTTCGATACAGGTTTCCCTATCTTTCCACGGTTTGAGTAAATTCACATGGTAAACCTGCTCCCGGCTTTCGCCGCCCTGGCTGGTGTACGGTACCTTGTAGTTTACATTTCCAATTTTCTCGAGTACCTCATAGGGCCCCTGCCTCCTAGCCAGGAACTTACTGTACACGGTTGGCACCTCCTCCGATATAGCTTTTCGCCAAGCCTCGGGTACCTGGTGTGGTTTTAATCAGACTTTTGACTGAGACTCAGTGGCAATGTCATGCTGGATTATAGAAGTGCATCCAGGGAGGACGAAGAACACATCCGTGTTCTGAATAAAAAACTCCCTGGCCTACTGAGTCTGTTTAGAGGAGAGGCTGTCAGCAATATTTACTGTGGCAGCCGCCTCTCTTGCATCAGACAGAGGGGCCGGTATCTCTTCCAGTACGACTCCCGGATGCGGACTGTCTTCTGTACAGGTTTCCCTATCTTTCCACGGTTTGAGTAAATTCACATGGTAAACCTGCTCTGGATCTCGCCGCCCTGGCTGGTTTACCTTGTAGTTTACATTTCCAATTTTCTCGAGTACCTCGTAGGGCCACTGCCACCTAACCAAGAACTTACTGTCCACGGTCGGCACCAGAACCAAAACCCGATCACCCAGGTTAAAGCTCTGGACCCGAGCCTGCCGATTATATACCCGACTCTGGGCTCACTGAGCTGCCTCCATATGCTCCCAAACAAAAGGCAACACTGTCTCTATCCGATCTTGCATCTGGGTAACGTACTGAATGACACTTTTATGCTGAGTGAGTTGTTGTTCCCACGCCACTTTGGCCAAGTCCAAGAGACCACAAGGGTGTCTGCCATATAGAAGTTTGAAGGGCGAGAACCCAGTAGAGGCCCGGGCTACCTCTCACACTGCAAACATGAGATAGGGCAGAAGGAGGTCCAATCCTTCCCAACTTTTGACACCACACTTTTCAACATATTTTGTAATGTTTGGTTAAACCTTTCTACCAGACCGTCTGTTTGCAGATGGTAAACGGATGCCCATAGCTGTTTTATGTGCAGAAACTTACAGAATTCCCTCATCACCTTGGACATAAAAGGGGTTCCTTGGTCGGTCAGAACCTCTTTAGGTAGCAAGCCTTCATCCAGACACAAGGCTCCCAGATCCCAACACAGAGACCTTGCTTCTTAGCCCAGCTGCCTATTTAAGGATAGCCAGATGCTGCCAAAACCAGGAGAGGCACTTCAAATCTGGTCCGGTATTTGACATCACCTCACTGTAAATCAGCTCAGCACCACATGCTGGGAGGTAAATACCTGCCTTGCAGGACAAAACCTCTTACTGTGTCACAGTAGGCATATCATCTTTGCTTGCTGTGATACTAGCAGGTGATAGGGTAAGTTTCTATTACGGTAATGCATCAAATGACTAAAACATCAATGCATGTAAAACATTATGGTTCATTTGCTAATAACAACTTTTACTTTATATTTAAAGACAGATTGCACCAATGAATTTCTGAGAAAACCTAGATTGTCATCACTCATCTAAAGGGGTTGTCCAGGATTTTGATATTAATGGTCTATCTTCAGGATACTTTACTGCGCCAACACTGACTTCTATTGAAGTAAATGGGAACAGCTCTGCGGTTACCAGCTCTATTCACTACACAGAAGATGGAGTAGTTTTGGCCCTGAGTAGTTTTGACTCTGACTTCTGGTACCAAAATTATCCATATCGTTGCTATTCAACAAAAATGTGACAAATCCCTGCATATACATAAATGCATAATCTCAGTCCTTAAAGGGAACCTGCCATCAACTTTACGCTGCCCATACTAACGGCAGCATAAATTAGAGAAGGGTGAGTTGATTTCAGCGGTCTGTCATTTATAAGTTAAAAGTAAGTGATTGCAGAGAACCAACATCACAATTATTGCAGCCCGGGCCTTGAAAAGAGTCTCGGACACCTGAGAAGAGTCATGGTTATTCATGAATTTTTGCTCTTCCTGCCCCTCTGCTAATGACTGACAGTCTTCTAACTAGTTTTCTCCCTTTCTCTCTAGGAGAGAACTGCCAATCATCAGCAGATTATGAATAACCATGACTCTTCTTAAGTAGATTTGACTCTTTTCAAGGCTTGTGCTGCAATCATTATGATGCAGGTTCTCAGCAACCACATACTTTTAGCTCATAAGTGACATATAACTGAAATCAGCATTTCTGACACTATTTATACTTTATACTGACCTCAGTGAGGTCAGTATAAAGTTGATGACAGGTTCCCTTTAAATAAGAAAGGAAAAATCTTGTTTTCATTAAATCGAGTTGAGTTTATTCCTGTTTGTACTCCATGGGGAAACCAGTAAAAACATTTCTAAAGTAAGCAAAAACCATGCTCAATGTTTTTAAAATACATGAAGTTTTCATTTTAAGATGGTAACTTTCAAGATTCTGGTATATGTAACTAGTAATAATGATGTATGATATCTGATATAATGATATACCCAGATGAATCCTACCATACCTTTCCTTTTGAATCCTGAGATGTGCTACCCAACATGACCAGGTTTAAAAAAATAAACATTTAATGAAACTATCTTACAAGATGGCTAACTTTTATGTTCATGTGTTAGCCATCTTAGTGGTTATGTGTGGCTACTTAGTGGTTGTCTATTACCATATGTCAAGCATTTTGGTCGAATGTTTTAGTTTTTTATTTTACTCTATAACTACATAGCGCTGACATATTCCACAATGCTTTGCACACATTATCATTACTTGTTGTCCCCAGTGGAGCTCACAATCTAAGATCCCTATCAGTATGACTTTGAAGTGTGAAAGGGAACCCACACATACACAGAGAGAACATGCGAAATCCATTCCGATGTTGTCCTTGGTCAAATGCAAACCTAACATCCAAGTGCTGTAATGCACCAGTGCTAAACACTGAGCCATGATTCTGCTAGCATGTCATGATATTGTATTGTTTGTTTCATGAAAAATTTAAAGATTTTACCAAATTTGAAGTAAAGTGTTAATACATTTCTGGAATCATAAATACATTCATTTAATGCTTTCTCTGCCAAAGATTTAGTAGAACTATAGGGGACATTTATGAAGACTGGCGTACTGTACATCAGTCTTTTTTGCCCATATGCTGCTGAAGAATGAGACAAATTTATTCAGAGGCGCATTTTCCAGCTGTGCTGAGTGACAAACTTAAATCTACAGAAACCTCCTAGCTGCCGTAGATTTTAGTCTTTCTTCATACCAAAAAACTGACATGCAGAAAGACAAATGTTGCAGGCCTATGGATTGTGAGGTAGTCTCCAGATGTTCTGTCCCTACCCAGATGTATGCCACAATCAACATCTGGAAAACAGTAGCTACAAAAAGGGTAAATTTATACCCCAGTGCCAATAAAAAAAAAATTACATCCCAATTTGTCAACTCAATAGTGAGCATCCACTGAAATGTAGCTCAGTGACTAAACTACTTAGCACAACTGGTGAGACTACCTCGGATAGCTCCGCAGTCTAGTTCTTTGCTTGAAGGTTTTCCACCATCCTGGTAGTAGTCTCTTCTGAGCCTGCAACAGCAAGACAGCTGCCTTTTACTGCTATCCAACCAATGCATTTTCAGTTTTCAGGAGAGTGAGAACTAATCTGCAGGTAGCTCTTTCAAGGCAATAATTTTTTTTCTGAGCAAAGCAGATAGAAACAATTTTTCTAGTTGCAAGGCCTCGATATACATGACGACTATTGTAGGCTAGACAATGCTCCACTTGATTTCTGGGCAAAATATATGCAAATTGTCATGTCCAACATCAGCTGGTAGCAGATAGGCTTAGGAGAGATAATTTGAATAGCTTTCCTAGAAATCTAGAGTGGCTTGCAATACTGTGTACGCTTACTTTGCATACTAGGCACTCTTTAGGAAACTGACACACATGGGACACAGAGTCCTGGAAGTGATGATATGGTCCCCACAGAGCCCTGATCATTCAGTTTGTCTGGGATTAAATGAAGAGACAGAAGGATTTGAGCAAGCTAGTGGCTAGTACACTAAAATGTTTGGAATAACTTCCCTGCCGAGTTCCTGCACAAACTGTGTACAAGTGTACCTAAAAGAATTCATGGTGTTTTAAAGGCATAGTGATGTCACACCACATATTGAATCAATTTAGATTTCTCTTTTGTTCATTCACTTTGAATTTTTGTTAATTGCAAAAAATATCCTATTAAAACTTTTATTTTTGAAAGTGTTCTTATTCTGCAGTCTTCCCACACCTGCCTTAAACTTTTGAACAGTACTGTCTATTAGAAAATTGATTTCCCATGCTATATGGTGCAAACTGGTATGCCTCTTTAATTAAAGCAGTTTACATGAAAGCGTTACCTAGTCAAACTTACAGTGCCTACCGGTAATTCATATGTATTCGCATTTTACACAACGAAACGCAGAACATGTTCACACATACTGTACCACAAATTAGATGGCTGGCAACTATTGAGTAGGTAAAAGTAACATTTTATTAATCAGCCTATCAGCCTACCCACAATGAAGTGATGCTTTTCATGCTGCCTGTGATATGATAAGTGAAACAGCCCACCAGAAACAGTCTGTCGGTGGATTCGAGAAGTGTTTGAGCTATTTTTCATGCTTGACACAAGAGTCAAATAAGTAATTCAAACTCTGCCTGCAGAGAAATGTATTTATTGATTTCACTCTTGAGTTTCCAGCTCTGTTTTAAAGTAATCTGATTAGAGGGGACCCTGAAACGGAGAAATATGCAGACAGTGCATGCGTTACCTCTTTCAGGATCCACAATAGAAGCGGCTGTCACAGTTATTGGTGATATTTACTAGTGAGGTTGCAGAAATAAATGCCAATGTGTTCAGCAGCTAATTGATTACGCTGAACTTCTGCACTGTAGACTTACAGTTAATTGAGGATTTTATGGTACACAGACCTATTTTACAGTGTCTTTCCATTACATTAATCCCATTGGAAACTTGTACACAGCAGGGCACAATAAAACACATACTCTACCTTATTCAGGATTCATCTAATTGCTACTAAGGCATTTTTTTTCTACAGTCTTTTAAATTCTGGGTAGAAACAAAGTTTTTTCTTTATGAACTTCACTAGATTCTGATTGCTCGAAAAATTTAAAATAAACTGTATTGCTAATACAAACGATGGGATGCTATTATGTTAACCATAAAGGGTAACTTTATTAAAAACTTTTCTAAACACCCTAAACTTCATTTTTTTTATATGTTTTATATTATTTTTACCATTTTAGTGAAAAAATACCCAGTCTAGAGGGCTTTGGCATCCATACAGCAGTACAGGACTGCCATGCATGCGGTGCACTGGATTACAGATTCCATTGTACTATAGGTAAAAGGGCTCAAGGGAGCTCTGTGCTGGCGGGAGCACATATCGCTGCTACTGCCTGTGCCCACTCAGTTGAATCCTGACATAGCACATACCCTGAATTTTGGATGCCTATTTTGTCAGTAAGATGATAAAAAATATAAAAAGATAAATAAAGTATATTCTAAAATTTGATTACAGGACATTTAGAATACATTTAATAAAATTGTTCAAAAAGTTTGTTACACTTTAAATTATTAATTATAGTTCATATATTAATTATGAATTAATAATTATCAATCATAATTAAATAAGTTTACAGGTACAAAGTTTTTTTTATAGGGAGCAATTATTTCTGATGAGGTTTTCTTGTTATGGCAAGTGGGCTCATGGTGTTTGAATCTCAATTGTTCTCTAAGAACCTTGAATTTATAGTATATGAATTTTAGCTTTAACTCCTTAAGGACCGGGCTCATTTTCACCTTCAAGACCAGGCCTTTTTTTGCAAATCTGTCACTGTGTCACTTTATGTGGTGATAACTTTAAAACGCTTTGCCTTATCCAGGCCATTCTGCGATTGTTTTTTAGTCACATCTTGTACTTCATGACACTGGTAAAATGAAGTGAAAAAAAAAATCATTTTTATTTATAAAAAAATACCAAATTTACCAAAAATGTTGAAGAATTTGCAAATTTCCAAGTTTCAATTTTTCTATAATACATATTAATACCTACAAAAAGTTATTACTTTACATTTCCTATATGTCTACTTCATGTTAGATTTATTTTGGGAATTACATTTTATTTTTGGGGGATGTTACAAGGCTTAGAAGTTTAGAAGTAAATCTTGAAATTTCTCAGAAATTTTCAAAAACCAATTTTTAAGGACCGGTTCAGGTCTGAAGTCACTTTGTGAAGCTTACATAATAGAAACCACCAAAAAATGACCCCATTCTAGAAACTATACCCCTCAAGGTATTCAAAACTTATTTTACAAACGTCATTAACCCTTTAGGTGTTCCATAAGAATTAATGGAAAATAGAGATACAATTTCAAAATTTCAATTTTTTGGCAGATTTTCCATTTTAATATATATTTTTTCCAGTTACAAAGCAAGGGTTAACAGCCAAACAAAACTCAATATTTATGACCCTGATTCTGTAGTTTACAGAAACACCTCATATGTGGTCATAAAACTGCTGTACGGGCACACGGCAGGGCACAGAAGGAAAGGAATGCCATACGGTTTTTGGAAGGCAGATTTTGCTGGACTGTTTTTTTTTTACACCATGTCCCATTTGAAGCCCCCCTGATGCACCCCTAGAGTAGAAACTCCATAAAAGTGACCCCATCTAAGAAACTACACCCCTCAAGGTATTCAAAGCTGATTTTACAAATGTTGTTAACCCTTTAGGTGTTCCACAAGGATTAATGGAAAATAGAGATACAATTTAAAAATTTAACTTTTTTGGCAGATTTTCCAATTTAATATTTTTTTCCAGTTACAAGCAAGGGTTAACAGCCAAACAAAACACGGCAGGGCGCAGAAGGAAAGGAATGCCATACGGTTTTTGGAAGGCAGATTTTGCTGGACTGTTTTTTTTTACACCATGTCCCATTTGAAGCCCCCCTGATGCACCCCTAGAGTAGAAAATCCCAAAAAGTGACCCCATTTTAGAAACAATGGGATAGGGTGGAAGTTTTGTTGGTACTAGTTTAGGGTACATATGATTTTTGGTTGCTCTATATTACACTTTTTTTCGATGCAAGGTAACAAGAAATAGCTGTTTTGGCACCGTTTTCTTTTTTGTTTTTTACAACTTTCATCTGACAGGTTAGACCATGTGGTATTTTTATAGAGCAGGTTGTCACAGACGCGGCGATACCTAACATGTATACTTTTTTTTATTTATGTAAGTTTTACACAATTATTTCATTTTTGAAACAAAAAAAATCATGTTTTAGTGTCTCCATAGTCTGAGAGCCATAGTTTTTCAAGTTTTTGGGTGATTGTCTTAGGTATGGTCTCAATTTTTTTGCGGGATGAGATGACGGTTTGATTGTCACTATTTTGGGGTGCATATAACTTTTTGCTCGCTTGCTATACACTTTTTGTGATGTAAGCTGACAAAAAATGGTTTATTTAGCACAGTTTTTAATTTTTATATTTTACAGTGTTCATCTGAGGGGTTAGGTCATGTGATATTTTTATAGAGCCGGTCGATACGGACGCGGAGATACCTAATATGTATACTTTTTTATGTTAAGTTTTACTCAATGATTTCATTTTTGAAACAAAAAAAATCATGTTTTAGTGTTTTCATAGTCTAAGAGCCATAGTTTTTTCAGTTTTTGAGCGATTATCTTGGTTAGGGTATGGTTTTGCGGGATGAGATGATGGAGATCAATATCTGATTGGTGAGGGTCTAACTTCCGGCACCCCCGCTGATCAGCTGTTTGAAGAAAAAATGTTGCTCAAATCAACTTCCTCCTCAATATTACACTGTGCATCATCTTGGATGTCTTGGCAATGCAGTGTACAGTAATGACAAGTGCTTGTACCATTCACATGATGACGTACAGTGTAATCTTGAAGAGAAGGCAGTGCTCGTACAAACACCGCCTCTTTTTTAAACAGCTGCTCAGCGAGGGTGCCGGGATTTGGACCCCACTGATAAGATATTAATTACCTCTTTGAGGAGAGGTCATCAATATGTACTGGCTGCACAACCCTTTTAATGCTTGCAGGGGTTTACTGCATCTATTTATTTGTGTGTTAGTTGAACAGTTATGAAGAGTATTACATATAGAATTTAAGATTTAGTATAAAATATGAACAAATAGCAAAATAAACATTTTAAAGGTTGAAAGAGCAAAAACATTTATTTAAATAAGCATTGAATTAACCTTTTCTTTTTTAAGTGAATCTGTCATTAAACTGTGCTGCTGTATGTAAGGGCAGCATAGGGTGGTGACAGGTCTACTCTCCTGTGCCATTTGGATAATGGGAATGATCACAGAATACTCTTGACAAATAGTTTATGAGTCCAGTGTATTGATGAGAAAAGCATATCGCCCCTCTCTCTGTTTCCCCCAGCCTCCTCACAATCTGCGGGATGTATGGCAAATAGCTACAGGGTATATTACTTAAAAGCACCAGAAAGTCTGAGATAAATCACCCATTAAAATAATGCTAAAGAAAACACATTAGCAAAAAATACCTATTGTTCAAATCAAGTTTTAAGGTTAAACATGTTTTTAATAATTTTATTTTTTACATGCCACGTTTCTTTCTATAATTTAAATCAGACCTAACATCCAGCAGTTTGCACTCTGTCCACAGCAGTCACCTCATCATGATCACAGGCAGGTTTATGATGAAAGATCATTAAGGATGCACCATTGACAACAGGTGGTCACAGCAAATCTACTCCCCTGTCCCCATTCCGGAACAATGACTTCTGCACAATCCACAGATCATGTCCAGAAGACGCTCCCATAAAAATCAATAGTGATGATCGAAGTTATCAAAAATTCGATTTGGCTGCTTCACCAAATTTCACAAAGAAATTCAATTTGTTATGAATTACTTAGTCACAATTATAATTCCACTGTATGTAGCGGACGCAATGACCGGTAACAGTGATCTCGCCGCCCCCCCCCCCCCACCGTCATTGAACCCCTCAGATACCATCTTAATTGCTGACTGCAGCATCTGACATTAAAATTGAGGCCTTACACAGGTTAATACGGGTAAAAAAAAAAACATACCGCACTCATCTTATCCATTTGACCGAGAGGCCATCGCGGTCATCTTGATTGAAGAAACCTGTAGAGGAAAGTGGTAGCTTTGAATATATATATATATTTATCCAAAGAATGGCATGGCAGCACTCCTTTCACTTCAAGTGATGCAAATGATTCAGGTACCAGCGTTTTCCCCTGGGTCCTGGGATCCGATGGTTGCTGCACTATGAATTGTCACAAGAGAATGAATTGTTTTGTATGGAGTTTTTATATGCACCAGTGTGGAATTAAACATGTTCCTATATATGTACAGTCACTTTATTATGTGTTTCACTTGGCTCTGCGAGAGAGCTGAAACGTTGCCTGTATCAACATGTGTTGAATAAATTTTGCATTTTTTCAAGTGCTGCGTTACATTTATTTTGATTATATATATATATATATATATATATATATATATATATATATATAGGGCCAGTATGGACCCAATATAAATCTGCCCATATATTCATTGTATGGGCAATATGCCCCATGTTATATGTGTGTGCATGTACTATATATATATATATATATATATATATATATATGCCCAAATTATCTATATGTGTGTATATATACAGTACAGACAAAAACTTTGGACACACCTTCTCATTCAAAGAGTTTTCTTTATTTTCATGACTATGACAATTGTAGATTCACACTGAAGGCATCAAAACTATGAATTAACACATGTGGAATTATATACATAACAAAAAAGTGTGAAACAACTGAAAATATGTCATATTCTAGGTTCTTCAAAGTAGCCACCTTTTGCTTTGATTACTGCTTTGCACACTCTTGACATTCTCTTGATGAGCTTCAAGAGGTAGTCACCTGAAATGGTTTTCACTTCACAGGTGTGCCCTGTCAGGTTTAATAAGTGGGATTTCTTGCCTTATAAATGGGGTTGGGACCATCAGTTGCATTGTGGAGAAGTCAGGTGGATACACAGCTGATATTCCTACTGAATAGACTGTTAGCTGCTTTTTTCTTGCTATAATACAAATTCTAAGTAAAGAAAAACGAGTGGCCATCATTACTTTAAGAAATGAAGGTCAGTCAGTCCAAAAAATTGGGAAAACTTTGAAAGTGTCCCCAAGTGCAGTCGCAAAAACCATCAAGCGCTACAAAGAAACTGGCTCACATGCGGACTGCCCCAGGAAAGGAAGACCAAGAGTCGCCTCTGCTGCGGAGGATAAGTTCATCTGAGTCACCAGCCTCAGAAATCGCAGGTTAACAGCAGCTCAGATTAGAGACCAGGTCAATGCCACACAGAGTTCTAGCAGCAGACACATCTCTAGAACAACTGTTAAGAGGAGACTGTGTGAATCAGGCCTTCATGGTAGAATATCTGCTAGAAAACCACTGCTAAGGACAGGCAACAAGCAGAAGAGACTTAAGGCTAAAGAACACAAGGAATGGACATTAGACCAGTGGAAATCTGTGCTTTGGTTCGATGAGTCCAAATTTGAGATCTTTAGTTCCAACCATCGTGTCTTTGTGCGACGCAGAAAAGGTGAACGGATGGACTCTACATGCCTGGTTCCCACCGTGAAGCATGGAGGAGGAGGTGTGATGGTGTGGGGGTGTTTTGGCGGTGACACTGTTGGGGATTTATTCAAAATTGAAGGCATACTGAATAGGGATGAGCGAACTCGAACTGTATAGTTCGGGTTCGTACCGAATTTTGGGGTGTCCGTGACACGGACCCGAACCCGGACATTTTCGTAAAAGTCCGGGTTCGGGTTCGGTGTTCGTCGCTTTCTTGGCGCTTTTGTGACGCTTTCTTGGCGCTTTTTGAAAGGCTGCAAAGCAGCCAATCAACAAGCGTCATACTACTTGCCCCAAGAGGCCATCACAGCCATGCCTACTATTGGCATGGCTGTGATTGGCCAGAGCACCATGTGACCCAGCCTCTATTTAAGCTGGAGTCACATAGCGCCGCCCGTCACTCTGCTCTGATTAGCGTAGGGAGAGGTTGCGGCTGCGACAGTAGGGCGAGATTAGGCAGATTAACTCCTCCAAAAGACTCCATCCAGTGATCTATCTGCAGCTGTGGATCATTGAGCTGCTGATACTCAATTGCTCACTGTTTTTAGGCTTCCCAGACCGTTTGTCAGTCCCATTTTTCTGGGGTGATCGGCGGCCATTTTGTGTCTTGTGGTGCGCCAGCACAAGCTGCGACCAAGTGCATTTAACCCTCAATGGTGTGGTTGTTTTTTGGCTAAAGCCTACATCAGGGTGAAGCTGTCACACCAAGTGCATTTAACCAGCAATAGTCTGTTTATTTTTTGGCCATATACTACATCAGGGGCAAGCTGCGCCCGTCACCAAGTGCATTTAACCCTCAGTAGTGTGGTTGGTCAAGCTATCACACCAAGTGCATTTAACCAGCAATAGTCTGTTCATTTTTTGGCCATATACTAAATCAGGGGCAAGCTGCGCCCGTCACCAAGTGCATTTAACCAGCAATAGTCTGTTCATTTTTTGGCCATATACTACATCAGGGGCAAGCTGCGCCCGTCACCAAGTGCATTTAACCCTCAGTAGTGTGGTTGGTCAAGCTGTGACACCAAGTGCATTTAACCAGCAATAGTCTGTTCATTTTTTGGCCATATACTACATCAGGGGCAAGCTGCGCCCGTCACCAAGTGCATTTAACCCTCAGTAGTGTGGTTGGTCAAGCTATCACACCAAGTGCATTTAACCAGCAATAGTCTGTTCATTTTTTGGCCATATACTAAATCAGGGGCAAGCTGCGCCCGTCACCAAGTGCATTTAACCAGCAATAGTCTGTTCATTTTTTGGCCATATACTACATCAGGGGCAAGCTGCGCCCGTCACCAAGTGCATTTAACCCTCAGTAGTGTGGTTGGTCAAGCTATCACACCAAGTGCATTTAACCAGCAATAGTCTGTTCATTTTTTGGCCATATACTAAATCAGGGGCAAGCTGCGCCCGTCACCAAGTGCATTTAACCAGCAATAGTCTGTTCATTTTTTGGTCATATAATACATCAGGGGCAAGCTGCGCCCGTCACCAAGTGCATTTAACCCTCAGTAGTGTGGTTGGTCAAGCTGTGACACCAAGTGCATTTAACCAGCAATAGTCTGTTCATTTTTTGGCCATATACTAAATCAGGGGCAAGCTGCGCCTGTCACCAAGTGCATTTAACCAGCAATAGTCTGTTCATTTTTTGGCCATATACTACATCAGGGGCAAGCTGCGCCCGTCACCAAGTGCATTTAACCCTCAGTAGTGTGGTTGGTCAAGCTGTGACATCAAGTGCATTTAACCAGCAATAGTCTGTTCATTTTTTGGCCATATACTAAATCAGGGGCAAGCTGCGCCCGTCACCAAGTGCATTTAACCAGCAATAGTCTGTTCATTTTTTGGCCATATACTACATCAGGGGCAAGCTGCGCCCGTCACCAAGTGCATTTAACCCTCAGTAGTGTGGTTGGTCAAGCTGTGACACCAAGTGCATTTAACCAGCAATAGTCTGTTCATTTTTTGGCCATATACTAAATCAGGGGCAAGCTGCGCCCGTCACCAAGTGCATTTAACCAGCAATAGTCTGTTCATTTTTTGGCCATATACTACATCAGGGGCAAGCTGCGCCCGTCACCAAGTGCATTTAAGGCTGGGTTCACACTTGAGCGTTGCGCAAACGCGCGTTTTACGCGCGTTTTTGACGCGCATTTTTATGCGCGTTTTTGTAATAGTAAACGCGCGTTTGACGCGCGTTTGTGTGATTCACTACAGTGTCCTATGGCCACAAACGCCCCAAAAGTCGCTCATGTACTTTTTGGAGCGTCGGGCGTTTTACAGCGCGATCGTACGCGCTGTAAAACGCCCAAGTGTGAACCATTCCCATAGGGAATCATTGGTTTCTCCTTGTTGAGCTTTTTACAGCGCGTAGGAACGCGCTGTAAAACGCTCAGGTGTGAACCCAGCCTAACCCTCAGTAGTGTGGTTGGTCAAGCTATCACACCAAGTGCATTTAACCAGCAATAGTCTGTTCATTTTTTGGCCATATACTAAATCAGGGGCAAGCTGCGCCCGTCAACAAGTGCATTTAACCAGCAATAGTCTGTTCATTTTTTGGTCATATAATACATCAGGGGCAAGCTGCGCCCGTCACCAAGTGCATTTAACCCTCAGTAGTGTGGTTGGTCAAGCTGTGACACCAAGTGCATTTAACCAGCAATAGTCTGTTCATTTTTTGGCCATATACTAAATCAGGGGCAAGCTGCGCCTGTCACCAAGTGCATTTAACCAGCAATAGTCTGTTCATTTTTTGGCCATATACTACATCAGGGGCAAGCTGCGCCCGTCACCAAGTGCATTTAACCCTCAGTAGTGTGGTTGGTCAAGCTATCACACCAAGTGCATTTAACCAGCAATAGTCTGTTCATTTTTTGGCCATATACTAAATCAGGGGCAAGCTGCGCCCGTCACCAAGTGCATTTAACCAGCAATAGTCTGTTCATTTTTTGGCCATATACTACATCAGGGGCAAGCTGCGCCCGTCACCAAGTGCATTTAACCCTCAGTAGTGTGGTTGGTCAAGCTGTGACACCAAGTGCATTTAACCAGCAATAGTCTGTTCATTTTTTGGCCATATACTACATCAGGGGCAAGCTGCGCCCGTCACCAAGTGCATTTAACCCTCAGTAGTGTGGTTGGTCAAGCTATCACACCAAGTGCATTTAACCAGCAATAGTCTGTTCATTTTTTGGCCATATACTAAATCAGGGGCAAGCTGCGCCCGTCACCAAGTGCATTTAACCAGCAATAGTCTGTTCATTTTTTGGCCATATACTACATCAGGGGCAAGCTGCGCCCGTCACCAAGTGCATTTAACCCTCAGTAGTGTGGTTGGTCAAGCTATCACACCAAGTGCATTTAACCAGCAATAGTCTGTTCATTTTTTGGCCATATACTAAATCAGGGGCAAGCTGCGCCTGTCACCAAGTGCATTTAACCAGCAATAGTCTGTTCATTTTTTGGCCATATACTACATCAGGGGCAAGCTGCGCCCAGTCACCAAGTGCATTTAACCCTCAGTAGTGTGGTTGGTCAAGCTGTGACATCAAGTGCATTTAACCAGCAATAGTCTGTTCATTTTTTGGCCATATACTAAATCAGGGGCAAGCTGCGCCCGTCACCAAGTGCATTTAACCAGCAATAGTCTGTTCATTTTTTGGCCATATACTACATCAGGGGCAAGCTGCGCCCGTCACCAAGTGCATTTAACCCTCAGTAGTGTGGTTGGTCAAGCTGTGACACCAAGTGCATTTAACCAGCAATAGTCTGTTCATTTTTTGGCCATATACTAAATCAGGGGCAAGCTGCGCCCGTCACCAAGTGCATTTAACCAGCAATAGTCTGTTCATTTTTTGGCCATATACTACATCAGGGGCAAGCTGCGCCCGTCACCAAGTGCATTTAACCCAAAGTAGTGTGGTTGGTCAAGCTGTCACACCAAGTGCATTTAACCAGCAATAGTCTGTTCATTTTTTGGCCATAAACTACATCAGGGGCAAGCTGCGCCTGTCACCAAGTGCATTTAACCCTCAATGGTGTGGTTGTTTTTTGGCTAAAGCCTACATCAGGGTGAAGCTGTCACACCAAGTGCATTTAACCAGCAATAGTCTGTTCATTTTTTGGCCATATACTAAATCAGGGGCAAGCTGCGCCCGTCACCAAGTGCATTTAACCCTCAGTGGTGTGGTTGGTCAAGCTATCACACCAAGTGCATTTAACCAGCAATAGTCTGTTCATTTTTTGGCCATATACTAAATCAGGGGCAGGCTGCGCCCGTCACCAAGTGCATTTAACCAGCAATAGTCTGTTCATTTTTTGGCCATATACTACATCAGGGGCAAGCTGCGCCCGTCACCAAGTGCATTTAACCCTCAGTAGTGTGGTTGGTCAAGCTATCACACCAAGTGCATTTAACCAGCAATAGTCTGTTCATTTTTTGGCCATATACTACATCAGGGGCAAGCTGCGCCCGTCACCAAGTGCATTTAACCCTCAGTAGTGTGGTTGGTCAAGCTGTGACACCAAGTGCATTTAACCAGCAATAGTCTGTTCATTTTTTGGCCATATACTACATCAGGGGCAAGCTGCGCCCGTCACCAAGTGCATTTAACCAGCAATAGTGTGGTTATTTTTTGGCCATATCCCAGTCTAATTCTGTCACTAAATCCATACCGGTCACCCAGCGCCTAAATACTAGGCCTCAAATTTATATCCCGCTAAATCTGTCGTTACCGCTGTACTGTTGTGGCTGGGCAAGTTATTTAGTGTCCGTCAAAGCACATTTTTTGTTCAGGGTTGAAATACAATTCCCAATTTAGCAATTTCATAATTTAGTGGTTTCTGCTATATCAGAGCTATTTGAAATCTATCCCTAAAAGGGTATATAATATTCAAGGTGCACATAGGGTCATTCAGAATAACTTCACACACACGCTACTGTGCATTTCCAAGTCCAATTCTGTTAGTAAATCCATACCGGTCACCCAGCGCCTAAATACTAGGCCTCAAATTTATATCCCGCTAAATCTCTCGTTACCGCTGTCCTGTTGTGGCTGGGAAAGTTATTTAGTGTCTGCCAAAGCACATTTTTTGTTCTGGGTTGAAATACAATTCCCAATTTAGCAATTTCATAATTTAGTGGTTTCTGCTATATCAGAGCTATTTGAAATCTATCCCTAAAAGGGTATATAATATTCAAGGTGCACATAGGGTCATTCAGAATAACTTCACACACACGCTACTGTGCATTTCCAAGTCCAATTCTGTTAGTAAATCCATACCAGTCACCCAGCGCCTAAATACTAGGCCTCAAATTTATATCCCGGTAAATCTCTCGTTACCGCTGTCCTGTTGTGGCTGGGAAAGTTATTTAGTGTCTGTCAAAGCACATTTTTTGTTCTGGGTTGAAATACAATTCCCAATTTAGCAATTTCATAATTTAGTGGTTTCTGCTATATCAGAGCTATTTGAAATCTATCCCTAAAAGGGAATATAATATTCAAGGTGCACATAGGGTCATTCAGAATAACTTCACACACACGCTACTGTGCATTTCCAAGTCCAATCCTGTTAGTAAATCCATACCGGTCACCCAGCGCCTAAATACTAGGCCTCAAATTTATATCCTGCTAAATCTCTCGTTACCGCTGTCCTGTTGTGGCTGGGAAAGTTATTTAGTGTCCGTCAAAGCACATTTTTTGTTCTGGGTTGAAATACAATTCCCAATTTAGCAATTTCATAATTTAGTGGTTTCTGTTATATCAGAGCTATTTGAAATCTATCCCTAAAAGGGTATATAATATTCAAGGTGCACATAGGGTCATTCAGAATAACTTCACACACACGCTACTGTGCATTTCCAAGTCTAATTCTGTTAGTAAATCCATACCGGTCACCCAGCGCCTAAATACTAGGCCTCAAATTTATATCCCGCTAAATCTCTCGTTACCGCTGTCCTTTTGTGGCTGGGAAAGTTATTTAGTGTCCGTCAAAGCACATTTTTTGTTGTGGGTTGAAATACAATTCCCAATTTAGCAATTTCATAATTTAGTGGTTCCTGCTATATCAGAGCTATTTGAAATCTATCCCTAAAAGGGTATATAATATTCAAGGTGCACATAGGGTCATTCAGAATAACTTCACACACACGCTACTGTGCATTTCCAAGTCCAATTCTGTTAGTAAATCCATACCGGTCACCCAGCGCCTAAATACTAGGCCTCAAATTTATATCCCGCTGAATTTGAATACAATACATTGGGCCAAATAATATTTTTGTTGTTGTGGTGAACCATAACAATGAGGAAAACATCTAGTAAGGGACGCGGACGTGGACATGGTCGTGGTGATGTTAGTGGACCCTCTGGTGCTGGGAGAGGACGTGGCCGTTCTGCCACATCCACACGTCCTAGTGTACCAACTACCTCAGGTCCCAGTAGCCGCCAGAATTTACAGCGATATATGGTGGGGCCCAATGCCGTTCCAAGGATGGTAAGGCCTGAGCAGGTACAGGCATTAGTCAATTGGGTGGCCGACAGTGGATCCAGCACGTTCACATTATCTCCCACCCAGTCTTCTGCAGAAAGCGCACAGATGGCGCCAGAAAACCAACCCCATCAGTCTGTCACATCACCCCCATGCATACCAGGGAAACTGTCTGAGCCTCAAGTTATGCAGCAGTCTCTTATGCTGTTTGAAGACTCCGCTGGCAGGGTTTCCCAAGGGCATCCACCTAGCCCTTCCCCAGCGGTGAAAGACATAGAATGCACTGACGCACAACCACTTATGTTTCCTGATGATGAGGACATGGGAATACCACCTCAGCAGGTCTCTGATGATGACGAAACACAGGTGCCAACTGCTGCATCTTTCTGCAGTGTGCAGACTGAACAGGAGGTCAGGGATCAAGACTGGGTGGAAGACGATGCAGGGGACGATGAGGTCCTAGACCCCACATGGAATGAAGGTCGTGCCACTGACTTTCACAGTTCGGAGGAAGAGGCAGTGGTGAGACCGTGCCAACAGCGTAGCAAAAGAGGGAGCAGTGGGCAAAAGCAGAACACCCGCCGCCAAGAGACTCCGCC
Source organism: Bufo gargarizans (assembly GCF_014858855.1). Lineage (NCBI taxonomy): Eukaryota > Metazoa > Chordata > Amphibia > Anura > Bufonidae > Bufo > Bufo gargarizans. Next base: position 98,375,177 of record NC_058088.1, on the reverse strand, counting down.
TGCTACTGACCGCCGCCATCTGGGACCGAGCACCCCAAAGGCAGCTTCAAGGAGTTCCCTGGCATGGCACTTCTTCAAACAATGTGCTGACGACAAGACCCGAGTAGTTTGCACGCTGTGCCATCAGAGCCTGAAGCGAGGCATTAACGTTCTGAACCTGAGCACAACCTGCATGACCATGCACCTGCATGCAAAGCATGAACTGCAGTGGAGTAAACACCTTAAAACCAAGGAAGTCACTCAGGCTCCCCCTGCTACCTCTTCTGCTGCTGCCGCCTCGGCCTCTTCTGCTGCTGCCGCCTCAGCCTCTTCCTCCGGCTCTGGAGGAGCGTTGGCACCTGCCGCCCAGCAAACAGGGGATGTACCACCAACACCACCACCTCCGTCACCAAGCGTCTCAACCATGTCACACGGCAGCGTTCAGCTCTCCATCTCACAAACATTTGAGAGAAAGCGTAAATTCCCACCTAGCCACCCTCGATCCCTGGCCCTGAATGGCAGCATTTCTAAACTACTGGCCTATGAAATGCTGTCATTTAGGCTGGTGGACACAGACAGCTTCAAACAGCTCATGTCGCTTGCTGTCCCACAGTATGTTGTTCCCAGCCGGCACTACTTCTCCAAGAGAGCCGTGCCTTCCCTGCACAACCAAGTATCCGATAAAATCAAGTGTGCACTGCGCAACGCCATCTGTAGCAAGGTCCACCTAACCACAGATACGTGGACCATTAAGCACGGCCAGGGACGCTATATCTCCCTAACTGCACACTGGGTAAATGTAGTGGCAGCTGGGCCCCAGGCGGAGAGCTGTTTGGCGCACGTCCTTCCGCCGCCAAGGATTGCAGGGCAACATTCTTTGCCTCCTGTTGCCACCTCCTCCTTCTCGGCTTCCTCCTCCTCTTCTTCCACCTGCTCATCCAGTCAGCCACACACCTTCACCACCAACTTCAGCACAGCCCGGGGTAAACGTCAGCAGGCCATTCTGAAACTCATATGTTTGGGGGACAGGCCCCACACCGCACAGGAGTTGTGGCGGGGTATAGAACAACAGACCGACGAGTGGTTGCTGCCGGTGAGCCTCAAGCCCGGCCTGGTGGTGTGTGATAATGGGCGAAATCTCGTTGCAGCTCTGGGACTAGCCAATTTGACGCACATCCCTTGCTTGGCGCATGTGCTGAATTTGGTGGTGCAGAAGTTCATACACAACTACCCCGACATGTCAGAGCTGCTGCATAAAGTGCGGGCCGTCTGTTCGCGCTTCCGGCGTTCACATCCTGCTGCTGCTCGCCTGTCTGCGCTACAGCGTAACTTCGGCCTTCCCGCTCACCGCCTCATATGCGACGTGCCCACCAGGTGGAACTCCACCTTGCACATGCTGGACAGACTGTGCGAGCAGCAGCAGGCCATAGTGGAGTTTCAGCTGCAGCACGCACGGGTCAGTCGCACTACAGAACAGCACCACTTCACCACCAATGACTGGGCCTCCATGCGAGACCTGTGTGCCCTGTTGCGCTGTTTCGAGTACTCCACCAACATGGCCAGTGGCGATGACGCCGTTATCAGCGTTACAATTAGTGTTGAGCGCGAATATTCGAATCGCGAATTTTTTTCGCGAATATCGGCACTTCGCTAATTCGCGAATATTTCGAATATAGTGCTATAAATTCGCTATTTCGAATATTATATTTTTTTTTTTTTTTTTTTTTTTTTTTAATTGTTATATTTTTTCCTTTCCCACTTCCCTAAAGTTGTTCTTACCTGTCCTTTGGATTCCTGGCTTCCTGGCTGCTCCAGTCAGTGCCCGTTGCCGCTTCTGCCGCCTTCCGTGCTCATGGAGCGTCCCCATCTCCATGGGAACGTCTCCATATACTAGAATGTACTGTCGGATTTGAGAATTATGTTGAAATCACAATTGCGATTAATATAACACGAAATAATCGCATTTGCGATTTCAACGTAATTCTCAAATCCGACAGTACATTCTAGTATATGGAGACGTTCCCATGAGCATGGAATATAGCATTACTAAGTTAAAATCGCAAATGCGATTATTTCGTGTTATATTAATCGCATTTGCGATTTTTTTTTTTTTTTTTTTACTATGGTTGGCTTCAATGGTAGAATTAGCGAATATGACGAATATATTCGTTATATTCCACAAAACGAATATACGAATGTATTCGTTATATTCCACAAAACGAAGATAACGAAGTATTCTGCATCTCAGTTATATCTACCTATTCATCAACTTCGCTAATTCTAGCAATCATATAGGACAGTTTACTATAGAGACAGCTAAGTATAATTCGCTATGCGATTATATGACTGCTTTTTTTTATATAAATAGAATAATTATAATACCTGATAATTATTATAATCTATTTATATAAAAAAGCAAAGTAATATAATCGCATAGCGAATTATACTTATCTGTCTTTATAGTAAACTTTCCTATATGATTGCTAGAATTAGCGAAGTTGATGAATAGGTAGATATAACTGAGATGCAGAATACTTTGTTATCTTTGTTTTGTGGAATATAACGAATATATTCGTATATTCGTTTTGTGGAATATAACGAATATATTCGTCATATTCGCTAATTCTACCATTGAAGCCAACCATAGTAAAAAAAAAAAAAAAAAAAAAAAATCGCAAATGCGATTAATATAACACGAAATAATCGCATTTGCGATTTTAACTTAGTAATGCTATATTCCATGCTCATGGGAACGTCTCCATATACTAGAATGTACTGTCGGATTTGAGAATTACGTTGAAATCGCAAATGCGATTATTTCGTGTTATATTAATCGCAATTGCGATTTCAACGTAATTCTCAAATCCGACAGTACATTCTAGTAAATGGAGACGTTCCCATGGAAATGGGGACGCTCCATGAGCATGGAATATAGCAGGGATCAGCAACCTTCGGCACTCCAGCTGTGGTGCAACTACAACTCCCAGCATGCACACCTCCATGGCTGTTCTCAGGACTCCCAAAGAAGTGAATGGAGCATGCTGGGAGTCGTAGTTTGACAACAGCTGGAGTGCCGGAGGTTGCTGATCCCTGGAATATAGCATTACTAAGTAAAAATCGCAAATGCGATTATTTCGTGTTATATTAATCGAATTTGCGTTTTTTTTTTTGTTTTTTTTTTTACTATGGTTGGCTTCAATGGTAGAATTAGCGAATATGACGAATATATTCGTTATATTCCACAAAACGAATATACGAATGTATTCGTTATATTCCACAAAACGAAGATAACGAAGTATTCTGCATCTCAGTTATATCTACCTATTCATCAACTTCGCTAATTCTAGCAATCATATAGGAAAGTTTACTATAGAGACAGATAAGTATAATTCGCTATGCGATTATATTACTTTGCTTTTTTATATAAATAGATTATAATAATTATCAGGTATTATAATTATTCTATTTATATAAAAAAAAAAGCAGTCACATAATCGCATAGCGAATTATACTTATCTGTCTCTATAGTAAACTTTCCTATATGATTGCTAGAATTAGCTAGAATATAGTGCTATAAATTCGCTATTTCGAATATTATATTTTTTTTTTTTTTTTTTTTTTTTTTTTTTTAATTGTTATATTTTTTCCTTTCCCACTTCCCTAAAGTTGTTCTTACCTGTCCTTTGGATTCCTGGCTTCCTGGCTGCTCCAGTCAGTGCCCGTTGCCGCTTCTGCCGCCTTCCGTGCTCATGGAGCGTCCCCATCTCCATGGGAACGTCTCCATATACTAGAATGTACTGTCGGATTTGAGAATTATGTTGAAATCACAATTGCGATTAATATAACACGAAATAATCGCATTTGCGATTTCAACGTAATTCTCAAATCCGACAGTACATTCTAGTATATGGAGACGTTCCCATGAGCATGGAATATAGCATTACTAAGTTAAAATCGCAAATGCGATTATTTCGTGTTATATTAATCGCATTTGCGATTTTTTTTTTTTTTTTTTTTTACTATGGTTGGCTTCAATGGTAGAATTAGCGAATATGACGAATATATTCGTTATATTCCACAAAACGAATATACGAATGTATTCGTTATATTCCACAAAACGAAGATAACGAAGTATTCTGCATCTCAGTTATATCTACCTATTCATCAACTTCGCTAATTCTAGCAATCATATAGGACAGTTTACTATAGAGACAGCTAAGTATAATTCGCTATGCGATTATATGACTGCTTTTTTTTTATATAAATAGAATAATTATAATACCTGATAATTATTATAATCTATTTATATAAAAAAGCAAAGTAATATAATCGCATAGCGAATTATACTTATCTGTCTTTATAGTAAACTTTCCTATATGATTGCTAGAATTAGCGAAGTTGATGAATAGGTAGATATAACTGAGATGCAGAATACTTCGTTATCTTTGTTTTGTGGAATATAACGAATATATTCGTATATTCGTTTTGTGGAATATAACGAATATATTCGTCATATTCGCTAATTCTACCATTGAAGCCAACCATAGTAAAAAAAAAAAAAAAAAAAAAATCGCAAATGCGATTAATATAACACGAAATAATCGCATTTGCGATTTTAACTTAGTAATGCTATATTCCATGCTCATGGGAACGTCTCCATATACTAGAATGTACTGTCGGATTTGAGAATTACGTTGAAATCGCAAATGCGATTATTTCGTGTTATATTAATCGCAATTGCGATTTCAACGTAATTCTCAAATCCGACAGTACATTCTAGTAAATGGAGACGTTCCCATGGAAATGGGGACGCTCCATGAGCATGGAATATAGCAGGGATCAGCAACCTTCGGCACTCCAGCTGTGGTGCAACTACAACTCCCAGCATGCACACCTCCATGGCTGTTCTCAGGACTCCCAAAGAAGTGAATGGAGCATGCTGGGAGTCGTAGTTTGACAACAGCTGGAGTGCCGGAGGTTGCTGATCCCTGGAATATAGCATTACTAAGTAAAAATCGCAAATGCGATTATTTCGTGTTATATTAATCGAATTTGCGTTTTTTTTTTTTTTTTTTTTTTTTTTACTATGGTTGGCTTCAATGGTAGAATTAGCGAATATGACGAATATATTCGTTATATTCCACAAAACGAATATACGAATGTATTCGTTATATTCCACAAAACGAAGATAACGAAGTATTCTGCATCTCAGTTATATCTACCTATTCATCAACTTCGCTAATTCTAGCAATCATATAGGAAAGTTTACTATAGAGACAGATAAGTATAATTCGCTATGCGATTATATTACTTTGCTTTTTTATATAAATAGATTATAATAATTATCAGGTATTATAATTATTCTATTTATATAAAAAAAAAAGCAGTCACATAATCGCATAGCGAATTATACTTATCTGTCTCTATAGTAAACTTTCCTATATGATTGCTAGAATTAGCGAAGTTGATGAATAGGTAGATATAACTGAGATGCAGAATACTTCGTTATCTTCGTTTTGTGGAATATAACGAATATATTCGTATATTCGTTTTGTGGAATATAACGAATATATTCGTCATATTCGCTAATTCTACCATTGAAGCCAACCATAGTTAAAAAAAAAAAAAAAAAAACGCAAATGCGATTTAATATAACACGAAATGATCGCATTTGCGATTTTTACTTAGTAATGCTATATTCCAGGGATCAGCAACCTCCGGCACTCCGGCTGTTGTCAAACTACGACTCCCAGCATGCTCCATTCACTTCTTTGGGAGTCCTGAGAACAGCCATGGAGGTGTGCATGCTGGGAGTTGTAGTTGCACCACAGCTGGAGTGCCGAAGGTTGCTGATCCCTGCTATATGCCATGCTCATGGAGCGTCCCCATCACCATGGTAACGTCTCCATATACTAGAATGTACTGTCGGATTTGAGAATTACGTTGAAATCGCAAATGCGATTATTTCGTGTTATATTAATCGCATTTGCGATTTCAATAGGAGAGTAGCCTTTAAGTTTAAAAAAAAAAAAAAAAAAAAAAAAAAAAATTAAAAAAATCGCATATGCGATTTTTTAAATCGCATATTATTCGCGATAACTAGCATAATGACGAATATTCGATTTCGACGAATATAAAACGAATATTCTATCGAATATTTGCGAATTTCGTTGAAATCGAATATGGCACCTGCCGCTCATCACTAGTTACAATACCACTTCTATGTCTCCTTGAGAAAACACTTAGGGCGATGATGGAAGAGGAGGTGGCCCAGGAGGAGGAGGAGGAGGAAGAGGGGTCATTTTTAGCACTTTCAGGCCAGTCTCTTCGAAGTGACTCAGAGGGAGGTTTTTGGCAACAGCAGAGGCCAGGTACAAATGTGGCCAGCCAGGGCCCACTACTGAAGGACGAGAAGGACGAGGATGAGGAGGAGGTGGAGGAGGATGAGGATGAAGCATGGTCACAGCGGGGTGGCACCCAACGCAGCTCGGGTCCATCACTGGTGCGTGGCTGGGGGGAAAGGCAGGACGATGACGATACGCCTCCCACAGAGGACAGCTTGTCCTTACACATGAGCGACTACATGCTGCAGTGCCTGCGCAACGACAGCAGAGTTGCCCACATTTTAACCTGAGCGGACTACTGGGTTGCCACCCTGCTGGATCCACGCTACAAAGACAATGTGCCCACCTTACTTCCTGCACTGGAACGTGATAGGAAGATGCGCGAGTACAAGCGCACGTTGGTAGACGCGCTACTGAGAGCATTCCCAAATGTCACAGGGGAACAAGTGGAAGCCTAAGGCCAAGGCAGAGGAGGAGCAAGAGGTCGCCAAGGCAGCTGTGTCAATGCCAGCTCCTTTGAGGGCAGGGTTAGCATGGCAGAGATGTGGAAAACTTTTGTCAACACGCCACAGCTAACTGCACCACCACCTGATACGCAACGTGTTAGCAGGAGGCAACATTTCACTAACATGGTGGAACAGTACATGTGCACACCCCTCCACGTACTGACTGATGGTTCGGCCCCATTCAACTTCTGGGTCTCTAAATTGTCCACGTGGCCAGAGCTAGCCTTTTATGCCTTGGAGGTGCTGGCCTGCCCGGCGGCCAGCGTTTTGTCTGAACGTGTATTCAGCACGGCAGGGGGCGTCATTACAGACAAACGCAGCCGCCTGTCTACTGCCAATGTGGACAAGCTGACGTTCATAAAAATGAACCAGGCATGGATCCCACAGGATCTGTCCGTCCCTTGTCCAGATTAGACATTAACTTCCTCCCCTTAACCATATATTATTGGACTCCAGGGCACTTCCTCATTCAATCCTATTTTTATTTTCATTTTACCATTATATTGCGAGGCTACCCAAAGTTGAATGAACCTCTCCTCTGTCTAGGTGCTGGGGCCTAAATATATGCCAATGGACTGTTCCAATGTTGGGTGACGTGAAGCCTGATTCTCTGCTATGACATGCAGAATGATTCTCTGCTGACATGAAGCCAGATCCTCTGTTACGGGACCTCTCTCCTCTGCCTGGGTGCTGGGCCTAAATATATGCCAATGGACTGTTGCAGTGGTGGCTGACGTGAAGCCTCATTCTCTGCTATGACATGCAGACTAATTCTCTGCTGACATGAAGTCAGATCCTCTGTTACGGGACCTCTCTCCTCTGCCTGGGTGCTGGGCCTAAACTTATGAAAATTGACTCTTACAGTGGTGGGTGACGTGAAGCCTCATTCTCTGCTATGACATGCAGACTAATTCTCTGCTGACATGAAGCCAGATTGTCTGTTACGGGACCTCTCTCCTCTGCCTGGGTGCTGGGCCTAAATATATGCCAATGGACTGTTGCAGTGGTGGCTGACGTGAAGCCTCATTCTCTGCTATGACATGCAGACTAATTCTCTGCTGACATGAAGTCAGATCCTCTGTTACGGGACCTCTCTCCTCTGCCTGGGTGCTGGGCCTAAACTTATGAAAATGGACTCTTACAGTGGTGGGTGACGTGAAGCCTCATTCTCTGCTATGACATGCAGACTAATTCTCTGCTGACATGAAGCCAGATTGTCTGTTACGGGACCTCTCTCCTCTGCCTGGGTGCTGGGCCTAAATATATGCCAATGGACTGTTGCAGTGGTGGCTGACGTGAAGCCTCATTCTCTGCTATGACATGCAGACTAATTCTCTGCTGACATGAAGTCAGATCCTCTGTTACGGGACCTCTCTCCTCTGCCTGGGTGCTGGGCCTAAACTTATGAAAATGGACTCTTACAGTGGTGGGTGACGTGAAGCCTCATTCTCTGCTATGACATGCAGACTAATTCTCTGCTGACATGAAGCCAGATTGTCTGTTACGGGACCTCTCTTTTCTGCCTGGGTGCTGGGCCTAAATTTATGACAATGGACTGTTGCAGTGGTGGGTGACGTGAAGCCTGATTCTCTGCTATGACATGCAGACTGATTCTCTACTGACATGAAGCCAGATTGTCTGTTACGGGACCTCTCTCCTCTGCCTGTGTGCTGGGCCTAAATATATGCCAATGGACTGTTGCAGTGGTGGCTGACGTGAAGCCTCATTCTCTGCTATGACATGCAGACTAATTCTCTGCTGACATGAAGTCAGATCCTCTGTTACGGGACCTCTCTCCTCTGCCTGGGTGCTGGGCCTAAACTTATGAAAATGGACTCTTACAGTGGTGGGTGACGTGAAGCCTCATTCTCTGCTATGACATGCAGACTAATTCTCTGCTGACATGAAGCCAGATTGTCTGTTACGGGACCTCTCTCCTCTGCCTGGGTGCTGGGCCTAAATATATGCCAATGGACTGTTGCAGTGGTGGCTGACGTGAAGCCTCATTCTCTGCTATGACATGCAGACTAATTCTCTGCTGACATGAAGTCAGATCCTCTGTTACGGGACCTCTCTCCTCTGCCTGGGTGCTGGGCCTAAACTTATGAAAATGGACTCTTACAGTGGTGGGTGACGTGAAGCCTCATTCTCTGCTATGACATGCAGACTAATTCTCTGCTGACATGAAGCCAGATTGTCTGTTACGGGACCTCTCTCCTCTGCCTGGGTGCTGGGCCTAAATTTATGACAATGGACTGTTGCAGTGGTGGGTGACGTGAAGCCTGATTCTCTGCTATGACATGCAGACTGATTCTCTACTGACATGAAGCCAGATTGTCTGTTACGGGACCTCTCTCCTCTGCCTGTGTGCTGGGCCTAAATATATGCCAATGGACTGTTGCAGTGGTGGCTGACGTGAAGCCTCATTCTCTGCTATGACATGCAGACTAATTCTCTGCTGACATGAAGCCAGGTTGTCTGTTACGGGACCTCTCTCCTCTGCCTGTGTGCTGGGCCTAAATATATGCCAATGGACTGTTGCAGTGGTGGCTGACGTGAAGCCTCATTCTCTGCTATGACATGCAGACTGATTCTCTGCTGACATGAAGCCAGATTGTCTGTTACGGGACCTCTCTCCTCTGCCTGTGTGCTGGGCCTAAATATATGCCAATGGACTGTTGCAGTGGTGGGAGACGTGAAGCCTCATTCTCTGCTATGACATGCAGACTAATTCTCTGCTGACATGAAGCCAGATTGTCTGTTACGGGACCTCTCTCCTCTGCCTGGGTGCTTGGCCTAAACTTATGAAAATGGACTGTTGCAGTGGTGGGTGACGTGAAGCCTGATTCTCTGCTATGACATGCAGACTGATTCTCTACTGACATGAAGCCAGATTGTCTGTTACAGGACCTCTCTCCTCTGCCTGTGTGCTGGGCCTAAATATATGCCAATGGACTGTTGCAGTGGTGGCTGACGTGAAGCCTCATTCTCTGCTATGACATGCAGACTAATTCTCTGCTGACATGAAGCCAGATTGTCTGTTACGGGACCTCTCTCCTCTGCCTGTGTGCTGGGCCTAAATATATGCCAATGGACTGTTGCAGTGGTGGCTGACGTGAAGCCTCATTCTCTGCTATGACATGCAGACTAATTCTCTGCTGACATGAAGCCAGATTGTCTGTTACGGGACCTCTCTCCTCTGCCTGTGTGCTGGGCCTAAATATATGCCAATGGACTGTTGCAGTGGTGGCTGACGTGAAGCCTCATTCTCTGCTATGACATGCAGACTAATTCTCTGCTGACATGAAGCCAGATTGTCTGTTACGGGACCTCTCTCCTCTGCCTGTGTGCTGGGCCTAAATATATGCCAATGGACTGTTGCAGTGGTGGCTGACGTGAAGCCTCATTCTCTGCTATGACATGCAGACTGATTCTCTGCTGACATGAAGCCAGATTGTCTGTTACGGGACCTCTCTCCTCTGCCTGGGTGCTGGGCCTAAATTTATGACAATGGACTGTTGCAGTGGTGGGTGACGTGAAGCCTGATTCTCTGCTATGACATGCAGACTGATTCTCTACTGACATGAAGCCAGATTGTCTGTTACGGGACCTCTCTCCTCTGCCTGTGTGCTGGGCCTAAATATATGCCAATGGACTGTTGCAGTGGTGGCTGACGTGAAGCCTCATTCTCTGCTATGACATGCAGACTAATTCTCTGCTGACATGAAGCCAGGTGTTCTGTTACGGGACCTCTCTCCTCTGCCTGTGTGCTGGGCCTAAATATATGCCAATGGACTGTTGCAGTGGTGGCTGACGTGAAGCCTCATTCTCTGCTATGACATGCAGACTGATTCTCTGCTGACATGAAGCCAGATTGTCTGTTACGGGACCTCTCTCCTCTGCCTGTGTGCTGGGCCTAAATATATGCCAATGGACTGTTGCAGTGGTGGGAGACATGAAGCCTCATTCTCTGCTATGACATGCAGACTAATTCTCTGCTATGACATGCAGACTAATTCTCTGCTGACATGAAGCCAGATTGTCTGTTACGGGACCTCTCTCCTCTGCCTGGGTGCTTGGCCTAAACTTATGAAAATGGACTGTTGCAGTGGTGGGTGACGTGAAGCCTGATTCTCTGCTATGACATGCAGACTGATTCTCTACTGACATGAAGCCAGATTGTCTGTTACAGGACCTCTCTCCTCTGCCTGTGTGCTGGGCCTAAATATATGCCAATGGACTGTTGCAGTGGTGGCTGACGTGAAGCCTCATTCTCTGCTATGACATGCAGACTAATTCTCTGCTGACATGAAGCCAGATTGTCTGTTACGGGACCTCTCTCCTCTGCCTGTGTGCTGGGCCTAAATATATGCCAATGGACTGTTGCAGTGGTGGCTGACGTGAAGCCTCATTCTCTGCTATGACATGCAGACTAATTCTCTGCTGACATGAAGCCAGATTGTCTGTTACGGGACCTCTCTCCTCTGCCTGTGTGCTGGGCCTAAATATATGCCAATGGACTGTTGCAGTGGTGGCTGACGTGAAGCCTCATTCTCTGCTATGACATGCAGACTAATTCTCTGCTGACATGAAGCCAGATTGTCTGTTACGGGACCTCTCTCCTCTGCCTGTGTGCTGGGCCTAAATATATGCCAATGGACTGTTGCAGTGGTGGCTGACGTGAAGCCTCATTCTCTGCTATGACATGCAGACTAATTCTCTGCTGACATGAAGCCAGATTGTCTGTTACGGGACCTCTCTCCTCTGCCTGGGTGCTGGGCCTAAATATATGCCAATGGACTGTTGCAGTGGTGGCTGACGTGAAGCCTCATTCTCTGCTATGACATGCAGACTAATTCTCTGCTGACATGAAGCCAGATTGTCTGTTACGGGACCTCTCTCTTCTGCCTGGGTGCTGGGCCTAAATATATGCCAATGGACTGTTGCAGTGGTGGGTGACGTGAAGCCTCATTCTCTGCTATGACATGCAGACTGATTCTCTGCTGACATGAAGCCAGATTGTCTGTTACGGGACCTCTCTCTTCTGCCTGGGTGCTGGGCCTAAATATATGCCAATGGACTGTTGCAGTGGTGGGTGACGTGAAGCCTGATTCTCTGCTATGACATGCAGACTAATTCTCTGCTGACATGAAGCCAGATTCTCTGTTACGGGACCTCTCTCCTCTGCCTGGGTTCCGGGGCCTAAATATCTGAGAATGGACAGTTCCAGTGGTGGGTGACGGGAAGCCAGATTCTCTGCTATGGGACCTCTATCCAATTGATTTTGGTTAATTTGTATTTATTTAATTTTTATTTTAATTCATTTCCCTATCCACATTTGTTTGCAGGGGATTTACCTACATGTTGCTGCCTTTTGCAGCCCTCTAGCCCTTTCCTGGGCTGTTTTACAGCCTTTTTAGTGCCGAAAAGTTCGGGTCCCAATTGACTTCAATGGGGTTCGGGTTCGGGACGAAGTTCGGATCGGGTTCGGATCCCGAACCCGAACATTTTCGGGAAGTTCGGCCGAACTTCTCGAACCCGAACATCCAGGTGTTCGCTCAACTCTAATACTGAACCAGCATGGCTACCACAGCATCTTGCAGCGGCATGCTATTCCATCCGGTTTGCGTTTAGTTGGACCATCATTTATTTTTCAACAGGACAATGACCCCAAACACACCTCCAGGCTGTGTAAGGGCTATTTGACAATGAAGGAGAGTGATGGGGTGCTGTGCCAGATGACCTGGCCTCCACAGTCACCGGACATGAACCCAATCAAGATGGTTTGGGGTGAGCTGGACCGCAGAGTGAAGGCAAAAGGGCCAACAAGTGCTAAGCATCTCTGGGAACTCCTTCAAGGCTGTTAGAAGACCATTTCAGGTGACTACCTCTTGAAGCTCATCAAGAGAATGCCAAGAGTGTGCACAGCAGTAATCAAAGCTAAAGGTGGCTACTTTGAAGAACCTAGGATATGACATATTTTCAGTTGTTTCACACTTTTATGTTATGTATATAATTCCACATGTGTTAATTCATAGTTTTGATGCCTTCAGTGTGAATCTACACAAACTCTTTGAATTAGAAGGTGTGTCCAAACCTTTGGTCTGTACTCTATATATATATATATATATATATATATATGAAAATTGTAGATTCACACTGAAGGCATCAAAACTATGAATTAACAAGTATTAACAAATACTGAAGTCCAATACTAAAGGCGAGTTTAAGCACTCACATAATATGACAGTGGAGGAACAAAGGGCAATCACTGAGTTAAAGTCTCACAAAGACCTAGTGATTAAACCAGCGGATAAGGGGGGAGCGTTAGTTGTCATAGACAAATCCATGTACATCGATGACATCACTAAGCAATTGGGTGACCGCGTTACATACAAACTTTTAAAAACTGATCCCACGGCCGGCATAGCCAATAAAATTAGGAACATTCTCCAACACTATCGGAAAATTAACGTGATTGATGACAATACAGTATCCTTCCTGACCAAACAACACCCCATCATACCAGTGTTCTATACTCTCCCCAAAATCCACAAAAATCTCCATAACCCACGGGGCAGACCCATAGTGGCCTCGACAGATTCTATATTATCTCCCCTCTCAATATATCTGGATCGTATACTTACACCCCTTATCAAAACTTCACGCTCATTTATACTGGACTCCAAAGATTTCATTAATAAACTTAAACAGAGTACCCCCCAGTCTGATTCCATATTATTTACCATAGACGTAAATAGTCTGTACACATCTATTGAGTATGAGAAGGGCATGAGGGCCACAGCAAAACTACTGTCATGGTCTTACCTTCTCACTGTTCTCCTTCGTTTGACATGTGCTGGCGGCCATCTTGGTTTCTGGGTTTCTTGTAGCCTCCCACCCTGCGGCTCCTCCTTCCCACTGGGAGGAGCTGGATGCCTAGCTTATATATATAGAAGGTCTGTGGCTTCAGTTCCTTGCTTGGTCCTCCTGTGTGCACATGCTTCAAAGACTGCTGCTGCTTCTGGTTCCTGATCCTGGCCTCGTCTGACTACCCCGTTGGTTCCCGATCCTGGTTTCGTCTGACTACCCCGTTGGTTCCTGATCCTGGCTACGTCTGACTACCCTCCTGGTTCCTGACCTCCGTCTACGCAAGACCCTGCTTCAGTTTAGCCATCCGTTTGGACTTTAGCTACGGCTTGATTTTCAATAAAGCCTTCTTATTCCACCTATCTCTGTTGTACGTCTGGTTCATGGTTCCATGACATTAGGACCAAGCCATGAATTCTGACGGTACAGGGCCATCCTCGCTACCTACGCTGGTTGCCAGACTTGATCAGCAGGATCACCTGTTGGGTCGGTTCGCTGTGGCGTTACAAACCCTGCTTGAACGCACGGCTCATTTAGCTTCCGTTGCCGATGGGTCGGTTGTCGCTCCTGGGCCCGCTCCTACTGCCGCTCCGGTTGTTGCGCCAGAGTCTACCCCGACACCTGTTGCTGCACCTGCGGTGTTTCGGGGTATGACCGGTTCTGCCCCCCTTCCACAGCGCTTTGGGGGAGAGCCAACTCAGTGCCGAGGTTTCCTTAACCAGGTGGCCATTTATTTCGAGTTGCTGCCACATGCCTTTCCTACTGAGAGATCAAAGGTGGGCTTCTTGATCTCGCTGCTCTCGGACAAGGCCTTGGCCTGGGCCAGCCCTTTATGGGAGAACAACAATCCGGTGGTTGCCGAGTTTTCCAGTTTTGTTGCTTCTCTTCGGAAGGTATTCGATGTGCCGGCTCGTGCTGCCTCTGCTGCGAAGCTCCTTATGTCCATCAGACAGGGTTCACGATCCGTAGCTGAATACGCCATTGAGTTTCGTACCCTGGCAGCAGAGGTGGGCTGGAATAATGAGGCTCTGGTCGCTGCTTTCTCTCATGGTCTCTCGGATGCCTTGAAGGATGAGATTGCAGCCAAGGACCTACCAGTGGAGCTCGAGTCCCTTATTTCTTTCCTGATTTTGATTGACACCAGACTCAGGGAGAGACCTTCCTTTAAGGAGAGCCTGCGGAGGCCTTCTAACAGATTGGCGCCTACGTTTGCTGTCCCACCCGTGCCTCCCTCTCCTCCCACGCCTCCTGGGGATGACTGGTCTGGGGGTCAACCCATGCAGCTGGGGGTTGCTCGCCTGTCCGAGGGGGAGAGGGTACTCCGGAGACGCGAGGGCCGATGCATGTACTGTGGTCTCGGTGGGCATTTTCGGTTGGCATGCCCGAACCGTCCGGGAAACGCTCGCACCTGAGATCCTGTCGGGGGCAGATCTTGGGTGGAGTCTCCTCGTCCCCGGTTTCCCGTGTTGACAAACCACTGATTACTGTTGTCCTCTCCTGGGTCGGGGGCTCGGTGACGACCCAGGCGTTGGTGGACTCTGGTGCTGGTGGCTTGTTCATTGATAGTGTGTTCGCCGCCGCCAATTCCATTCCTCTGCAGCCTCGAGGTTCCCCACTGGCTCTTGAGGCGATAGACGGCAGACCCCTTCTGCCGCCACACGTGACTCAGGAGACCCTTCCAGTGGGGATGGCCATTGGTGCCGTTCACAGAGAGTCGGTCTGTCTCCAGGTTATTTCGTCTCCACACTACTCGGTGGTCTTGGGGTACCCCTGGCTCCAGAAGCATAATCCGACTTTCGATTGGAGATCGGCCGAGATCCTCTCGTGGTCACCGCAGTGTGGGGCTAGTTGCATCCATGGGACTGTCAAGTTGCTGTGTACTTCCTCGGACTCTCTGTTGCCTCCTGAATACGAGGAGTACCGGGATGTATTCGATAAGGTGCGTGCGGTTGCCCTACCTCCGCACCGCCCATACGATTGTGCCATAGAGTTACAATCTGGTGCCGTTCCTCCTCGTGGCAAAGTCTATCCACTGTCGGTAGCGGAGAATGAGGCCATGGAGGAGTACGTGAGGGAGGCGCTTTCACGCGGACACATTCGCAAATCCTCGTCCCCGGCAGGGGCTGGATTTTTCTTTGTGAAAAAGAAGGGCGGTGAGTTGAGGCCTTGCATCGACTACAGGGGTCTCAATCGCATCACGATCAAGAACGCTTACCCGATACCCTTGATTTCCGAGCTGTTCGATCGCCTCAAAGGGGCCACGGTCTTTACCAAACTCGACCTGAGGGCGGCATATAACCTGGTAAGGATCAAGGCGGGCGATGAGTGGAAGACCGCGTTTAACACCAGGACCGGTCATTATGAATCCTTGGTTATGCCCTTTGGGTTGTGCAATGCGCCCGCAGTCTTCCAGGAATTCATCAACGATGTTTTCCGTGACCTGTTGCAGCAGTGTGTGGTGGTCTATTTGGATGACATCTTGGTATATTCTGCATCCATGGAGGCCCACATTCTGGATGTCAGACGAGTGTTGCAACGCTTACGAGAGAACAAGCTGTTCGGTAAGCTTGAGAAATGCGAATTTCACCGATCCCAGGTAACCTTCTTAGGTTACATCATTTCCGCTGAGGGGTTCTCCATGGATCCTGAGAAGGTTTCGGCTGTCTTACAGTGGCCCCAGCCCAGTGGGCTTCGTGCCCTGCAGCGCTTTTTGGGCTTCGCCAATTATTATCGGAAGTTCATCAGGGACTTTTCCATGCTAGCCAAGCCTCTCACGGATCTGACCAGGAAGGGCAGTAATCCTCAGGTCTGGCCGCTCGAGGCCATCCGAGCTTTTGAGGCTCTAAAGTCCGCCTTTGTGTCGGCTCCGATTCTGTCGCATCCCAACCCTGGGTTGCCTTTTGTCCTCGAGGTGGACGCGTCTGAGACGGGAGTAGGCGCCCTCCTGTCTCAGCGTAGAACACCAGAGGGTCCTCTGCTTCCTTGTGGGTTTTACTCCCGGAAACTGTCTTCCGCGGAGTGCAACTATCAGATTGGTGACAGGGAGTTATTGGCCATCGTGCAGGCCCTTAAAGAATGGAGGCACTTGCTCGAGGGCTCGGTGGTTCCGGTTCTCATCCTGACGGACCACAAGAATCTGACCTACCTCTCTGAGGCCAAGAGATTGACACCACGTCAGGCCAGATGGGCTCTGTTCTTGTCACGTTTTAATTACGTGGTCTCCTACCTACCCGGCTCCAAGAACATCAGAGCGGATGCCTTATCACGGCAGTACTCCGAGCTGTCCGGGGAGGAGTCGATTCCGACTACGGTCATACCCCCGAATCAGATCCTGGCTGCTATTCGCACCAGCCTGACCTCTCCTCTGGGTGAGCAGATTTTGGCGGCTCAATCTGGTGCTCCCTCTGGGAGACCCAACGGCAGATGTTTTGTGCCTGAGGAGTTGCGCACTCGGTTGTTGCGAACCTACCATAACTCCAAGGCCGCGGGGCACCCTGGAAAGAATCAGCTGTCCTGGGCGGTTTCACGTCTGTTCTGGTGGCCTTCTCTACGTTCCGACATCGCCGCATATGTAGAGGCATGCTCCGTTTGTGCCCAGAGTAAGTCCCCTCGGCACCTTCCGTTGGGCCTTTTGCAACCCATAGCCACCGGGGAGCGTCCATGGTCACACCTGGGGATGGATTTCATTGTGGACCTTCCTGCATCCCGAGGCCATACGGTCATTCTCATGATTGTGGATCGGTTTTCCAAAATGTGCCACTGTGTTCCTCTCAAGAAGTTACCCTCTGCACAAGAGTTGGTCTCGATTTTTGCCAGGGAGGTCTTCCGGTTGCACGGTTTGCCCAAGGAGATTGTGTCGGATCGGGGGAGTCAGTTTGTGTCCAGGTTCTGGCGCGCCTTTTGCTCCCAGTTGGGGATTCATCTCTCTTTCTCCTCGGCCTACCACCCTCAGTCCAATGGGGCCGCAGAACGATCCAATCAGGCCTTGGAGCAATTCCTTCGTTGCTATGTCTCCGATCACCAAGACAATTGGGTTGACCTCCTGCCTTGGGCTGAGTTTGCCAGGAACACGGCAGTGAACTCTTCCTCTGGGACGTCTCCCTTCATGGCCAATTATGGGTTCCAACCTGCCGTGTTACCGGAGGTATTCTCTCCCCAGGATACTCCGGCTGTGGAGGATCACCTTTCCGTCCTACGTACTTCTTGGGTACAGATCCAGAGGTCCCTTGAGGTCTCTGCGCAACGCCAGAGACTCCAGGCTAATCGCAGACGAGCACCCGCTCCTTCCTACCAGGTCGGAGACCGTGTATGGTTGTCCACCCGCAACCTCAACCTTCGAGTGCCCACTCCCAAGCTGGCGCCTCGCTTTGTTGGTCCCTTCCGAGTGCTTCACAGGGTAAACCCGGTAGCCTATGCCCTTGCGCTTCCTCCTGGCATGCGGATCTCCAACGTGTTTCATGTCTCCCTGTTGAAGCCATTGGTGTGTAATCGTTTCACTTCCTCGGTTCCTCGGCCCCGTCCGGTCCAAGTGGGCAATCGTGAGGAATATGAGGTGAGCAATATCCTGGACTCACGCCTGGTCCGCGGTCGGTTGCAGTTTTTGGTCCATTGGCGTGGTTATGGTCCAGAGGAGCGTTCCTGGGTTCCCTCCACAGATGTCCATGCTCCTGCGTTGCTCCGAGCCTTCCACGCACGCTTCCCTCTGAAACCGTTCCTTACTCCGCGGAGGAGGGGCCCTTGAGGGGGAGGTACTGTCATGGTCTTACCTTCTCACTGTTCTCCTTCGTTTGACATGTGCTGGCGGCCATCTTGGTTTCTGGGTTTCTTGTAGCCTCCCACCCTGCGGCTCCTCCTTCCCACTGGGAGGAGCTGGATGCCTAGCTTATATATATAGAAGGTCTGTGGCTTCAGTTCCTTGCTTGGTCCTCCTGTGTGCACATGCTTCAAAGACTGCTGCTGCTTCTGGTTCCTGATCCTGGCCTCGTCTGACTACCCCGTTGGTTCCCGATCCTGGTTTCGTCTGACTACCCCGTTGGTTCCTGATCCTGGCTACGTCTGACTACCCTCCTGGTTCCTGACCTCCGTCTACGCAAGACCCTGCTTCAGTTTAGCCATCCGTTTGGACTTTAGCTACGGCTTGATTTTCAATAAAGCCTTCTTATTCCACCTATCTCTGTTGTACGTCTGGTTCATGGTTCCATGACAACTACTCTCTATACATTCCTCATTAAATACTCAACAGCAAGAATTCTGTTTGTCCTTACTCTCTCTAGTCCTACATGAGAACTACTTTCTTTTTGGAGATGAGTATTATGCCCAGAAACGGGGGACCGCTATGGGGGCTAATGTAGCCCCCCCCCCCCCATATGCTAAAATGCCTACATGATCAATTTTCAAGAAGAGTTTGTATACCCACATTCACTATTCCAACAACATGCCATTATTTGGCTACTATTCATTGATGACATCTTCTGCCTTTGGGGAGGATCAATATCCAGTGTACTCCTCTTCCATCAGTACTTAAATAACATCTATCCAGAACTGGGCTTCACTATACAAACTGATATGAATAGCATTAGCTTCTTGGATACACTAGTACTTAAAAACCCAGATGGACAGTTTGAGTTTGACCTATACAGCAAACCCACAGATCGCAACAGTCTTTTGCATTTTTCTAGCAACCATCCAAAGGCGACCAAACAATCATTATCGCATTCTCAATTCACACGGGTAGATCGTATTGTTTCAAACCCTTCCATGAAAACTAGGAGAATGGATGAGATGGCCTTAAAATTCAGACAGAGGGGATACCCAGTACAAACAGTTGAACGTGAAAATACACGGACGCAGACTAGGCAGACAGAAACACAAAAACAGAAAAGAATACCATGTATTCTGACTTACAACCCCCTTGTCCCGAAATTACAGCATACTATCAGAAAACAATGGCATATTCTCTCAAGAGCATTTCCTGAAATAGAGGAATTTCAGAACCCACCACTCACATGTTATAAACGATCAAAAAACATCAGAGATCAACTCGTTCGTGCAGATATAGGCCCTCTATCCAAAACACCACGTCAAAGATTCCTAGATCCCCCAAACTTTGGAACATGTCCTTGCCTCCATTGCGCACAATGCTCCAGTGTCATTAAGGGAGACACTATCACACATCCCCAGACAGGTAAAAAATATTCCATTAAAGGATACTTTACATGCGATTCTACTTATGTAGTCTATCTCATAAAATGCCCCTGCGGACTGATTTAAATCGGTGAGACCACTCAACACATTAGAGATAGGATCTCTAAACACAAATCCACTATCAGAACAGATCAACTCTTGCTTCCCATTCCTGCCCACTTTAAGAGACATAATCATCAGATCTCTTCCTTACGGTTTCAAGTCCTGGAACAGGTCCCGATCCCTCGGAGGGGAGGCAACCTGACACTATTACTCAAACAATGGGAGTCCTATTAGATACATCGTCTGGATCCGTTATCACCCAAAGGACTTATTAGGGAATGCGATTTTTATTATAATCTCTGAAGGGTGTAATACATCAAGAGACTTATTCTATTGTGTTTCCTACAATATCAAACATAAAAGGACACAGCACCATAGCTGCAATAATAACGGACACCACATAGACATAAACTTAACATCACATAAACATTTTTTGTATCACAATTTATGACCACAAGGGTGGCCCTCACTGGCAGATGGTATATGGGACCAGGAGAGTGCCTCCAGCTTACGACAAGGCTGGAGTACCCCTCAGAACTCAGGTCTCAACTGAGGTTAAATAGCCCATGTAGCCACACCCACGCAGACACACCCAGTGCTCACAGACTAGGAAGGGAATTAACCCTTCTCACACCAGGGAAGGGAAGACAGCAACTAAAAGGGGAATACACACAATAAACCCTGTGCACACCAGACAAGGAAAGTGCACACATAAACACACGTTGCCAAAGACAACCGCATGTATGGACAGCGAGCTGCCCAGCAACCAGCTCAGGCTGCTCCACTGCCCAACAACCACAAGTTGCCAGCGGCAACCACACGTGAGGCAAGATACTAGCCATCACCTGTGGTTGACAACAATACTAGACCGCGGGCAAATGCATGCGGCTCCCAAGGAGTCACGACCATGACCATGGTCGTGACATATACGTGTTGTACACATTTGCTACTCCTCAGTTTTCCTAGTATGGTTTTACATTTTTTACTCCCCTTATTTTTTTCCCTTTCCGCTCTGGACCTCTGAGTGGCTGCTGCTTGTTCGCTCAGATTTAACATTTTATACTATATGTCGAGACCATCCTACACTGATTTATATTGTTTAGTCTGATTATAGTCTCTAGCTTTGCATCACTGTTCCGTCCACAAATATTTATTTTGTTTATCATATATTCTTTACAGATCCCTTGATAAAGGTCGACATTGACCGAAACGCTGAGGTTGTACTACTTAATTAATTATAATGCTTGAATAATTACTCTGGATGGAACAAAAAGTTGATGTATGAACTATCATGAATTAAAAAAACATTAATTGATGAAATTGACGTTTGTCCTTCACGAGCACCCAACATCTAGGGTGTGCGGATCTCATACTTTCTCTTGTAGCCAGTCAACTATGTCCTCAGAATTTTTTTAGTTCAGGGTACGTGGCCTCTGAACACTAGGCATTATTCTAGGGCCAAAGGAAATCACAGCACCACGACCACGACGGCCCCTGCGGGGTGACCTGCCTCTGCCTGTCATTTTTTTTTTAGATTAGTGGTACTATGCGTGCAAGGTACTGTGCCACCCTATATGAGTGGTGGGCAGTGGGCACAGTACATTCAGTGGGCCTGACACTCACTGGCAGGCAACTGCAATTATATTACAGAAAAAAAAATTAAATGACTTTTTTATCTGCAAGGTACTGTGCCATGCTATATGAGTGGTGGGCAGTGGGCACAGTACGGGCAGTGGGCACAGTACAGTCAGTGGGCCTGACACTTACTGACAGGCAACTGCAATTATATTACGGTGGAAAAATGTAATGACTTTTTTATCCCCAAGGTACTGTGCCACCTTATATGAGTGGTGGGCAGTGGGCACATTACAGTCTGTGGGCCTGACACTCACTGGCAGGCAACTTAAATTATATTACAGAGGAAAAATTAAATGACTTTTATCTGCAAGGTACTGTGCCACCCAATATGAGTGGTGGGCACTGGCAGTGGGCACAGTACAGTCAGTGGGCCTGACACTCACTGGCAGGCAACTGCAATTATATTACAGAGGAAAAATTAAATTACTTTTTTTATCTGCAAGGTACTGTGCCACCCTATATGAGTGGTGTGCACACAGTGCAGTCTGTGGGCCTGTGGCCTCTCACACACGGGCAGGCAACTGCAATATATATATATATAGAAAAATAAAATAAAAGCAGACTGATGTACCAGCCCTAAAAAGGGCTTTTTGGGGTGCTGTCAGGACGCCGTCCTAACAGCAGATGAGTCTTTGAGGACTGGAGTGGACACAGAACGCTGGTTTAGCTAACGCTTTCCCTATTAATTCAGCAGCAGCAGCACTCTCCCTGCTCTAACTAACACTGCAGCTTCAGAATGAATCTAAGAGGGCTGCGTCCTTGCTTTTTTATAGGAGGTGGGAGGGTCTGGTAGGGAAGGTATG
This sequence comes from Bufo gargarizans, assembly GCF_014858855.1. Lineage (NCBI taxonomy): Eukaryota > Metazoa > Chordata > Amphibia > Anura > Bufonidae > Bufo > Bufo gargarizans. The sequence goes on along the minus strand of NC_058088.1, from coordinate 98,352,791 downwards.
CTGATTGGCTGGAATGTGTCTGCTGACTGTGAGGTACAGGGTCAAAGTTTGCTCAATGATGATGTATAGGGGGGGGACCGAACATCGCATATAATCGCCCGCTGCTGCGAACAAGCGATGTTCGCCGAGAACTGTTTGCCGGCGAATAGTTCGGGACATCTCTACTTATGATGCGATAAGGAATGGGCCATTGGATTTCAACTTAATGATTATTTTGTCCTCGGTCAGATATGCTGCTTCCAGAAGAGTCTCTCAGTTTGTTCATGTCTCCCCATTCAGTACTCATGCATGCCATGTATTGAGGGGGTTAAGAGAGATACAGTAACTGTTGGCCAACAGCTATCTAATGTGCATGCCAACCATTGAAGTAACACCAAGCCAAAATACGTTCATGTGCCTAAGACCTAATAATACAGAAAATAATCTACTTTAGCTTCAGAGATTATCGAGTAACAGCATTATCTTTGGCGACCGATTGCTTTTATTACCACTTGAAAACTATACACCCAAACAATAGGAACACTTAGGTAACAAATTCTTATTGTTTCAGAAGATCTCCAACGTTCTATTTCTTCCCTTAGAGTCATTGTTCTATTAACCTTTGTCAAAAAATATATTGGTGATGTAACCATAATAAGATTTACCAGTCGTGCAGAAAGGTGGGATATATTAGGTCATAGTGCAAATTGTTCCTGAGCTTCTGGCCACAAAGAAGTTCAATGCAATCTCACACTATAAATATAATGACATACTGCAGATCTGCTGGGAATCTGCACTTAGAGCTATATCCCAATCACCCTGTTTCATTGACTGCTCTACAACTGGCTGTAGTTCAAGCCAAACTCACAATTTATCTCTGGGCTATGTATAGTAGGGCCTTTCATTAGTCTGGGTCAGGCATAAACAACCTTTGACTGCTATTCCAGATCGGTGGATTTGACCATTTAATGCAATGTGACAACTCTAAGAAGATTAGCGAAAGCATTTTGTCGTGTGTAGCTGCACATTTACATGCAGAATATTACATGTTTTAACATCAACTGTAAAGCAATAGTAATGAATCTCTAACGAAAGCTCCCTGCCATTTATGTCTAAATAAAATGTATTGCATCTTTGACTGAACTGTTGTTTGTTTGCTAATGTATTCATGTCTCAGCTTCGGCAAACAGAGATGAATGAATTTCTCAAACATTCGATTCGGCCGGTTAGCCAAATTTTCCTAAAAAATTTGGTTTGATCCGAATTTATTTGTGTCAAATCGCGTTAAAAAAATGCTATTTCCTGGCTGCAGAGAGCCTTTATAGTGGTGTAGAACAATGTGCCTTGCAGTAACACGCATAGGAAGTCTGCTGTGGTAGTGAAACAATACTGTGAGTCAGTATGACATGTAGATGATAGGCGTCGCTTTTAGAATCACTGCACATTTCACTTATTTAGGCAGTTACGGGGCCAAAACTGACCAAGTAACTCAAGTGTGAACTCAGCCTTACAGGTCGATGTTAGAGCCAGGTATAGTGAACCGTGCAGAGGACCAAGATCCTACTACAGCGTGAAAGAGCACACTCGTTTTACACAAATTCACTGATTCCACATAGATTTCTACAGAACCTGTTCTTTTAAACACTTCTACAAGTAGAACCCCCCCCCCCCCCCACGGACAGAGTGGAGGGGGTGTCAACAGTAAGTTTGTGCCCTTCCTCTGATCAATCAGAACAATAACCCCCAAAAAACAGATCCTGTCTGTGGAGCATCAGCCTTCACTCGGTCAGCATTTGGTTTGTAATCCATCAGTATTGCTAAAGCCAAAAAAGCATGAGTGGATCCAAAACAGAGATGAATATTTGCATGTCTTCTGTGTTTTGTACTGACTCCTGCTTTTGGCTACAAAATCATAAGCCAATTCTAAAACAAAATTGGGACCATGTCATGCAGGCCTTAAGGCTGTTACATAGACAGAATCCGTTGTGCGTCTCATTTTTGCTTCCTTCTGACAGATCAGAAGAAGAGTCAAATAAATGATGATGTCAGCCAGGCCGAAGGTCAAAATAGTGGCCCAGTGATGAAGTGGGGAGGGTGGGAACAGCATGAGAAGTCCACAAAGTGGCCCTATGACATAGTGGTGAAGTGTAAGTTTTACATAATGATTTCATTTTTGAAACAAAAAAAAACATTTTTTTGTGTCTCCCTAGTCTGAGAGCCATAGTTTTTTTGTTTTGGGGCGGTTATAGTATGATTTTTGCGGGATGAGATGACAGTTTGATTGCCACTATTTTTGGGTGCGTATGATTTTTTGATTGCTTGCTTTTACACTTTTTGTGATGTAAGGTGACAAAAAGTGGCTTTTTTTACACAGTTTTTATTTGTATTTTTTTACGGTATTCACCTGAGGGGTTAGGTCATGTGATATTTTTATAGAGCAGGTTATTACGGACGCGGGATACCTAATTTGTATATTTTTTTTATATGTGTACGTTTTACACAATGATTTCATTTTTGAAACAAAAAAATCATGTTTTAGTGTCTCCATAGTCTGAGAGCCATAGTTTTTTCAGTTTTTCGAGGCGATTATCTTGGGTAGGGGATGATTTTTGCGGGATAAGATGACGGTTTGATTGGCACTATTTAGGGGTGTGTGTGACTTTTTGATCACTTGCTATTACACTTTTTGTAAAAAATTACGGTGTTCACCTGAGGGTTCAGGTCATGTGATATTTTTATAGAGCAGGTTATTTCGGATGCGGCGACATCTAATATGTATACTTTTAAAAATGTACACAAAACAAAAATGATGTTTTAATGTCTCCATATTCTGAGCCATAGTTTTTTTTATTTTTTGGGCGATTGTTTTAGATAGGGGCTCATTTTTTGCCGAATGAGGTTACGATTAGATTGGTACTATTTGGGGGCATACGCCTTTTTGATCGCTTGCTGTTGTATTTTTTGTGATGTAAGGTGACCAAAAAATGGTTTATTTAGCACAGTTTTTATTTTTTTACAGAGTTCATGTAATGGGGTTAGGTCATGTGATATGTTTATAGAGCCAGTCGATATGGACACAGCGATACCTAATATCTAGAGTTGAGTGGACACCTGGATGTTCGGGTTCGGTAGGTTCGGCCGAACTTTAAAAAAACGTTCAAGTTCGGGACCCTAACTTGACCTGAACTTGACCCCGAACCTGAATCCCATTGAAGTCAATGGGGACCCGAACTTTTGGCCACTAAAATGGCTCCAAAATAGCCCTGGAAAGAGCTAGAGGGCTGCAAAAGGCAGCAAAATGTGCTTAAGAGCATGGCAAATGCTCTGCAAGCAAATGTGGATAGGGAACTAAAATAACATAAAAGACCTTAAAAAAAAATATAGAAATGATCTAGGAGGAAGAGGTTGAGGAGGCGGTGAATGGGTGGTTGTGGCGGTGTAGGCTCACGTGGCTGTCTTGGTGAAAGCGGCGGCGAAGGAGGAATAGGTAGCCAACACAGATGTGTGTTATTTTGCATTTTTACATAGGGGATGGATGGTTGAGGCTGTTAGAAGTGTCTATTCTGCACAAGGTAAAGACAAGTCTTGTGGGATCCAGGCCTCATTCATTTTAATGAACGTGAGCTTGTCCACGTTGGCTGTGGACAGGCAGCTGCGTCTGTCTGTAATGATGCCTCCTGCCGTGCTAAATACAGCTTCAGAGAGTACCCTTGCTGCAGGGCAGGCCAGCAGCTCCAAGGCATACAGGGCAAGCTCTGGCCATGTGGAAAATTTGGAGACCCAGAAGTTGAATGGGACAGAACCATTATTCAGTACGTGTAGTCGTGTGCCCAGATACTGTTCCACAATGTTGGTCAAATGCTGCTTTCTGCTAACACGCTCCATATCAGCAGTTGGGGCAGGTTGCTGCGGTGAGGTGACAAAGCTTTTCCACATTTCGGCCATGCTAACAGTGCCTATGAGGTGCTGGCGCTGACACAGCTGCGTTGGCGACCTCTTCCTCCTCCCCTGCCTTCGCCTTGTGCTTCCACTTGTCCTCTGGCATCAGTCGGGAATGCTCTCAGGAGCACTTCTACCAGCGTGCGCCTGTAGTCACGTATCTTCATATCACGCTCCAGTGAGGGAATTAAGGACGGCACATTGTCTTTGTAACAGGGATCCAGCAGGGTGGCCACCCAGTAGTCAGCACACGTTAAAATGTTGGCAACTTTGCAGTCGTTGCACAGTGTGCCAGTACTCGAAACAGCCCAACAGGGCACAGGTCTTGCATGGAGACCCAGTCATTGGTGGTGAAGTGGTGCTTTTCCGCAGTGCGACTCAACCGTGCGTGCTGCAGCTGAAACTCCACTATGGCCTGCTGCTGCTCGCACAGTCTCTCCAGCATGTGTAAGGTGGAGTTCCACCTGATGGGCACGTTGCATATAAGGCAGTGAGCGGGAAGGCCAAAGTTACGCTGTAGCGCAGACAGGCAAGCGGCGGCAGGATGAGACCGCCAGAAGCGTGCACAGACGGCCCGCACTTTATGCAGCAGCTCAGACATCTCGGGGTAGTTGTGAATTAATTTCTGCACCACCAAATTCAGCACACGCGCCAGGCAAGGGATGTGCGTCAAACCGGCTAGTCACAGAGCTGCAACGAGATTTTGCCCATTATCGCACACCACCAGGCCGGGTTTGAGGCTCACTGGCAGCAACCACTCATCTTTCTGTTGTTCTATACCCCACCACAACTCCTGCGCGGTGTGGGGCCTGTCCCCCAAACACATCAGTTTCAGAACGGCCTGCTGACGTTTACCCCTGTCTGTGCTGAAGTTGGTGGTGAAGGTCTGTCGCTGACCGGATGAGGAGGTGGTAGAAGAGGAGGAGAAAGCTGAGTAGGAGGAGGCAACAGGAGGCAAAGAATGATGCCTGCGATCCTTGGCGGCAGAAGGACGTGCGCCAAACAGCTCTCCGCCTGGGGCCCAGCTGCCACTACATTCACCCAGTGTGCAGTTAGGGAGATATAGCGTCCCTGGCCGTGCTCACTGGTCCACGTATCTGTGGTTAGGTGGACCTTGCCACAGATGGCATTGCGCAGTGCACACTTGATTTTATCTGATACTTGGTTGTGCAGGGAAGGCACGGCTCTCCTGGAGAAGTAGTGGTGGCTGGGAACGATGCACTGTGGGACAGCAAGCGATATGAGCTGTTTGAAGCTGTCCGTCTCCACCAGCCTGAATGACAGCATTTCAAGGGCCAGTAGTTTAGAAATGCTGGCATTCAGGGCCAGAGATGAGGGTGGCTAGGTATGAATTTACGCTTTCTCTCCAAGGTTTGGGAGATGGAGAGCTGAACGCTTCCGTTTGACATGGTGGAGATGCTTGGTGACTGAGGTGGTGGTGTTGGTGGCACATTCTCTATTTGCTAGGTGGCAGGTACCAACGCTCCTCCAGAGGCGGAGGAAGAGGCCGAGGCAGCAGCAGAAGAGGGAGCAGGAGGGGCCTGAGCCCTTTCTTGGTTTTAAAGGTGCTTACTCCACTGTAGCCAGTGTCTCCCATGAAGATGCCTGGTCATGCAGGTTGTTCTAAGTTTATGTCAAGAATAAATCAAGGCAACTGGACGTACTGTAGATTTCTTGAAAACGTTTCACTCGTTCTTCCAACGAGCATTCTCAATTCTGAGTGACTGTACAAAAATTCTGGGAATAAATATGTAACAGAATCCACATCTGGTAATTATACCCAGCATTGGGTCAAAGGTATTGATTCCATTATCCTAATTGGAGTCAGTAGGTAATAAAGACTTCCCAGAAAAAGGTGTCAAGACAGCATTGTATGTGGCAGACAATAGATGTCTAACCCCCCCCACCTGTATTCAAGCTTGGTTTCTCCATTTTTACATAGATGGCCCCCTTCACGCCTCGTTTGTACCAATCGGCCTCCTTATCTAAAACATGTACTTGACTGTCTTCAAAGGTGTGACCTGTTCCTTTTAGACGTAAGTACACGGCTGAATCTTGACCAGAGGTTTTGGCTCTTCTATGCTGAGCCATACGCTGATATAGTTGTTGTTTTGTTTCGCCGATATACAGTTCTGAGCATTCCTCATTGCACTGGACTGCGTACACAGTGTAGTCCATCTTGTGTTCAGGCGTTGGGGAATTTTTGTACAGTCACTCAGAGTTGAGAAAGCTCGTTGGAAGAACGAGTGAAACGTTTTCAAGAAATCTACAGTATGTCCAGTAGAGATGTTGCGAACATAAAATTTTCAGTTCGCGAACAGCGAATGCAAATTTTCGCAAATGTTCGCGAACGGGCGAACCGCCATTGACTTCAATGGGCAGGCGAATTTTAAAACCCACAGGGACTCTTTCTGGCCACAATAGTTATGGAAAAGTTGTTCCAAGGGGACTAAAACCTGGACTGTGGCATGCCGGAGGGGGATCCATGGCAAAACTCCCATGGAAAATTACAGGGCTTAAATCACCTAACAATCCAATTTTTTTTTTTAACAACGTGGTTTAAAACTTCCAGTGTGTGTATACGATCAGGTATGATCAATCAGGTAGTGTAAGGGTTACGCCTGCTTCACAGACATTGACAGACCAAACTCCCCTTTTATTGCACCGCAAACCACCGCAAACAGTCCATTTGCCCAAACGCAAACTTCCCATTTGCACAAGGTTGGATACCAAGCTAGCCATGTCCCGTTGATGTCATTGAAGGTTTCTTCCTCCACCCAGCCACGTACAACACCAAGGGTCCCGGAAAGGTGAATTGAATAGATTTTTCGAATGGGGAGATGGTTAAAAAAACGCTGGCTCCCTCCCCTTTGTTTGAATCCACGGTCACTGCGTCTGTGCCGTGCAATTTACTGTCCCACCCGATATGAGTGGTATTTCCTGTAGTTCTCTCTTCTCATCAGTTTAATCCCTGTTACGTCCCCAATCTGGGGTCCACTTATTAAATAGATTTTTCGAACAGGGAGATGGTAAAAAAATTGCTGGCTCCCTCCCCTTTGTTTGAATCCACACCACGGTCACTGCGTCTGCGCCGTGCAATTTACTGTCACACCCGATATGAGTGCTATTTTCTGTAGTACTATTCTCATCAGTTTAATCCCTGTTACGTCCCATATCAGGGTGGGATTGCCTTTTGTGAAAAAATATTTAGGCCGGGTATCTTCGACTGCCTTCACAGTGACAGACCAAACTCTGATACGCCAAACTGAATTGATTTTAGGAACCGGGAGATGGAAAAAGCAGCTTGGTTGTTCCTCTTACTCCCAAGTTGGGGCACTGCGCGTGCACGGAGTAATGTGCTGTAACACCCTATATGAGTGGTGTCTTAACTAGTCCTATTCCTATCAGTTTAATCCGGGGACGTGTGTCGAACTGATTAACCATTGTCGAATTAACGAACCATTACGACTTCCTGGAATAATTTAGTTCTGAGCTTTGTACTTGATTTGTATTAGAATTGTTGGGGATTTTTTAAATTGTCTGCATTATTTCTAATAAACTATTAAGAGACTTTACTATGAATTTTTTATTTTATGTATTAAAAACCCACCCATACAACTTAAAAAAAGATAAATAAATAAATTTAAGTTTTTTCTATGAAAAAACATCCAGCCGTTCCCATCGCTTTTGGTCTGATTATAATGAAGCAACGGCCTTATCATCTGGGGTGTAGCAACATTGCCAACACACTCATAGAGGTGATGATTGCTTCATTGTGATATGCAAGCCCCTTCACCACAACAAGGTAACGATCACGAAAGGGGAATTGACACTTGTAAGTGCCTTTTTTTTTGTTTTGTTTTTGCAGCCACAGTGCAGCACCAGAGGCCAGAAAAATTTGGCATATAAACATGCCTGAAAAACAATGCTACTGTTGCAGCCGCTGTTGTAGCAGCGGCCGTAAAAATTGATGTTTTCACGGCAGAAAGGTGACTAAAACATTGCGGCTTGAACCCTAGTTGGTGGCGGAGAAAGCACGAAAGTCATCTGGTATGCAGACATTAAATACAGCAGCGTGGGGACCATTTTGAGGCCAAGGCATGTCAGGCCTTTTGCTAGTTAAATGTATCCCCTACTGTTAGTCCCTTCGGGATCCATGCCTCATTCATCTTAATAAAGGTGAGGTAATAAACACTTTTTTGACCGAGGCAACTTCTTTTGTCAGTGACAATGCCTCCTGCTGCACTGAAGGTCCTTTCGAACAGGACACTTGAAGTGGGGCAGGCCAGAAGTTCTATCGCAAACTGGGATAGCTCAGGCCACAGGTCAAGCCTGCCCACCCAGTAGTCACGGGGTTCATCGCTCCTCAGAGTGTCGATATCTGCAGTTAAGGCAAGGTAGTCTGCCACCTGTCGGTTGAGTCATTCTCTAAGGCTGGATCCCGAAGGGCTGTGGCGATGTGTAGGACTGAAAAAGCTCTGCATGTCCTGCATCAACAACACATCTGTAAAGCGTCCTGTCCTTGCCACCGTGGTCGTGTTAGGAGGAGGATTACTTTGACCTCTTCCCCAGTTAGATTCCCGTTGTGCTGTGACATCCCCCTTATAAGCTGTGTAAAGCATATTTTTTAGTTTGGTTTTGAACTGCTGCATCCTTTCTGACTTCCGGTAATTTGGTAACATTTCCACCACTTTCTGCTTATACCGGGGGTCTAGTAGCGTGGCCACCCAGTACAGGTCGTTCTCCTTCATCCTTTTTATACGAGGGTCCCTCAACAGACATGACAGCATGAAAGACCCCATTTGCACAAGGTTGGATGCCGAGCTACTCATTTCCCGTTCCTCCTCCTCACTGATGTCATTGACGGTCTGTCCTTCTCCCAAGCCACGTACAAGACCACGGGTCCCAGATAGGTGACAACAACGAGCACCCTGGGATGCTTGCTGTGGTTGGTCTTCCTCCTCCTCAAAGCCACATTTCTCCTCTGACTCCTCTTCCTCATACTCCTCTTGCAGCGTTGCTGCAGGTCCGGCAAGCGATGATGACAAGGCTGTTTCTGGTGATGATGGTGACCACAACTCTTCCTCTTCACGCTCATCTACAGCCTGATCCAGCACTCTTCGCAGGGCACGCTCCAGGAAGAAAACAAATGAGATGAGGTCTCTGATGGTGCCTTCGGTGCGACTGACTAGGTTTGTCACCTCCTCAAAAGGACGCATGAGCCTACAGTCATTGCGCATGAGCGTCCAGTAATGTGGCAAATAAATAAATTCCCAGCTCCGCAGAGGCTGTCCTAGCACCCCGGTCATACAAATACTCGTTGACGGCTTTTTCTTGTTGGAGCAGGCGGTCGAACATTCCAACGTGTCGGGCTGTGGCAAATCAAGCGCCTCACTGGCATGTTGTTTCGGCGCTGTATGTCTGCAAAGTGCGCCATGGCCATGTAGGAATGCCTGAAATGGCCACACACCTTCCTGGCCTGCTTGAAGACGTCCTGTAAGCCTGGGTACTTAGACACAAAGCGTTGTACGATGAGTTTAAACACATGTGCCATGCCCGGCACATGTGACAACTTGCCCAAATTCAATGCCGCCAACAAATTGCTTCCATTGTCACACACCACTTTGCCGATCTCCAGTTGGTGCGGGGTCAGCCACTGATCCACCTGTGCGTTCAGGGCGGACAGGAGTGCTGGTCCGGTGTGACTCTCTGCTTTCAGGCAAGTCAACCCCAAGACAGCGTGACACTGTTGTATCCGGGATGTGGAATAGGCCCTGGGGAGCTGGAGGGTTCAGTTGATGTGCAGCCAGACGCCACAGCAGAAGAGGACTCAGCCGAGGAGGTTATAGAAGAGGATGGAGTAGGAGGAGTAGAGGAGGTGGCAGTAGGCCTGCCTGCAAGTCGTGGCAGTGTCACCAACTCCGCTGCAGAGCCACGCATTCCATGCTTGGCAGCCGTCAGCAGGTTGACCCAATAGGCAGTGTAGGTGATATACCTGCCCTGACCGTGCTTTGCAGACCAGGTATCAGTAGTCAGATAGACCCTTGCCCCAACACTGTATGCCAGAGATGCCATGACTTCCTTTTCAATCACTGAGTAAAGGTTTGGGATTGCCTTTTTTGAAAAAAAAAAATTGTCAGACTCCACCAGCAGGTATGGTAAAAGCTGGCGGGCTAAGAGTTCCGTCAAGCCAACTGTCAGACGCCGGGCAAGGGGGTGACTCTGTGACATTGGCTTCTTACGCTCAAACATTTGCTTTACAGACACCTGACTGTGGGCAGATGAGATGGAACTGCTAAAGGTGAGAGGCGGAGTGGCGGGTGGTTGAGAGGGGGCAAGGAGGACAGCAGTGGTTGACGTGGCTGAATATGCTGGACCAGGAGGAGGATGATGGCTTTGAGTTTGTGTGCTGCTTGTACTCATGTGTTGATCCTATTGGCGTTTGTGATGTGAGATCATGTGCCTTTGCAAAGCAGTTGTACCGAGGTGGGTGTTGGACTTCCCACGACTCAGTTTCTTTTGGCACAAGTTGCAAATGGCATTGCTGTTGTCAGAGGCAGACACACAAAAAAATGCCATACTGCTGAGCTTTGCAATGATGGCATTCTGGTGGTGGCAACAGCATGCGTTGTTTGGAGTGCTGTCTGGCTGTCTGGCTGACCCCGGGTGCTGATACATGCTGGCTGACTGTGCCACTAGCTCCTTGCGACGACCTCCCCCTGCTTCCAACTTGTCTCCTCCTTCTCTCTGTCTCCCCTTCTGAACTTTCCCCCTCTTCTTCTTTTCTTCGAGCAGGAACCCACGTGGCATCCACGGACACATCGTCATCAGCAACCACTTCACTTGTATCTGACACCTCAGCAAAGGAAGCAGCAGCGGGTACAACATCATCATCATCATCAAACTGTACGTCCATGTGTGTAATGCTGCCTAAGACATATCCCTGTTATCTACATCCTCTGGCAATAATGGTTGCGTATCACTAATTTCATCCAATTGATGTGTAAATAACTCCTCTGAGGGATCAAGTAAAGCGGCTTTGGTGGCTGTGGTGGGAGTGGTGGTGGTGGCGGCGGGCGGGAGAGTGGTAACTGGAGAGCAGGTGACCAAAGCTGAGCTGGAGGAGGATGGTGTGTCAAGGTTCTTAGCGGAAGCTGTTGAAGAATGGGTGTCCTGTGTAAGCCAGTCAACTATTTTCTACGAATTTTTGGGGTTCAGGGTACGTGGCCTCTGAACACTGGGCATTATTCCAGGGCCAGTGGAAATCACACCAACAAGACCACGACGGCCCCTTCGGGGTGGCCTGCCTCTGCCTGTCATTTTTTTTTAGATAAGTGGTACTATGCGTGCAAGGTACTTTATCACCCTATATAAGTGGTGGGCAGTGGGCACAGTACAGTCTGTGTGGGCCTTACACACACGGGCTTGCAACTGTGATTATATCACAGAAATTAATTTAATATAATTTTTTTATCTGCAAGGTTTTTGAGTGAATGACACCCTGTAACGGTATGAGTGGAGGCCTAGCCAGTGGCCACAGTACAGTCTGTGTGGGCCTGATACACACAGGCTTGCAAATGTGATTATATCACAGAAAAAATGTAAATATAATTTTTTTATCTGCAAGGTATTTGAGTGAATGACACCCTGTAACGGTATGAGTGGAGGCCTAGCCAGTGGCCACAGTACAGTCTGTGTGGGCCTGACACACACGGGCTTGCAGATGTGATTATATCACAGAAAAATTTGAAATAGAATTTTCCTAATTTTCAAGGTATTTGAGTGAATGACAGCCTGTAACGGTATGAGTGGAGGCCTAGCTAGTGGCCACAGTACAGTCTGTGTGGGCCTGACACACACGGGGTTGCAAATGTGATTATATCACAGACAAATTTTAAATATATTTTTTTTATCTGCAAGGTATTTGAGTGAATGACACCCTGTAACGGTATGAGTAGAGGCCTAGCCAGTGGACACAGTACAGTCTGTGTAGGCCTGACACACGCTGGCTTGCAAATGTGATCATATCACTGAAAATTTTTAAATTGAACTTTTTTTTATCTGCAAGGTATTTGAGTGAATGACACCCTGTAACGGTATGAGTGGAGGCCTAGCCAGTGGCCACAGTACAGTCTGTGTGGGCCTGACACACACGGGCTTGCAAATGTGATTATATCACAGAACAATTTTAAATATAATTGTAACGGACCGTTTCAGCAGACAAGGGGTTAAAATCCGTTTAGGCGATATGCCCCTTTCTGAGAGACAGGCACAGCTACTGCAGAACACCAAACTCCCGAACTGGATACAAAATAGCACTCCAAACTGGAACCTAACAAATAGCTGCCAGCAGACGAACAGGAAAAGCGTACAGTCAGCTTACACTCCTGGCAATCAGTCTCCAACAGCATAGAGGGAATCCCCCCAATGACGAGACAAGACTCCGTGTTGAGGGTCATGCAGTGCTCTGATGTGCTGGCACACCCAGCCTGGTTTTTATTACAGTTTTGCAAATACAGAACAGATACAACACATCCCCACAATGCATCATGGTTTCCTCCTCTCTGTCCCAGAGACAACCAAAGGTAATCCAATTATCTCTCAGGACAAAGGGAGATCACCAATACACATGTGGAGACAACAGGACAGACATCACCATTTAAACACACAATGGCACACCCCCACAGCAAACACAGATATTTAACATATCCCCAGATAGCTCAAGTCTGAGTGCATATCATTAGGTGAATGGCACTCAGAATACACGAATACAATAATATTAGCTATCTGGGTGCCCTCACATAACATACAATTTAACCGAACGCATAATAACATAAAATACAATTCTACAGACAGATTTAAGCTGTGCGGCCGGTCTGTCTTCTCCTTTAAAGTTACTATGGGCCATGATCCTGAGGCAAGAGGCCTTCAAACAGCCCCCTCCAAAACACTATGGCGAGGTTGGTTTCGCCACAATAATTTTTTTTATCTGCAAGGTATTTGAGTGAATGACACCCTGTAACGGTATTAGTGGAGGCCTAGCCAGTGGCCACAGTATAGTCTGTGTGGGCCTGACACACACGGGCTTGCAAATGTGATTATATCACAGAAAAATTTTAAATATATATTTTTTTATCTGCAAGGTATTTGAGTGAATGACACCCTGTAACAGTATGAGTGGAGTCCTAGCCAGTGGCCACAGTACAGTCTGTGTTAGCCTGACACACACGGCTTGCAAATGTGATTATATCACAGAAAAATGTTAAATATAATTTTTTTAATCTGCAAGGTATTTGAGTGAATGACACCCTGTAACGGTATTAGTGGAGGCCTAGCCAGTGGCCACAGTACAGTCTGTGTGGGCCTTACACACACGGGCTTGCAAATGTGATTATATCACAGAAAATTTTGAAATATAATTTTTTTAATCTTTAAGGTATTTGAGTGAATGACACCCTGTAACGGTATGAGTGGAGGCCTAGCCAGTGGCCACAGTACAGTCTGTGTGGGCCTTACACACACGGACTTGCAAATGTGATTATATCACAGACAAATTTTAAATATAATTTTTTTATCTGCAAGGTATTTGAGTGAATGACACCCTGTAACGGTATGAGTAGAGGCCTAGCCAGTGGCCATAGTACAGTCTGTGTAGGCCTGACACACGCGGGCTTGCAAATGTGATCACATCACTGAAAATTTTTAAATTGAACTTTTTTTTATCTGCAAGGTATTTGAGTCAATGACACCCTGTAACGGTATGAGTGGAGGCCTAGCTAGTGGCCACAGTACAGTCTGTGTGGGCCTGACACACACGGGGTTGCAAATGTGATTATATCACAGACAAATTTTAAATATATTTTTTTTATCTGCAAGGTATTTGAGTGAATGACACCCTGTAACGGTATGAGTAGAGGCCTAGCCAGTGGACACAGTACAGTCTGTGTAGGCCTGACACACGCTGGCTTGCAAATGTGATCATATCACTGAAAATTTTTAAATTGAACTTTTTTTTATCTGCAAGGTATTTGAGTGAATGACACCCTGTAACGGTATGAGTGGAGGCCTAGCCAGTGGCCACAGTACAGTCTGTGTGGGCCTGACACACACGGGCTTGCAAATGTGATTATATCACAGAACAATTTTAAATATAATTGTAACGGACCGTTTCAGCAGACAAGGGGTTAAAATCCGTTTAGGCGATATGCCCCTTTCTGAGAGACAGGCACAGCTACTGCAGAACACCAAACTCCCGAACTGGATACAAAATAGCACTCCAAACTGGAACCTAACAAATAGCTGCCAGCAGACGAACAGGAAAAGCGTACAGTCAGCTTACACTCCTGGCAATCAGTCTCCAACAGCATAGAGGGAATCCCCCCAATGACGAGACAAGACTCCGTGTTGAGGGTCATGCAGTGCTCTGATGTGCTGGCACACCCAGCCTGGTTTTTATTACAGTTTTGCAAATACAGAACAGATACAACACATCCCCACAATGCATCATGGTTTCCTCCTCTCTGTCCCAGAGACAACCAAAGGTAATCCAATTATCTCTCAGGACAAAGGGAGATCACCAATACACATGTGGAGACAACAGGACAGACATCACCATTTAAACACACAATGGCACACCCCCACAGCAAACACAGATATTTAACATATCCCCAGATAGCTCAAGTCTGAGTGCATATCATTAGGTGAATGGCACTCAGAATACACGAATACAATAATATTAGCTATCTGGGTGCCCTCACATAACATACAATTTAACCGAACGCATAATAACATAAAATACAATTCTACAGACAGATTTAAGCTGTGCGGCCGGTCTGTCTTCTCCTTTAAAGTTACTATGGGCCATGATCCTGAGGCAAGAGGCCTTCAAACAGCCCCCTCCAAAACACTATGGCGAGGTTGGTTTCGCCACAATAATTTTTTTTATCTGCAAGGTATTTGAGTGAATGACACCCTGTAACGGTATTAGTGGAGGCCTAGCCAGTGGCCACAGTATAGTCTGTGTGGGCCTGACACACACGGGCTTGCAAATGTGATTATATCACAGAAAAATTTTAAATATATATTTTTTTATCTGCAAGGTATTTGAGTGAATGACACCCTGTAACAGTATGAGTGGAGTCCTAGCCAGTGGCCACAGTACAGTCTGTGTTAGCCTGACACACACGGCTTGCAAATGTGATTATATCACAGAAAAATGTTAAATATAATTTTTTTAATCTGCAAGGTATTTGAGTGAATGACACCCTGTAACGGTATTAGTGGAGGCCTAGCCAGTGGCCACAGTACAGTCTGTGTGGGCCTTACACACACGGGCTTGCAAATGTGATTATATCACAGAAAATTTTGAAATATAATTTTTTTAATCTTTAAGGTATTTGAGTGAATGACACCCTGTAACGGTATGAGTGGAGGCCTAGCCAGTGGCCACAGTACAGTCTGTGTGGGCCTTACACACACGGACTTGCAAATGTGATTATATCACAGACAAATTTTAAATATAATTTTTTTATCTGCAAGGTATTTGAGTGAATGACACCCTGTAACGGTATGAGTGGAGGCCTAGCCAGTGGCCACAGTACAGTCTGTGTGGGCCTGACACACACGGGTTTGCAAATGTGATTATATCACAGAAAAATTTGAAATATAATTTTTTTAATTTTCAAGGTATTTGAGTGAATGACACCCTGTAACGGTATGAGTAGAGGCCTAGCTAGTGGTTACAGTACAGTCTGTGTGGGCCTGACACACACGGGCTTGCAAATGTGATTATATCACAGACAAATTTTAAATATAATTTTTTTATCTGCAAGGTATTTGAGTGAATGACACCCTGTAACGGTATGAGTAGAGGCCTAGCCAGTGGCCATAGTACAGTCTGTGTAGGCCTGACACACGCGGGCTTGCAAATGTGATCACATCACTGAAAATTTTTAAATTGAACTTTTTTTTATCTGCAAGGTATTTGAGTCAATGACACCCTGTAACGGTATGAGTGGATGCCTAGCTTGTGGTTACAGTACAGTCTGTGTGGGCCTGACACACACGGGCTTGCAAATGTGATTATATCACAGACAAATTTTAAATATAATTTTTTTATCTGCAAGGTATTTGAGTGAATGACACCCTGTAACGGTATGAGTGGAGGCCTAGCCAGTGGCCACAGTACAGTCTGTGTGGGCCTGACACACACGGGTTTGCAAATGTGATTATATCACAGAAAAATTTGAAATATAATTTTTTTAATTTTCAAGGTATTTGAGTGAATGACACCCTGTAACGGTATGAGTAGAGGCCTAGCCAGTGGCCATAGTACAGTCTGTGTAGGCCTGACACACGCGGGCTTGCAAATGCCTGTAAAGGTATGAGTGGAGGCCTAGCCAGTGGCCACAGTACAGTCTGTGTGGGCCTTGCACACACGGGCTTGCAAATGTGATTATATCACAGACAAATTTTAAATATAATTTTTTTTTATCTGCAAGGTATTTGAGTGAATGACACCCTTTAACGGTATTAGTGGAGGCCTAGCCAGTGGCCACAGTACAGTCTGTGTGGGCCTGACACACACAGGCTTGCAAATGTGATTATATCACTGAAAAATTTAAATTACATTTTTTTTATCTACAAGGTATTTGAGTGAATGACACCCTATAACGGTATGAGTGGAGTCCTAGCCAGTGGCCACAGTACAGTCTGTGTTAGCCTGACACACACGGGCTTGCAAATGTGATTATATCACTGAAAAAATTTAAATTACATTTTTTTTATCTACAAGGTATTTGAGTGAATGACACCCTATAACGGTATGAGTGAAGTCCTAGCCAGTGGCCACAGTACAGTCTGTGTTAGCCTGACACACACGGGCTTGCAAATGTGATTATATCACAGAAAAATTTTAAATATAATTTTTTTAATCTGCAAGGTATTTGAGTGAATGACACCCTGTAACGGTATGAGTGGAGGCCTAGCCAGTGGCCACAGTACAGTCTGTGTGGGCCTTGCACACACGGGCTTGCAAATGTGATTATATCACAGACACATTTTAAATTGAATTTTTTTATCTCCAAGGTATTTGAGTGAATGGCACCCTGTAACGGTATGAGTGGAGGCCTAGCCAGTGGCCACAGTACAGTCTGTGTGGGCCTGACACACACGGGCTTGCAAATGTGATTATATCACAGCAAAATTTTAAATATAATTTTTTTATCTGCAAGGTATTTGAGTGAATGATACCCTGTAACGGTATGAGTGGGGGCCTAGCCAGTGGCCACAGTACAATCTGTGTGGGCCTTACACACACGCGCTTGCAAATGTGATTATATCATAGACAAATTTTAAATATAATTTTTTTTTATCTGCAAGGTATTTGAGTGAATGACACCCTTTAACGGTATTAGTGGAGGCCTAGCCAGTGGCCACAGTACAGTCTGTGTGGGCCTGACACACACAGGCTTGCAAATGTGATTATATCACAGACAAATCTTAAATATAATTATTTTTTATCTGCAAGGTATTTGAGTGAATGACACCCTGTAACGGTATGAGTGGAGGCCTAGCCAGTGGCCACAGTACAGTCCAGGAGGTGGGAGGGTTTGGGAGGGAGGGTCTGCTGCTGATTGGCTGGAATGTGTCTGCTGACTGTGAGGTCAAAGTTTACTCAATGATAATGTATAGGGGGCGGACCGAACATTGCATATGTTCGCCCGCAGCGGCGAACGCGAAAAAGCTATGTTCGCCGTGAATTTTCGCCGGCGAATACATTACTAGTGGTCTCCTTGCAAACGAAACATGCATGAGCTGCCAATGGAAACATGAAAGTTAAACCAGGGATTTAACCAGTAAATCTGCAGCATGAAGAAATTGTTAACCGCCTTCCTATGCTCGTACATGCAGTCTAATATTGGGAGAGTAGAGTTCCAATGGATGAAAACGTTGCATATCAGGTGGTGTTGGGGAAGAGCGTTTTGCCTTTTTAGCTCAAGAAAGGCGTGTTTTGCACGGTAAGAGTGGCTGCATTGCATGCACAGTTTCCTGGACAGCTCTTGCAGTTCAGTGGAAGACTTGAGAATCTAGATGACATATAAGTGGAAAACTTGATTTCTCTCTGAAACAGAACATACAAAATGTTCCTCCCATTATCAGTAACAATGGTTCTTAACTCCAGTTGGCGAGGAGACAGCCACTGGCCAGAACAACATTTACCCAGTGGACTGTGAACTATATATATTCCTTGAGCATTGTTACAACTCCATATTTTAGCACTTTTGTGAACTCTAAGAGGCACCGAAAGGCTTATGGACTGGGCCACCTTCTGCTCAACCTACATATGTAGGGCTGGTACAGCTTTTTTGGAAAAGTAATGTCAGCTTGGGACTCTCCACCTTGGCTGGGCACAATCCATCAGATCTCTGAAATGTGCAGAGTCAACTACATGGAAAGGGACTCTAGTACCAGTAACTTGGCCAGGTGCACATTAAGTTTCTGCGCCACTGGATGAGTGCAGGCAAACTGTTGCCAGCTGGTGGGAGATGCAGTGTTTCCTGTATCAGGCTGTAACACTGTATGAGTGGCATAGTTTTACCACATCACTTTTAGTGATGAGCGGCAGGGGTCATATTCGAATTCGCTATATTTCGCAAAATTTTTTTAGAATATTCGTCAAATATTCAAAAATTTGAAAATTCGCGATTTTTTCAACTTACAACTATTAGACAAAGAAGATTATAGCACTATATTAGCTAAATTGCTCTATATTCGATTTTTTTCGAATATTTGTAATATTCTAAAACAAGAATATATAGCAATATAGGGAATGTTCGAAAAAAACGAATATAGAGCAATTTAGCTAATATAGTGCTATAATCTTTTTTTTATAGTTGTAATTTTTTTCCAATTTGAACTTCAGATGAGAAAAAAATTACAACTATTAGACAAAGAAGATTATTGCACTATATTAGCTAAATTGCTCTATATTAGTTTTTCTTCGAATATTCGTAATATTCTAAAACAAGAATATATAGCAATATAGCGAATTTTCGAAAAAAACGAATATAGAGCAATTTAGCTAATATAGTGCTATAATCTTTGTCTAATAGTTGTAATTTTTTTCTCATCTGAAGTTCAGATTGGAAAAAAATTACAACTATAAAAAAAAGATTATAGCACTATATTAGCTAAATTTCTCTATATTTGTTTTTTTTTCTTCGAATATTCGCTATATTGCTGTAACTTCATTTTTGCGAATATTCGTAATATTCTAAAACAAGAATATATAGCAATATAGTGAATATTCGAAAAAACGAATATAGAGCAAAATTCGCAAACACTACTACTCCTAAAGTCAAGTATATTGCAGCCTTCTTATTGGCCCACAAGCTAGAAGCAGGGAGGGATCATGTGTACTGATTTTAAAAAAATAATTGAATGAAAAAAAAAAAAGGAAAGAAAAATTTGAATATTTGAAATTACAAATATATATAACTATATTTGAAATATTCGCGGATTTTCAAATTACCTATATTTGAGATAAAAATCCGAAATTTGAATATTCGTGATCAACACTAATCACTTTATGTGTTGACACAGGGCTGTTGTGCCAACATTAGCACCCCAGCTGTGTCTTACCTTCTGTATACAGATCCTGCATACCGCCATGCTAATGTCACCCAGTGACTTGGTGAAAAATTCCGACAGTGCTGAGTATGGCATTTTCCTTTCACCACTGCCTGATACCTGACTGCCACTCTTTTTTGAACCCATGCACGGCTATTGTGTTCCTCACAGGTAGTCTTCCGAGTAGCATATGGTGTACTCTTCCCGCATTTGGCTCCAGATCTCCCACTTGTCCTACTTTGTTGCCTCACGGGCATGTTTCCACCCTGCTGGCTCATGGGCATTCACCCATGTGCAATCGGCTACATCATCATCTACAAATGTTTGGTTGTCACCCTCCCTTGTCTCTTGTGCATGTCCTTGACCTCTTGCAACATGTTATCCCACCCAACTGTCATCAACGGTAATTGTATGCCTAAAGGAGTCCCCAGCAGACCTCTCCTCCAAGTCTAGGCTGTCCTGTAACTGTTGACTGTCCTCACAAAGCTCATCCTTGCTGAAAATTGGAGCAGAGCTGGCGGCTATCATTATTTGGCTAGCAGAAGGAGCAGCAAAACCAAGAGGCAGGTTGATGACAGATTGTTATGCAAGCAGGTGTGGACCCACTACACCACTGACTGGCTGTACTTTGGAGGGGAGTGACTAAGCAACTACCTGGTCTTCACTAAAACCTCTAATGGCGAGGATAGGCTTGGGCCGTTAGGCTAGTTGCCAGGTGCCACTCCAGAGCTGTCCCCGAGTCAGTGACAGCTGACCAGGGTGTTATGCAAGCAGGTGTTTACCCACTGCGCCACTGACTGGCTGTACTCTGGAGAAGTGTGACTAAGCAACTACCTGGTCTCCACTAGAGCCTCTGATGGTGAGGATAGGCTTGGGCCGTTAGGATAGTTGCCAGGTTCCACTCCAGAGCAATCCCCAACTCAGTGGCAGCTGACCAAGGGGTCAGAGATACCGGTACAAGCACAGAGGGGACGTAAGTGGTCAGAAAGTCCGGGGTCGGGGCAGGCAGTAATCAAGCAAAATCCGTAAACGAAGTCTGAGGTCAGAGGCAGACGGCAACAAGGAGGTCCGAGGTCAGAGACAAGCAGTAAACAAGCAAAATCCAATAATTCCAAAAAGCAGGGTCCGTACACAGCAAAGCAGAACCGATACAGAAAAACACCTTCACACTTGGAACTAGACAAGCTAGTGACCATGAGTTTCTCAGGCATCTTCCTGTTATAGGAAGCACCTTTAGATACTTCCTGCAATCCAGCCATAGGCTGGGGAGACAGAGAGCGTGTACGTGCTGCCTCACAAGTGGGGAGAGTAGCGATATACTGTATTGGGATACAAGTAAGGCGCAAAATACACCGGCCAGGACACTCGTATGAAGAGTAAGAATCTTCTTCTTTATTGCGTTTTAAATTTTTTATGTCAATAAAGTGGGGAGTTACACACCCATGCAAGCCCTCACAACAGTACAGGTCTCTAGCAGGAAGTAAACAGATGGCATGGAGCACAGATGCTAAAGTTACGCTACCGGCTGCCCTTGCTTGTCAGCACAGCGCATGGAAGCAGGAGGGAAAGAGGGAGCCCGGCACCCGTGCCCTAGGGTAGGGGCAGCAGCGCTGGCATGGACAGCTGGGCTAACACAGATGCAGCTTCTGCACCATACCAACTAAGCGTGGTTTCATAGGAATACCGATTCCTGGCTGTGTGTATCTGTTGTCACTTACGATGAGGGTAAACAGTGAGTCAACCATTCCAGTACGGCTGAATTATTGGTTAAAACACGACTGCTGAATGACAGTCGCAGCTCTGGCCTGTTGCTGCGGCTTCTACCACCCCCTCCCCTCTCTGCTTCTGATGCTACTTGTGCCGGCTACAGAAACATTTTTGCCACTGCCCAATCCCTTGGAGAGCCCAAGTAACTGTCTGTTGGCTATAGTGTAGAGGAACTAAAATAACAGATTAAGGCTACTTTCACACTCGCGTTTGGTGCGGATCCATCATGGATCTGCACAGACAGATGCGTTCAGATAATACAACCGTCTGCATGCATTCAGAACGGATCAGTTTGTATTATCTTTAACATAGCCAAGACGGATCCGTCATGAACACCATTGAAAGTCAATGGAGGACGGATCAGTTTTCTATTGTGTCATAGAAAACGGATCGTTTGGCTCAGTTTCGTCAGACGGACACCAAAACGCTGCAAAGTGGAATGGAGACGGAACAGAGGCAAACTGATGCATTCTAAACCCATCCATCACTCAGAATGTATTAGGGCAAAACTGATCTGTTTTGAACCACTTCTGAGAGCGGATCTCACAAACGGAAAGCCAAAACGCCAGTGTGAAAGTAGCCTAACTCTGAATGTTGGTGCACTAGAACGTGATGCACATGGTGATATATTATTATATTATATATTCATTTTTAGCAACACTTTCCATAGTGCATGAGCGCTTGTCCCGTCTCTCCCTATGCTTAGCTCACAGGAAAATGGTGGAGACTGCACATCACAGGGAATGGCTATCTGCGGATTGTCTGGCTGCACAGCATTATGGGTGATCTCACGTTCCCAGTCTTCTTACTTTTACTTTGTAACACATACAACCACCATTTTAGGAAAACCTGATTTGATACCACAAATTGCAATGAAATTCTGATTTGTTGTGAATCGAAGTTTCCATAAATTTCGGACCAAATTCCAATTTAAATGCTTTGCCTCGCTTAGCACTAGTAAGGAGATATAGCATGAGTTGAGTTACTTTTCACAGAGGAAATCTCAATTCTTCAAAGTTATGCCTTAAACAATCATTCAAATTTGGGACATTTATTTTCCATAACTAATTAACTAGCTTTTATGCTATGGTTTTATCACATGCTTCCGCTATTCGCGTTAAACCAACTGCATCTGGGTTCAGAAGACTATTAAGATTCATGACCAGATGCATTGCTAGAACGTAATGAAACAGTTTTTCATCCATGAGTGAAACTGGATCATAGCTCAAAAATGAAATTGGCTCTTTTTTTACTTATCAAGTACAAATGTTTGAGTTTTTGCAGCCTCCTGTAGTGTATTGTATTTGGAGGAATTGTTTCATGAAGTGACTGCTTTAAAGAGCTAGAATACAGGGCTACCCTTGCAGATCACATCCAACTTTGTTGGACCTTCTCCAAACATAAATTAGTTATATCTACCCCATCCATTACATAGATCAACATAAATTTGAATAGCTACTATCTAATGCTAAATTAGTGAAGCTTTTGTGCCTGCCATTGGTTTGAGTTTCCTCCACATTAGAGATGAGTGAATTTCTCAAAAATTCGATTCAGCAGATGTGCCTAATTTTCCGAAAAAATTTGATTGGATCTGAATTTATTTGTGGCGAATCACGTTAAAAAACAGCCTTCCTGGCTGCAGCGAGTCTGTATAGTGGTGTAGAACACTGTGCCTTGCAGTAACACGCATAGGTAGTCTACTGTGGTAGTAAAACAATACTGTGAGTCAGTTTGACATGCAGATGACAGGCGTCGCTCTTAGAATCACTGTACACTTCCCTTATTTGGGCAATTACGGGGCCAAAACTGACCAAATAACTCAAGTGTGAACTCAACCATACAGGTCGATGTTAGTGTCAAGAAGAAGTGCACTCCTTTTACACCATTGTCAGAACAATAACCCCCAAAAAATGGATCCTGTCTGTTGAGCATCCGTCTTCACTCGGTCAGCATTTGGTCAGTAATCCATCAGTATTGCTAAAGTAAAAAAAAAACAGGAGTGGATCCAAAACAGAGATGACACATGAATGGAATATTTGCATGTCTTCTGTGTTTTATACTCACTCCTGCTTTTGGCTACCAAATTATAAGCCAATTCTAATGGGACCATACAGGCCTTACAGCTGCTACACAGAAAGGATCCATCGTGAGTCTAATTTTTCCTTTCTTCTGACAGATCTGAAGAAAGGTCAAATAAATGATGATGTCAACCAGGCAAAAAAGGCAAAATAGTGACCCAGTCATGGAGTGGGGAAGGCAGGAGAACAGCATGAGAAGTCCACAGAATGGCCCAATGACATAGTGTTGAGGTGGCAGCAGCATGAAGAGGCCACAGACTGGCAAGGTGACATAGTGCGGAGATGGCAGCAGCAGCAGCATGAGGAGGCCACAGAGTGGCCCATTGACATAGTGTTGAGGTAGCAGCAGCATGAGGAGATGGCAGAGTGGCATAATGACATAGTGTGGAGCTGGCAGCAGCAGCATGAAGAGACCGGAGTGGTGAGGTGGCAGCCGCATCCGGAGACCACAGAGTGACCCGGTGACAGAGTGGGGAGGTGGGTGGCAATAACGGTACCCGCTGATTATATAAGAAGGAGACCTTGGCATCAGATGTGTGGCATCAGGCAGGTGGCAGCATCAGAATAGTATTTGAGGCAGGTAGCCAGAAGAAACCGGTCTCCTTTGTCAAGGTTTGGGTGAGGCAGCATGGATGATCTAATCTGATGCATAAGGCATTTGTGGGTGGAAATCCTGGCTGATCAATGCCTGATTCAACTTGACAAAGGTCATGCTTGGCTGACTTTCTTGCTAAAGGGACAAGCTAACGTTAGCCAGCAGACACCAGGATGATAAAGATCGGGGGCCAAAAGCCCGCCATAATCCATAAAGGTCCTAATCGGGATCGGGGATGGCAAAATACCTCAAAAAGCAAGTGGCAACGTCTGTGCCTAAAGAACCCAAGATGGCGCCGACAGTCGAGCGTGCTGTAGCAGACTCAGAAAAAGGCTGGTCCGAAGGCGACAGCGACGGGGGTGAGTCGGAAAACTCCCGCACATTGCCGGTATCCAGAAAGTTTATCAAACAGGCATTAGCAGAGGCCCTGTCGCCCCTCAAGCATGAGATTTCGGTGCTAACACACGAGATACAGCATATAGGCCACAGGGCCGAATCTCTGGAGACCACACAACAGGCCGCCCTGGAACACAGCGCAAAAGTCTCCGATTCCCTCGCCTCCTGCCAGCACCACATTAACCTTCTACATGCTGCAATGGAAGATCAAGAGAACCGAGACCGGAGGAATAATCTCCGGTTCAGAGGCATACCTGAATTGGTGCCCAATGGTGATCTTAAGGACACTATAATACAGATTACTGAATCTCTCCTGAACAATAGTGAACCCTCTCAGCTGATTATAGAAAGGGATCACAGAGCTCTCAGACCGAAACCTGCTGACTCTGAACCACCTAGAGATATCATCTGTTGATTCCTGAGCTTTGTAGACAAAGATAAGATTCTTAATGCAGCCAGAGCTTCAAATGACATCACCTTTGGAGAATCTCCTATTTCTATATACCAGGATCTCTCTCCTATCACATTGAAAAAGAGAAGAAATCTAAAACCTCTCACAGATCATCTTCGCAACAAACAAGTCCCTTACAGATGGACCTTCCCCTTTGGTCTAATTTTCAAATATTCTGGTAAACAGATAAAAATCACCTCCTATACAGATCTATTGGAAGCATTCTCTACCATGGACATCTCTCCATTGGACATTGTGGATTGGGACGTAGTGTTTGAAATTGCCACTCTGCCAGTTCTACCCAAGATGACCCCATAGGAGAAATCAACCACTCTGAAAAGACAAATAATAAAGCATTGCAGCAGCAAACTGACCCCTAGAAGAATAGCAGGGACTATCTACTAATTTTATTTATTTTTTTCCTCTAGTAAACAAGAATATGGTGAAGTTTCTTATACTCTGCCTCTATCACACCCGTACCCTGCTACCCCCTCTCTCACTCTCTTCCCTGCTATTCTTCTCCTGATGTCTATTTCTTTTATCCTCTTCTGTCCCAAGTATAGCAAGTTCTCTTACCTAGGGTCTAACCCACCGTAACCCCCATGAAGAAGGCTTCAAGCCTCAGAATGTTAAAATTGTTGCTACCAGCTTCCTTACGGTTTTATTGATGTATTGTAATTTATTTTATATGTTTTTTTATGTTTCTTTAGTTATGGAACACATGTGTACCACTTCTTGATCAAACAAGATGTAGACCAACCGCTCACTTTCCTGAAGGTTGCCATGATACTCCACTATTCCAGACTCAGACTCCCCTCTTACAGACTTGATCAGATCTATGTAAGAATTTCTCACCTCTAATTACCATGACAGATCTCAAATTATCATCATATAATGTAAAGGGACTTAGATCCCCATATAAAAGATCACAGATCTTTTCCCTCCTGTCAAAGGAAAAGTGTTCAATAATTTTTCTCCAAGAAACCCACTATAAACACGGGAAATTCCCAGACCTATCTTTTTCTAAATTTCCAAACTAGTACCACTGTGGAGCGGATGGCGCGGCTTCCAGAGGAGTGAGTGTGGGATTTAGGAAGGATGTTCCTTTTTGTATTCCACGCACACACAAGACCCATAGGGAAGATACATTACTTTAAAAGGCCATATTAGACATAGGTATACCTTTGTCAACATATATGCTCTCAAAACTATCTGGCTTCTATCTGTCTTAACCTTGGTAGAGTCTATGCAAGAGGGAATGCTTATCATAGCGGTGGACTTTAATGTCGCTTTGCAACCTCTAATTGATACTTCATCCAAAAAGTCTTCTTTTTCAGCAAAAAAAGAAGTCTCTTTAATTGACTATTCCTTTTACTCAGCCCCAAATTTTGCAACCTACGTTCTCCATCAGAGCCAAGTAAACCCCCAATTTGGAGATTGAATGAGTCCATACTGAGCAACAGTGACCACAGGAAACACTTCTCATCTCTACTAGATGAATATTTTATCACCAACAACACACCAGACATCTCTCCTCAAACCCTATGGGATGCCCACAAAGTGTTCATCAGGGGGCATTTTATAAGCAAATGCTCCTTTTTAAAGAAACAATCAGACAAACACCTTTCCTCCTTACTAGACAATATCCACACTCTTAAATCCCTTCATAAAAGATCCCTAGCTGCCCAACATTTGTTTACTTTGACAGCCCTTAGAACAGAACTCAAAAACCTTTTAAATGCAAAATCAGCTAAATATTATCTATCTTCTCAAGAAAAATTATTTGCCCATGGCAATAAAGCATCAAAATTCATGATGCAACGCATAAGGCGAAGAAAACTAGCAAGACATGTAACTTCTATTAAATACCCTCAAAGTCACCAACTCTTTTCATCTGAGGCTATTGCCGAACAGTTTAGACTTTTCTACGAAGCCCTGTACAACTTATCACAAAAGAAAGGAGATAGAGACAACTTAGACAGAGGCCCTGCTATTAACGCATTCCTAGACTCCATACCTTATCCAGAACCCAACAAGACGCTTTGGCTAAACCTTTTTCACTCGGAGAACTCAAATACGCTCTCAATTCAACCCCCAAAGACAAGTGCCCTGGCCCAGATTGCTTCCCAACTATATATTATTCCTCTTTCCAGGACTCCCTGCTTCCTCACCTCCTCTCTGTATGTAACCTTGCATTAAACAATCAGCCCTTGTCATCTGATATGACCAATGCATTAATTACAATAATCCCCAAAGATGGAAAAGATCTAACATCATGTGAAAACTACCGCCCCATTTCCTTATTAAATATAGACTTAAAAATTCTTGCTAAAATGTTGGCCATTAGACTTCAATTTTTGCTCCCCAATCTGATCCACTCCGGCTAGGTAGGATTTGTGAAAGGTAGTGAAGGAAAAGATAATACCACCAAGATCCTGGATGCCCTCTGCTATGCTTTACACCAAAAAATACCTCTGTTATTGCTTGGCACTGATGCTGAAAAAGCATTTAACCGTATAGATTGGTCCTTTATTAAGCATACCCTGCACAGTTTTCACTTTCCTCTTACATATATTCAGGCAGTGTTTGCGATGTACGTGAACTCTTTCGCCTCTGTGTTAGTGAACAATCTCATCTCAGGTTGTTTTTCTATCAAAAATGGAACATGTCAGGGTTGCCCCCTTTCCCCCTTAATATTTGTCCTTGTAATGGAAACTTTACTACAAGCCTTAAGGCAAGAAAAGGGCATTGCCGGACTTAAAATAGGGACACAGGAACAAAAATTAGCAGCCTTCGCTGATGACCTTCTGATTCTTACCACAACCCTACCAAATCTATGCCCAAAATAATCTCCCTCCTATAAAAATTTGGTTCCCTTTCCAACTTCAAAATAAATCCACAAAAATCCCAGATTTGCATTTAGGCCTCACCACTAAACTTATACCAGATCTCCAACGAGATTCTCCTTTTAACTGGTGATCTCGACATTTAACCTACCTGGGTATCAAATTAACCTCTCATCTACCGGATCTATTCCATCTCAATTATACTCCCGTTTTGGCGGCCATCAGTTGGACTCCCTAGATCTTCGTTATCTTTCTTGGTTTGGTAGAAAGAACTTGGTGATGTCTCTAGTGATCCCCAGACTCACTAATCTTTTACAGGTCCTCCCAATCGCCATACCAAGATCTTTCTTTAGATCTATAAACTCCCACATCCGCGAATTTATTTGGCAGAAAAAGAAACCTAGATTATCCTTTTCAACTTTAACTAAGCCCAGACATCTAGGAGGTATTGGCCTACCGGATCCTGAATTATATATGAAAGCTATCCACTTAAGTATGGTAGTGGATTGGCTAAGACCCTCTACCCACAAACAGTGGCTTTCAATGGAAACTGCGTTTCTTCCCACTACTTTCAGGGCCCTTTTGTTGGCGGACAGACCACCCCCCACTATCTCTTCTATCCCAAACCCAATTATTTGTACTACCTTAAAAGTGTGGGGATGGTTCTCCTACAATCATCAAGCCTTGACCCTTCCCTCACCCCTCCTTCAAGTCAGGGACGTTATATCCCTCGACCCTAAGGAAATAAGAGAATCCTGCCCCCCCCCCCCCCCAGGAGTCAAATCTTCTCCTCTCTTAATAACTGATTTACTGGATCCCAATGGGTGTGTTCTTCCAGATCTTGGACCAGTGCTGGAGATGTGGAAAAAGTAGAGGCTCATTCTTCCATATATGGTGGAGTTGCCCTCTGATATTCTCCTGGTGGAAATACAGTTTTCGCATAATTAATTATGTTATGTTTGTAGATCCAAGTTCCCCTGTACTCCTGAGATTGCTTTCTTATTCTTTGGCATCCGCGGAGAAGATTCCCATCAAATTTCCCTCTTCTCCTTCATGTTATCTGCTGCTTGAATCCTGATACCCACTACATGGTGCTCACCTGTGATCCCCACTATAGACCAATGGATCAACAAAGTTGATCAATTCTATAGATTAGAGGAGCTTTCCCACTGGAAACTTAAAACTAGAAGCACCTTCATCTACATCTGGTCTCTCTAGAAAACTTACAGGAAATTGAATAAACAATGTGTACACATAATTCACATTTCTGTGTTCTTATTCAATTCTTGCTAAACTTTTACTTGCTTTAATGTACAAGTTATACGGGCAATGTGTCAGTGATATGCCAACGTCACGTTTATCCTTCTAACAATGTAACTGTGAAAATTTGCCTCTTTAGATAAAATGTATTATCAACAAAGATAACATTGCTTTATTACTAAAACAATACAAATTGTTTATCACAAAAAAAGGCTCTCACTATGCAAGCAAGTGAGCATGCATCGGGCCATTTGCGCAAAAGTCTCAGAGGGACTCCCTGCCTAGATCTCCATACTGCATACTGCCACAGGGTGCCTGGGTCATCTGCCTCGTCTTCCTCATTTCATTCAGCTGCTCCTCCTCTCCTGTCACCTGTGTAGAAAAACCACCCATTTCGATACACATTGCTTGTGCTTCAATGTCCTCCTCCTCCAGTTCAGCACCCACAGGGCTCATGTAGCCGTGAGATGTAGGCGCCATATCTCCAGTCCCCTGACCTGCCAGATTTACCAGCATCTGTTCCAGGATATAAAGCAGTGGAATTACGTTTTTCCTCCCATAGTTCTTTCAAATGACAAATAAAGTGGCCTCCTCAAAGGGCACGAGTAAACAACACGTGTCACGCATGAGCTTCCACTGGCTAACATCGAAGTTACACAAGTGAGTACCTCTGTCCGCCTGTATCCTCAAGAAATTGTTTATGACCTTTCTCTGTTCATATAATCGGTCCAACATATGGAGGGTGGAATATAAACTGGTGGAAACGTTGCATATCAGCCTATGTTGGTGGATGCCATTCTGCTGCTGCAGCTCAAGGAGGGTGTGCTTTGTAGTGTACGAGTGGCCATTTCAGGATGTTTTGCAGATGGGGTGAAGACTTCAGGAACCGCTTTACAACCAGATTGAACATGTGGCCATGCAGGGGGCATGGCTCAGCCCTCCTTGACGCTGCGCCGACACCATGTTCTTCCAGTTATCGGTGACCATGGTTTCGATTTTGAGTTCTCACGGAGAAAGTGGTATTGCTGTCTCTTGGCAATTGCTTTGGTGATCGACTGCTGACAAAATGAGTGATGAGGAGTAGGAGGATGAAGAGCAAGCGCATCAGGACCAATAGATGATGCAAAGGACAGACAGCTCACTTCGGCTGAGGTGGTGGAGCCTTGACTGCCTGAAATCTGGTGCGTGAAATCTGGACCACCACATTAAAGCCACTTTATGATAACGCTGCATATGTTGACACAGGGCAGTGGTGCCAACATTGGCACCCTGGCCACGCTTCACCTTCTACCCCACGCATGTTTGGCTCTCGACCTCCCACTGCTGCCATGGTGCTGACTCCCAGCCATGCTATTGACTTGCTCGCTCCGCCGCTGCCTCACGGCCAAGCTGCCACCCTCTTCTGCTGATAATAATTATGAAGCACCTTCATCACCGGGCTCCCAATTGCGATCGGCTACATCATCATTGAGTACTGTCTGCACGTCACTGATATCCTACTTAACTGTCTCTGAGCCAGGAGCCTGACCACTTGCAACACCAGCTCCCATGCCACTCTCCTCATCACTACATGCCAGCCTACCGGATGTCTCCTCCAGATCTTGGCTGTGCAGTAGCTGCTGACTGTCCTCTTGTAGCTCGTCCTTGCTGTATAGTGGAGCTGAGCCCACAGCATATAATACTTTTCTGCCTGAGGGAACAGAAAAGGACAGAGGCAGATTGAGGACAGGTGAGGGCACAGAGCCTGAATCCGGGCAATGCCGACTAAGGGTTGTGTTTGACGAATCAACCGACTCTTGGCTAGAAACATTTAGGCCTCTGCCCATCACCTGTCACTTCTCTGTCTGACATACTGTTAGATCAAATAAATAAAGAAGGAAATTAATACACCCCAAAAAAGGCAGCAATGTTGTCACTTCTCTGCACAACGGCTAATAAGCCTTTTTTTCTACTAATACACTACAATAAAAGCTTTAGAACATATAACTGCTGAACAGCAAATAATACTTTTTTTTCCACACCCCAAAAAAGGCTGTAATTTTGTCACTTCTCAGCACAAGTCTAATAAGCCATTTTTCCACTAATACACAACAAAAAAAGCTTTAGAACATATAACCCCAAAAAAGGCTGTAATTTTGTCACTTCTTTGCACAATGGCTAATAAGCCTTTTTTTCCCACAATAATACACCACAAAAAAGGCTTTAGAACATATTCCTGCGCCGCTGAACGGCAAGTAATACTTTTTGTCCCACTAATACACCCCAAAAAAGGCTGTAATTTTGTAACTTTTCTGCACAGCGGCTAATATGCCTTTTTTCGACTAATACACCACGAAAAAGGCTTAAGAACATATAACTGCACCGCTGAACGGAAAGTAATTATATTTTTCCCCACTTAATACACTCCAAAAAAGGCTGTAACTTTGTCACTTCACCGCACAACGGCTAATCCACCTTTTTTCCCCACTAATACACCCCAAACAAGGCTTTAGAACATATAACTGCACCGCTAAAAAGCAAATAATGCATTTTTTTTCACTAATACACCCCAAAAAAGGTTGTAATTTTGTCACTTCTCCACACAACGGCTAATAAGCCTTTTTTTTTACACTAATACACTACAAAAAAGGCTTTAGAACATATAACTGCACCACTCAACGACTAGCAATAATTTTTTTCACCTCTAATACACTCCAAAAAAGGCTGTAATTTTATAACTTCTCCACACAATAGCTAATAAGTAGTGTTGATCGATCACCATAGTGCTTGGGTACTCAGGGGCTCTGGCCGAACACATTGGGATGCTCGGGTGCTCTATCGAGCACCCAAGTATAATGGAAGTCAATGGGAGAACCCGAGCATTAAACCAGGCACCCCCTGCTCTGAAGAGAGGAGGGTGCCTAGTTTATAGGAAAAGGTCAGAAATTGATGGAAACACCACCAAAATGGTTCAGGAACAGCATGGGGAGGAAGTCTGGATGCATCGTGGACTCCCAGGTCGCTGCTGGGAACGATGTTGTCTGAGTAGTATGCCACTTTTACACACAAAACCGAAGATAAAATCGATTTTAGAGGAAAACTTGTTAGGAAACATTCCTTCCTGTATATTTACATGCATATAAAGTGCAAATGCTGCCAAAAATTCCAAGGAAGAGGCACTCCGATACAATCTGTATATCACATAAAGGAGGGCCTCATTCACATTGTGGTACAATTGTTCAGGTAGTGGGACTCCTACACTCATAAAGCTTATGCACTAAGTGAAAGGGCTGCCAAAAATTACAAGGAACCGACACTACAATACACCCTTTGTTACACATAAAAGGAGGGCATCATACACAGCCTTGAAAAATTATTATTGCCTGCTGGTGACCCTCAAAAACATTTGAAGCAAGGGCCTGCTGATCTGACCATCTAAAACATTATGGGTGAGGGCCTGCCGCAGCTTTAGTGACTCTAGATAACCTGGGGCCGATCGCACGTCTCTGTGATGGCAACGATCCATTCAGATGTCTGGCCTATTAACTTTCGATGTTATTGTCAGGGCAAACCATGGTGACTACGGGTAACTGGGAATCAGGGTTCCATTGTGGAGAGGGAGCCTGAGAAACAGCTATGGCTACCATATCGAAGCAAGGCAGCATGTGCACAAATTACCAATTAGGTATAATTAAGTGAGGCCCTGCAGGTGATCTGACCCTGTAAAAGATTTTAGGTGTGGGCCTGCTGGTGAGCTGACCCTGTAAAAGATTGTAGGTGAACGCCTACTGGTGAGCTGATCCTGTAAAAAATTATATGCGAGGGCCTGCTGGGGAGCTGACCCTGTAAAAAGTTATATGTGAGGGCCTTCAGGTGAGCTGACCCTGTTAAAGATTGTAGGTGAAGGCCTGCTGGTGAGCTGAACTTGTAAAACATTATATACGAGGGCCTGCTTGTGAGCTGACCCTGTAAAACATTATATGTGAGGGCCTGCTGGTGAGCTAACCCTCTAAAAAATTATATGTGAGGGCCTGCTTGTGAGCTGACCTTGTAAAACATTATATGCGAGGGCCTGCTTGTGAGCTGACCCTCTAAAAAA
This sequence comes from Bufo gargarizans, assembly GCF_014858855.1. NCBI lineage: Eukaryota > Metazoa > Chordata > Amphibia > Anura > Bufonidae > Bufo > Bufo gargarizans. Next base: position 98,319,772 of record NC_058088.1, on the reverse strand, counting down.
TTATATGCGAGGGCCTGCTGGTGAGCTGACCATTTAAAAAATGATATGCGAGGGCCTGCAGCTGAGCTGACCCTATAAAAACAGTAAATACGAAGGGCATATACAGTATGTGAGGGCGTTATATGCGACAAATAAGCATGAGTTGATATGATGGAAAAGGAGAAGGAGGATGAGAAAAGGAAGATTCAACCATATATCCTTGTTTGTGGTGAAAGTGGATTCACAGTGTATTCAGTACAAACAACACATTTTAAACAACAAATTTAAAGTGTCTTTATGTTCATCAGCTTTCCTGTGGTGGAGTCGAGAAGTCATGGTCAAACCAGACCTTTTATAAGAGTCAACCTGTCTGCATTTTTAGTTGGCAGGCGGATACGCTTATCTGTTATAATGCCACCAGCAGCACTAAATACTTCAAGGCGTAGAGCTCCAATTCATGCCAAGTGTCCAGCTTGGACACCCAGTAGTTGTAAGTCACTGAGGGATCATTGAGGACGCTGACACGGTTTGCTATGTACTCCTTCACAATCTTCCAAAATGTTTCACTCCTTGTGACACTAGGCCGCGCATCAGGGTGAGGGTGCTGGCGGGATGTCATGAAACTGTCCCAGGCTTTGGAGAGTGTTGCTTCTGTTGGAACTGCTGTCTTCCCTCCTCGGTTAGCCAAGGAACTACGGAATCTGCCGCCAGCATTTTCAGATGGAAATTTTTGGAGCTATTTTTTTTAACAAGGATCTTCTGGTATTGCACCGTTTTGCTTGTCCTCTCCACCAGAGGAATGAGAGATGAGAAGTTCTCTTTGTAGCGGGGGTCGAGAAGAGTGAACAACCAGTAATCCATGTTGTCTAAAATACAGATAATGAGTGTGTCGCGAGAAAGGCAGCCTAACATGAAGTCAGCCTCCTCTTCCACATACAAAGAGTCGTCCATAATTGTGAGCAGCAAGCATTTGAGTAGACACAGAAGTGGGATGGTTATGCTGATAATAGCGTTATTGCTGCTCACCATTTGTGTTGATTCCTCAAAGTTTCATAAAACCTCAAAGAGGTCAGACATCCATGCCCACTCCTCGCTTCCGATTAGCGGAAGCTGACTGGAAAGGCAATGACCATGTTGCAGCTGGTATTCCACTACTGCCCTCTGCTGCTCACAAAGCCTGGCCAACATGCAGCATTGACAGACCGGCTGAAACTGTCGATGATTTGTGGAAATGTGCACACACGCGGCACATCTTCACCAGTAGCTCAGGCAAATTGGGGTAGGTTTTGAGAAACCGCTGAACTACAAGGTTGAACACGTGGGCTAGGCATGGGATGTGTCTGAGCCACCAAGTTACTGCCATTATCAGACACAACCTTGCCTGGTTAAAGGTTAAGTGGCAAGAGCCACAGCTCAGTCTGGCCTCGTATCCCCTGCCACAGCTCTACGGCAATGTGCTGTTTGTCCCCTAAGCATATCGGCTTCAGCTGGCCTGTTGCCGCTTCCCCACTGCAGTGCTACACTGCTTCCAGCTACCGACTGATGACTGAATGATGCTGCATGCGGATAAATCGGAGGTGGAAGTGGAGGAGGAGGGGGAGAAGTGGGGTTTGGAGCCACTATCATAGGTGCTTACGGAAACCCTGATCGATGTAGGGCACGCAATCCTTGGCGTCGGTAGCACCTGTGCCATCCCAGGGTACGACTCGCTCCTTGCCTCCACAAAATTCACCCAGTGTGCTGTCAGGGAAATGTAGCGTGTCTGGCCAAATGCACTTGTCCATGTGTCTGTGCTTAAGTGGACCTTTCCAGTAACTGCATTGGTCAGGGCACGTGTGATGTTATGGGACACATGTTGGTGTAAGCCGGGCACGGTACACCTTGAAAAATTGTGGCGGTTGGAGACTGGGTAACACGGGGCGGCCGCCGACATCAGCCTGCTAAAGGCCTCAGTGTCCACAAGCCTAAAAGGCAACATTTCCAGTGCCAGTAATTTGGAAAGCTGTGCATTTTGTGCTATTGCCTGTGGGTGGGTGGCTGGGTATTTTTACTTGCGTTCAAAGGCCTGGGGTAAGGATATTTGGATGCAGTGCTGGGACACGGAAGTGGATATGGTCGCTGATGGTGCTTGCGAAGGTCCAGGTGGAGGGCAGGAGGCATCCGGGCCCGCCCCTTCAACAGGGGATTGTCCAGCACGTAACACAGGGGAAGAGGAGGCAGTGGTGTGACCCGCAGACACAGATTGTGTACCCAAGCTTTCGTCCCACTTATTAAGGTGCTTTGATGCCATGTGGTGGATCATGCTGGTGGTGGTGAGGTTACTAGTGTTCACGCCCCAGCTCATTTCCGTATGGCACAGGTTGCAAGCTACCATTTTTTTGTCGTCTGCACTTTCCTCCAAAAAGCGCCATACTGCGGAACATCTACCCCTTGGCAAGGAAGATTTCTGCAAGGGGGTGCTCCGTGGATCAGTTGCAGGCCTGTTTGGTGTGGCCTTCCCTCTCCCTTTTGCCACCCCACTGCCTCTTACAGCCTGTTTCGGTGATTAGAGTTGAGCGGACACCTGGATGTTCGGGTTCGAGAAGTTCGGCCGAACTTCCCGGAAATGTTCGGGTTCGGGATCCGAACCCGATCCGAACTTCGTCCCGAACCCGAACCCCATTGAAGTCAATGGGGACCCGAACTTTTCGGCACTAAAAAGGCTGTAAAACAGCCCAGGAAAGGGCTAGAGGGCTGCAAAAGGCAGCAACATGTAGGTAAATCCCATGCAAACAAATGTGGATAGGGAAATGAATTAAAATAAAAATAAAAAAAATAAAAATTAACCAATATCAATTGGAGAGAGGTCCCATAGCAGAGAATCAGGCTTCACGTCAGCCACCACTGCAACACTCCATTGTCAGATATTTAGGCCCCGGCACCCAGGCAGAGGAGAGAGGTCCCATAGCAGAGAATCTGGCTTCATGTCAGCAGATAATCAGTCTGCATGTCATAGCAGAGAATCAGGCTTCACGTCACCCAACATTGGAACAGTCCATTGGCATATATTTAGGCCCAGGCACCCAGGCAGAGGAGAGAGGTCCCGTAACAGAGAATCTGTCTTCATGTCAGCAGAGAATCAGTCTGCATGTCATAGCAGAGAATCAGGCTTCACGTCACCCAACATTGGAACAGTCCATTGGCATATATTTAGGCCCAGGCACCCAGGCAGAGGAGAGAGGTCCCGTAACAGAGAATCTGTCTTCATGTCAGCAGAGAATCAGTTTGCATGACATAGCAGAGAATCAGGCTTCACGTCAGCCACCACTGCAACAGTCCATTGTCAGATATTTAGGCCCAGCACACAGGCAGAGGAGAGAGGTCCCGTAACAGAGAATCTGTCTTCATGTCAGCAGAGAATCAGTCTGCATGTCATAGCAGAGAATCAGGCTTCACGTCAGCCACCACTGCAACAGTCCATTGGCATATATTTAGGCCCAGCACACAGGCAGAGGAGAGAGGTCCCGTAACAGAGAATCTGTCTTCATGTCAGCAGAGAATTAGTCTGCATGTCATAGCAGAGAATCAGGCTTCACGTCAGCCACCACTGCAACAGTCTATTGTCAGATATTTAGGCCCAGCACCCAGGCAGAGGAGAGAGGTCCCGTAACAGAGAATCTGTCTTCATGTCAGCAGAGAATTAGTCTGCATGTCATAGCAGAGAATCAGGCTTCACGTCAGCCACCACTGCAACAGTCCATTGTCAGATATTTAGGCCCAGCACCCAGGCAGAGGAGAGAGGTCCCGTAACAGAGAATCTGGCTTCATTTCAGCAGACAATTAGTCTGCATGTCATAGCAGAGAATCAGGCTTCAAATCACCCAACATTGGAACAGTCCATTGGCATATATTTAGGCCCCGGCACCCAGACAGAGGAGAGGTTCATTCAACTTTGGGTAGCCTCGCAATATAATGGTAAAATGAAAATAAAAATAGGATTGAATGAGGAAGTGCCCTGGAGTACAATAATATATGGTTAAGGGGAGGTAGTTAATGTCTAATCTGCACAAGGGATGGACAGATCCTGTGGAATCCATGCCTGGTTCATTTTTATGAACGTCAGCTTGTCCACATTGGCTGTAGACAGGCGGCTGCGTTTGTCTGTAATGACGCCCCCTGCCGTGCTGAATACACGTTCAGACAAAACGCTGGCCGCCGGGCAGGCCAGCACCTCCAAGGCATAAAAGGCTAGCTCTGGCCACGTGGACAATTTAGAGACCCAGAAGTTGAATGGGGCCGAACCATCAGTCAGTACGTGGAGGGGTGTGCACACATACTGTTCCACCATGTTAGTGAAATGTTGCCTCCTGCTAACACGTTGCGTATCAGGTGGTGGTGCAGTTAGCTGTGGTGTGTTGACAAAACTTTTCCACATCTCTGCCATGCTAACCCTGTTCTCAGAGGAGCTGGCCGTGACACAGCTGCCTTGGCGACCTCTTGCTCCTCCTCTGCCTTGGCCTTGGGCTTCCACTTGTTCCCCTGTGACATTTGGGAATGCTCTCAGTAGCGCGTCTACCAACGTGTGCTTGTACTCGCGCATCTTCCTATCACGCTCCAGTGCAGGAAGTAAGGTGGGCACATTGTCTTTGTACCGTGGATCCAGCAGGGTGGCAACCCAGTAGTCCGCACACGTTAAAATGTGGGCAACTCTGCTGTCGTTGCGCAGGCACTGCAGCATGTAGTCGCTCATGTGTGCCAGGCTGCCCAGGGGTATGGACAAGCTGTCCTCTGTGGGAGGCGTATCATCATCGTCCTGCCTTTCCCCCCAGCCACGCACCAGTGATGGGCCAGAGCTGCGTTGGGTGCCACCCCGCTGTGACCATGCTTCATCCTCATCCTCCTCCACCTCCTCCTCCTCATCCTCGTCCTCCTCGTCCTCCAGTAGTGGGCCCTGGCTGGCCACATTTGTACCTGGCCTCTGCTGTTGCGAAAAACCTCCCTCTGAGTCACATCGAAGAGACTGGCCTGAAAGTGCTAAAAATGACCCCTCTTCCTCCTCCTCCTCCTGGGCCACCTCCTCTTCCATCATCGCCCTAAGTGTTTTCTCAAGGAGACATAGAAGTGGTATTGTAACGCTGATAACGGCGTCATCGCCACTGGCCATGTTGGTGGAGTACTCGAAACAGCGCAACAGGGCACACAGGTCTCGCATGGAGGCCCAGTCATTGGTGGTTAAGTGGTGCTGTTCCGCAGTGCGACTGACCAGTGCGTGCTGCAGCTGAAACTCCACTATGGCCTGCTGCTGCTCGCACAGTCTGTCCAGCATGTGCAAGGTGGAGTTCCACCTGGTGGGCACGTCGCATATGAGGCGGTGAGCGGGAAGGGCGAAGTTACGCTGTAGCGCAGACAGGCGAGCAGCGGCAGGATGTGAACGCCGGAAGCGCGAACAGACGGCCCGCACTTTATGCAGCAGCTCTGACATGTCGGGGTAGTTGTGAATGAACTTCTGCACCACCAAATTCAGCACATGCGCCAGGCAAGGGATGTGCGTCAAACCGGCTAGTCCCAGAGCTGCAACGAGATTTCGCCCATTATCGCACACCACCAGACCGGGTTTGAGGCTCACCGGCAGCAACCACTCGTCGGTCTGTTGTTCTATACCACGCCACAACTCCTGTGCGGTGTGGGGCCTTTCCCCCAAACATATGAGTTTCAGAATGGCCTGCTGACGTTTACGCCGGGCTGTGCTGAAGTTGGTGGTGAAGGTGTGTGGCTGACTGGATGAGCAGGTGGAAGAAGAGGAGGAGGAAGCCGAGAAGGAGGAGGTGGCAACAGGAGGCAAAGAATGTTGCCCTGCGATCCTTGGCGGCGGAAGGACGTGCGCCAAACAGCTCTCCGCCTGGGGCCCAGCTGCCACTACATTTACCCAGTGTGCAGTTAGGGAGATATAGCGTCCCTGGCCGTGCTTACTGGTCCACGTATCTGTGGTACAGATGGCGTTGCGCAGTGCACACTTGATTTTATCGGATACTTGGTTGTGCAGGGAAGGCACGGCTCTCTTGGAGAAGTAGTGGCGGCTGAGAACAACATACTGTGGGACAGCAAGCGACATGAGCTGTTTGAAGCTGTCTGTGTCCACCAGCCTAAATGACAGCATTTTATAGGCCAGTAGTTTAGAAATGCTGGCATTCAGGGCCAGGGATCGAGGGTGGCTAGGTGGGAATTTATGCTTTCTCTCAAATGTTTGTGAGATGGAGAGCTGAACGCAGCCGTGTGACATGGTTGAGAAGCTTGGTGACGGAGGTGGTGGTGGTGTTGGTGGTACATCCCCTGTTTGCTGGGCGGCAGGTGCCAACGTTCCTCCAGAGGCGGAGGAAGAGGCCGAGGCGGCAGCAGCAGAAGAGGCCGAGGCGGCAGCAGCAGAAGAGGCCGAGGCGGCAGCAGCAGAAGAGGTAGCAGGGGGAGCCTGAGTGACTTCCTTGTTTTTAAGGTGTTTACTCCACTGCAGTTCATGCTTTGCATGCAGGTGCCTGGTCATGCAGGTTGTGCTAAGGTTCAGAACGTTAATGCCTCGCTTCAGGCTCTGATGGCACAGCGTGCAAACCACTCGGGTCTTGTCGTCAGCACATTGTTTGAAGAAGTGCCATGCCAGGGAACTCCTTGAAGCTGCCTTTGGGGTGCTCGGTCCCAGATGGCGGAGGTCAGTAGCAGGCGGAGTCTCTTGGCGGCGGGTGTTCTGCTTTTGCCCACTGCTCCCTCTTTTGCTACACTGTTGGCTCGGTCTCACCACTGCCTCTTCCTCCGAACTGTGAAAGTCAGTGGCACGACCTTCATTCTATGTGGGGTCTAGGACCTCATCGTCCCCTGCATCGTCTTCCACCCAGTCTTGATCCCTGACCTCCTGTTCAGTCTGCACACTGCAGAAAGACGCAGCAGTTGGCACCTGTGTTTCGTCATCATCAGAGACCTGCTGAGGTGGTATTCCCATGTCCTCATCATCAGGAAACATAAGTGGTTGTGCGTCAGTGCATTCTATGTCTTCCACCGCTGGGGAAGGGCTAGGTGGATGCCCTTGGGAAACCCTGCCAGCAGAGTCTTCAAACAGCATAAGCAGGGGTGGGATTCAAATTTTTAACAACAGGTTCCCTACTCAGCGGTGGATACGCAGCGCGTCACGAGTCATGACACATATATACATACACCATATATATGCAACACAGTCACGACATATTTACATACACCATATATACACTACACACATACCACTCAACTTTTAAAAAGCCTTAGGCCCCCTCTTTGTTATTACTGTAATGGCCCCCTCTTTATTATTATTATAATGGCCCACTCTTTATTATTAATATAATGACCCCCTCTTTATTATTAATATAATGGCCCCCTCTTTGTTATTACTGTAACGGCCCCCTCTTTGTTATTACTGTAACGGCCCCCTCTTTGTTATTACTGTAACGGCCCCCTCTTTATTATTATTATAATGGCCCACTCTTTATTTTTAATATAATGGCCCCCACTTTATTATTAATATAATGGCCCCCACTTTAATAACAAAGAGGGGGCCATTACATTAATAATAAAGAGGGGGCCATTACATTAATAATAAAGAGGGGGCCATTATATTAATAATAAAGTGGGGGCCATTACATTAATAACAAAGAGGGGGCCATTACATTAATAACAAAGAGGGAGCCATTACATTAATAATAAAGAGGGGGCCATTATATTAATAATAAAGAGGGGGCCATTACATTAATAACAAAGAGGGGGCCATTACATTAATAATAAAGAGGGGGCCATTATATTAATAATAAAGAGGGGGCCATTACATAGTGGAGTACCGCTTAAAAAAGCTGCTCTTACTCTGTGGGCAAAATAGATGTGTTTCCCTGTGTGTGGCCACCTTAAATATTGTCATCAACCCCATCCATAACTCTTGTTTGGCTAAAAGAATCTAAACATTGGGTCAGGATGAGGGGAAGGTGGAGTAGGCACCTGCTTAGGAGAAATAATTAATACTTACCTCTCTCTCCTTCACAGCTTGTGGCATCCTGGTACAGGCGGTCACCAATGCCTCGCTCACTGTGCCTTCCCGCGCCGCGTCATCGCGTCATCTCGCGAGATCCGCCGCAGGAGGTCACAGTGAGGTACGTGACTAAGTCCTGCGTCGCACCTCAACTGAAGCCGCTCCCCCGGCCCCTCCTCACTTCGCCTGCCCAGCTGCCCTGCACAGTGCGCGTCACACAGGGCCTCTCCTCTCGGCTTCCGCTCCGCCCCCACCCCTATAGCTACGCCACTGGTGCAGGCGCAGCTGCAGGACCGGGTCGGGATCCCTGCTTCTCACCGGTTCTGCGAACCGCCTGTAATTTTAACAAACGGTTCGGCAGAACCGGAGAGAACCGGCTGGATCCCATGCCTGAGCATAAGAGACTGCTGCATAACTTGAAAAGACCGGGAACGGTCGAAACGTCGCATTTCCTTGCTGTGTTTATGGAATAAATCCATTCTCTTTATCACTAACTGACGAGTGCTGCGGATTCTTTCGTATTGCTATTTGATGGTGGATCAACAGTCAGGATCCCGATCTGCTGGCACCAACACTACCGTGATTAAGGTATAGTGCATGGACTTTCCAAATTGGCTGATTTTTGGAAACAGGAGTGCTGCCGGACCTATCTATATTGTAACTTGAGGCTCAGACAGTTTCCCTGATATGCATGGGGGTGATGTGACAGACTGATGGGGTTGGTTTTCAGGCGCCATCTGTACGCTTTCTGCAAAAGACTGGGTGGGAGATCTTGTGAACGTGCTGGATCCACTGTCGGCCACCCAATTGACTAATGCCTGTACCTGCTCAGGCCTTACCATCCTTAGAACGGCATTGGGCCCCACCATATATCGCTGTAAATTCTGGCGGCTACTGGGACCTGAGGTAGTTGGTACACTAGGACGTGTGGATATGGCAGAACGGCCACGTCCTCTCCCAGCACCAGAGGGTCCACTAACACCACCACGACCATGTCCACGTCCGCGTCCCTTACTAGATGTTTTCCTCATTGTTATCGTTCACCACAACAACAAAAATATTATTTGGCCCAATGTATTGAATTCAAATTCAGGCCTTTTTTTACAGACACCTAACACTATCTGGCTATCTATTTTGGTACCGAATTACACTAATACAGGCACAGCAGTAACCACAGATTTAGCTGACTATGAATTTGAGGCCTAGTATTTAGGCGCTGGGTGACAGGAATACGTTTTACGGACAGAATTAGACTGGGATATGCACAGTAGCGTGTGTGTGAAGTTATTGAGAATGACCCTATCAGCACCTTGATTCTGATATACCCTTTTAGGGATGTATTTAAAGTAGGCCTGATACAGCAGAAACCACTAAATTAGGAAATTGCTAAATTGGGAATTGTATTTCAACCCAGAACAAAAACTGTGCTTTGACGGACACTAAATAACTTGCCCAGCCACAACAGTACAGCAGTAACGACAGATTTAGCAGGATATAAATTTGAGGCCTCGTATTTAGGCGCTGGGTGACAGGTATACGTTTTATGGACAGAATTAGACTGGGATATGCACAGTAGCGTGTGTGTGAAGTTATTGAGAATAACCCTATCAGCACCTTGATTCTGATATACCCTTTTAGGGATGTATTTAAAGTAGGCCTGATACAGCAGAAACCACTAAATTAGGAAATTGCTAAATTGGGAATTGTATTTCAACCCAGAACAAAAACTGTGCTTTGACGGACACTAAATAACTTGCCCAGCCACAACAGTACAGCAGTAACGACAGATTTAGCAGGATATAAATTTGAGGCCTAGTATTTAGGCGCTGGGTGACAGGAATACGTTTTACGGACAGAATTAGACTGGGATATGCACAGTAGCGTGTGTGTGAAGTTATTGAGAATGACCCTATCAGCACCTTGATTCTGATGTACCCTTTTAGGGATGTATTTAAAGTAGGCCTGATACAGCAGAAACCACTAAATTAGGAAATTGCTAAATTGGGAATTGTATTTCAACCCAGAACAAAAAATGTGCTTTGACGGACACTAAATAACTTGCCCAGCCACAACAGTACAGCAGTAACGACAGATTTAGCTGGATATAAATTTGAGGCCTAGTATTCAGGCGCTGGGTGACAGGTATAGGTTTACTGACAGAATTAGACTTGGAAATGCACAGTAGCGTGTGTGTGAAGTTATTCAGAATGACCCTATGTGCACCTTGAATCTGATATACCCTTTTAGGGATAGATTTAAAATAGCTCTGATACAGCAGAAACCACTAAATTAGGAAATTGCTAAATTGGGAATTGTATTTCAACCCAGAACAAAAAATGTGCTTTGACGGACACTAAATAACTTGACCAGCCACAACAGTACAGCAGTAACGACAGATTTAGCTGGATATAAATTTGAGGCCTAGTATTTCGGCGCAGGGTGACAGGTATAGATTTACTGACAGAATTAGACTTGGAAATGCACAGTAGCGTGTGTGTGAACTTATTCAGAATGACCCTATGTGCACCTTGAATCTGATATACCCTTTTAGGGCTGTATTTAAAGTAGGCCTGATACAGCAGAAACCACTAAATTAGGAAATTGGGAATTGTATTTCAACCCAGAACAAAAAATGTGCTTTGACGGACACTAAATAACTTGCCCAGCCACAACATTACAGCAGTAACGACAGATTTAGCTGGATATAAATTTGAGACCTAGTATTTAGGCGCTGGGTGACAGGAATACGTTTTACGGACAGAATTAGACTGGGATATGCACAGTAGCGTGTGTGTGAAGTTATTGAGAATGACCCTATCAGCACCTTGATTCTGATATACCCTTTTAGGGATGTATTTAAAGTAGGCCTGATACAGCAGAAACCACTAAATTAGGAATTTGCTAAATTGGGAATTGTATTTCAACCCAGAACAAAAAATGTGCTTTGACGGACACTAAATAACTTGACCAGCCACAACAGTACAGCAGTAACGACAGATTTAGCTGGATATAAATTTGAGGCCTAGTATTTCGGCGCTGGGTGACAGGTATAGATTTACTGACAGAATTAGACTTGGAAATGCACAGTAGCGTGTGTGTGAACTTATTCAGAATGACCCTATGTGCACCTTGAATCTGATATACCCTTTTAGGGCTGTATTTAAAGTAGGCCTGATACAGCAGAAACCACTAAATTAGGAAATTGGGAATTGTATTTCAACCCAGAACAAAAAATGTGCTTTGACGGACACTAAATAACTTGCCCAGCCACAACATTACAGCAGTAACGACAGATTTAGCTGGATATAAATTTGAGACCTAGTATTTAGGCGCTGGGTGACAGGAATACGTTTTACGGACAGAATTAGACTGGGATATGCACAGTAGCGTGTGTGTGAAGTTATTGAGAATGACCCTATCAGCACCTTGATTCTGATATACCCTTTTAGGGATGTATTTAAAGTAGGCCTGATACAGCAGAAACCACTAAATTAGGAATTTGCTAAATTGGGAATTGTATTTCAACCCAGAACAAAAAATGTGCTTTGACGGACACTAAATAACTTGCCCTGCCACAACAGTACAGCAGTAACGACAGATTTAGCTGGATATAAATTTGAGGCCTAGTATTCAGGCGCTGGGTGACAGGTATAGGTTTACTGACAGAATTAGACTTGGAAATGCACAGTAGCGTGTGTGTGAAGTTATTCAGAATGACCCTATGTGCACCTTGAATCTGATATACCCTTTTAGGGATAGATTTAAAATAGCTCTGATACAGCAGAAACCACTAAATTAGGAAATTGCTAAATTGGGAATTGTATTTCAACCCAGAACAAAAAATGTGCTTTGACGGACACTAAATAACTTGACCAGCCACAACAGTACAGCAGTAACGACAGATTTAGCTGGATATAAATTTGAGGCCTAGTATTTCGGCGCTGGGTGACAGGTATAGATTTACTGACAGAATTAGACTTGGAAATGCACAGTAGCGTGTGTGTGAACTTATTCAGAATGACCCTATGTGCACCTTGAATCTGATATACCCTTTTAGGGCTGTATTTAAAGTAGGCCTGATACAGCAGAAACCACTAAATTAGGAAATTGCTAAATTGGGAATTGTATTTCAACCCAGAACAAAAAATGTGCTTTGACGGACACTAAATAACTTGCCCTGCCACAACAGTACAGCAGTAACGACAGATTTAGCTGGATATAAATTTGAGGCCTAGTATTCAGGCGCTGGGTGACAGGTATAGGTTTACTGACAGAATTAGACTTGGAAATGCACAGTAGCGTGTGTGTGAAGTTATTCAGAATGACCCTATGTGCACCTTGAATCTGATATACCCTTTTAGGGATAGATTTAAAATAGCTCTGATACAGCAGAAACCACTAAATTAGGAAATTGCTAAATTGGGAATTGTATTTCAACCCAGAACAAAAAATGTGCTTTGACGGACACTAAATAACTTGACCAGCCACAACAGTACAGCAGTAACGACAGATTTAGCGGGATATAAATTTGAGGCCTAGTATTTAGGCACTGGGTGACAGGTATACGTTTACTGACAGAATTAGACTTGGAAATGCACAGTAGCGTGTGTGTGAAGTTATTCAGAATGACCCTATGTGCACCTTGAATATTATATACCCTTTTAGGGATAGATTTAAAATAGCTCTGATACAGCAGAAACCACTAAATTAGGAAATTGCTAAATTGGGAATTGTATTTCAACCCAGAACAAAAACTGTGCTTTGACGGACACTAAATAACTTGACCAGTCACACCAGTAACGACAGATTTAGCTGGATATAAACTTGAGGCCTAGTATTTAGGCGCTGGGTGACAGGTATACGTTTACTGACAGAATTAGACTGGGATATGGCCAAAAAATAACCACACTATTGATGGTTAAATTCACTTGGTGTGACAGCTTGACCAACCACACTACTGAGGGTTAAATGCACTTGGTGACAGGCGCAGCGTGCCCCTGATGTAGTATATGGCCAAAAAATAAACAGACTATTGCTGGTTAAATTCACTTGGTGTGACAGCTTGACCCTGATGTAGGCTTTAGCCAAAAAACAACTACACCATTGAGGGTTAAATGCACTTGGTGGCAGCTTGTGCTGGCGCAACACAAGATACGAAATGGCCGCCAATCACCCCAGAAAAAAGTGACTGACAAACGGTCTGGGTAGACTAAAAACAGTGAGCAATTCAATAGCAGCAGTTCAATCATCCACAGCTGCAGATCGATCAATGGATGGAGTCTTTTGGAGGAGTTAATCAGCCTAATCTCGCCCTACTGTCGCAGCTGCAACCTCTCCCTACGCTAATCAGAGCAGAGTGACGGGCGGCGCTATGTGACTCCAGCTTAAATAGAGGCTGGGTCACATGGTGCTCTGGCCAATCACAGCCATGCCAATAGTAGGCATGGCTGTGACGGCCTCTTGGGGCAAGTAGTATGACGCTTGTTGATTGGCTGCTTTGCAGCCTTTCAAAAAGCGCCAAGAAAGCAACGAACACCGAACCCGAACCCGGACTTTTACGAAAATGTCCTGGTTCGGGTCCGTGTCACGGACACCCCAAAATTCGGTACGAACCCGAACTATACAGTTCGGGTTCGCTCATCCCTATCGGTGATGCATATCCCTTCCCCTCTGTACTGCTGTCCTCGCTCTGTTTTTAACCTTCCCAGGTTGGGTCAGTGACCTCATCATCCACCACCTCCTCTTCCACTTCCTCACTCTGATCATCCTACTGATTGGTTCACACAATCACAACCTCAGTGATTGACATCTGTGTCTCATCCTCTTCATCAACCTCTTGAGACAGTAATTGCGGGTGACTCATTGGCAACTGTGTCTTATTATCATCCACCTCATTCAACACTAATTGCCGTTCCCCACCATCATGTTCTTGTGACTTTGGATGCTCAAGAGGTTGAGAATCAGGGCACAAGATCTAATGTCCCTCTTCAAGCTTGCTTGGTGAGAGGTCCAAATCAAGTAATGGTGATAAAAAGAGGTCCTTGGAATTTCCGAGTGTGGGATCACTTGTTTGGCCATACTGTACATGGTGGTATCAGGGTGAGGATTGTGTTGACCAGACTCCTGGCTACTGAGACTGAACTTGGTGGAAGACAGAGTGGTGTTTAACAGACTGGAAGCATTATCTGCTGCAATCCAACCGACCACCTGGTCGCACTGGTCTGACTTCTAGAGTGGTGTCCTGTGCCACCCTGCAAACTGGGACATGAAGCTAGGTATCATGGATGATTGTTTTTCTTGCGCTCAGGCATCAGGCACAATTTCACTATGCCCAGGGCCACGGCCTCTGCATGCACAATCAGCATGACGGCCACTTTCCCGTCCCTTACTGTTCACCTTCCTAATTTTAAATGTCATATATGCTTGAAATTATGTCACACGTACAGTAGCGTAGGATTTGGAAGTGTATGCGCAAAAATAAAAATAAAAAAATTTACAAAGATATTTGTGATTAGGAAATGTTATACAGGACAGGTACCACAGGTAATGTCACTGTTCGCAGTGTCTACGGAAAACGGGTACATTGGATGTCATTGGATGATATTTTAGGGATGCGCACACTTTAAAGAGGACCAGCCACTTTCCCTAGTACACTGGAAAATGGCTGAATACAAGATAACTGAGGCTATTTATAGGGCTGTGACATCACAGGGGCTGGCTGTCTGCTGATTGACTGCATGCATGGCATTATGGGTGATCTTTTGTTCTTTGCTCCATGTCCTAACACGTGCAGCAGCCATTTTAGGAAAAAATGCTATTCGCTACCATGAACCGTGAAGAAATTTGGATTTGATGCAAATCAAATTTTTCATGAAATTTGGATTGAATTCCACTTCGTCAGCTTCGATTCGCTCATCTCTAATCATTTTGTAGAATAATACTTTCATGTTTTCATTTGAGCAGAGTCAAAACAGCCTAATAAGGTCACAAAACAAAATTAATGTTGCACTTATTTTGTTTGCTTAAAATAGTAATAAGTCGGTAAATCTGTTAAGACATGAATATGGTTGTGTTATGGCTTCACTTGCATGGAGATTTTAGTGGAGTCAGGCTCCAAAATAATGAATATGTTGAAATACCTTGTTACAGCAGTGGACTGTAGCCACCACTGCCCTGCTCACCTCTCCAAGAGCTACAGACCCGCCTTCCTCTGTCTTCTTCTTGGCAGGTCTGGTCACAAGGCTTGCTCTGTCCCCCTATGCAAGCTATGGCCTCCTTGACAGCAAGGCTCTTCTTCCCCTTCCCTTAGGGTGTGGGCATGCTCCCCCCTGCTCTCAAACGGCCAATGTGTACCCACTCTAATCTTCACCTGCCAATGGCTGGAAACCCTGAAATACTTAAGGAACCTTCTCCTGTCAGCTATGTGAGGGTCCCATCTCTGAGATCCGCACCTATTTCTAGAAAGTAGAGTCCAAAGTGAAGGACAGCGCACCATACATGTACTTTAGTCACTTCTATGGAACTGCTGTAAATAGCTGCGCCCATAGAAATTAATTGAGGCAGAGGCGGGACCCACACCTATTTGACATTGGTGGCATATCCTAATGGCATACCACCAATGTTTCAGGTGAGACAACCCCTTTAAATTCCTAAATTCAATTTATGCTGGAAAGTTGGAAACTTGTACTTTTCTGCTTGTTTTTTGACTACTTTGCTGTTGGAGAAAATGGTGTGATCTGCATTCCCCAAGCCCTTTTATGTTTGATATATTTAGTTGGCTTCTGTCCAACCAAACTGAAATGGACTCTCAGCAACTTCCAACATTACATAAAGGATGTCTGTACACTTGAGACTGCTTGTGCTGTGTGATGTATTCCTGTCCCAAATGTATGACTTACATTAGATGTTTTATATTTAGAGCTGATTTAGCATGTGATTTTCTTATCACTTGTATTTATTCTGTGCTATGTCAAACTGCATCATAATCCATACAGTGTGTATTCATATTTTGTTCCATCTAATATTAGTTTTCCCTGTATTTTTCCTGACCCTATCACCTATTACTTCATTTTTTTTCATCAGCATTGATCATACTTTCCAGCAGTGGTGTAGCTTACTGATTGCACTTACCTGAAGATTTTCATGAAAAATGGACTCCTGCAGGCATATATATTTAATTAACAAAAATGTACTTAACCCCTTCAGGTCTGGGCCATTTTCCATTTTTCCCCCCGTTTTTTTACTCTCTGCCTTCCGAGAGCCATAACTTTCTCATTTTTGCCATTTACATAGCTATATTAGGGCTTGTTTTTTGCTAAACAAGTTGTACTTTCTAACTGCAAAATTTTTGGTTGCATATAATGGGAAGCGGGGAAAAAATTCTAAATGGGGTTGAATTATAAAAAAAAACACAATTGATTTGTGATTGGCTGCAGGAATCACAAGATAAAACCTGGGGACTATAAGTGGCTGGGAAAGGGACCACAATGGGGGAGTGACAGGGTCATGGAGAGGTGAGTTTTTTTATCATGAACTTTTAAAAACTTGCCTTTTATTACACCACTGCTGTGCATCTTAAAAAAAATGTTAAAATAAAATAATAGTAAATGGCTTATAAAAGTGAAGTTGAAAATAGTGTGCTGCGCCCAATAGAGAATGAGAGATTCAGTTTTTATATATTTTTTTATGACAGAAAAGTACTTAAAAATAATAAACACATATTAAGAAACAACTGCTCAGAAGGACAAAACAATGTGAGGATAAGGTTGTAGCAAGTACATGCAGTCAGAAAAAAGTAGAAGTGCACCGCAGGATACATATCAGCCATGGCCTTTATATTAATCCTCTGTAAGGAAAGAAACAATAATTTAGGAGACTTAAAAGAAAAATGTTGGGTCTGGCATAAGTAATAGGACTCCTTTTTTTTTGGTGGGGGGGTTTAAATAATGGGTCAAAATTTTTTAAAAAGAGGAAAACTAGCCTATGTCTCCCATATCAACCAATTACAACTTAACTTTCACTTCTTAAACTGCTCTGGAAAAATAAAAGCTACATTGCATTGAATTTTTTTTAATAAAAATAGGTCCCAATTTGTTGCAGCATTAGGCTACATGCAAACGAATGCTACCAAGTCTGTTGCGTTTTTTGGGGGGTTTTTCGGATAGGAAGTGGATCCATTCATTTCAATGGGTCCGCAAAATACATCAGTATGTCCATTCTGTAGCCCCGCCAAAAAAATAGAACATGTCCTATTCTTCTCTGTTTTAGGCATTGTAACAATGGATCCACAAAAAAAAAAAATGGATGGTATATGGATGTCATGCATCTTTTTTTGCAGATCAGCAATTTGCAGACCTGTGATTTCTGTCTTGACAGACTTTCTCACAACAACAGATTGTCTACCTTATATAATTATTTAATACATAAGAATTAAAGGAATAATGTAAAAAAAAAAGTCAGACAGTCTATTTCTAACCAGGTTAGAACCAGTCCTGTACCATATATGGATCCAGAGCTCTCCCCATTTATTACTCCAGTTGCTCTGCTAGATGTATTTCAAGCTGTGTCCTTTCTCAGAGGATTTCTCCTTTCTGCTGCAGCTGGTGGCAATTGATGGATGGAACTGAGCATATGCATCCATCTCAGTGAGCTGGACAAAGAATTTTTAAAAAGAGCAAACAGAAGATTGTCAAGGGGCTACTCTACTAAAAAAGAAACACAACAATAATAACTGCAATGTCTTTCTAGTTTGAATGTAGTGTGTGACATAAATACTGTTGTTATGAGCCAAAAATGTACCTCCCCTGAGGAACATCAAGGGCAAGTAGATGTTTGGAATCTGCCCCTTCTCTGTTGTATGATCGGTATGATTGATGGATGATATACAACGGAACAGGTGTGTTATTTGTTGCTAGTAATACAGATAAAGAAGGTATTTGCATTTATTTTCTATTGTAGGCATAGCTATGGCCAACTTAGCCTTAATAAGATCCATCTTACATTATTGATGAGTATACATTCTCTCTGTACATTATTTTAGACCAAAATGATCAGAATCCAGTTCAAGAAAGAGGGAAACATTTCACACTACCATCCCCCCTTTATCTGAAAAGACATACAGTATGAGAGAATGGATCCCCTTGGACCTTGAGACCTACATATCTCTATTACAGCATAATGTGTATTCAGCTGTTAGGGGTTGGTAAATGGTTATTTAACAATTGTTGGAGAAGTAAAATTCTATGGAGAATGAAAAAAAAAAAATACATGTCATGGGTATGTTGTAATACAGAGATTTTGCAATAAACCACCTTTGGAATGTAAAGGAAGTATGTACATTCTATTATTCAGACATTAATAAGGACTTTCACATCTTACTGTGGATCAATTTAGAGTCAGACCAATAAAATATTATTAAAGTTGATATTATTATTATGCACTTATGGGATAATTTTTTTAAGGCTACTTTCACACTAGCATTTTTACTGGATCCGGCAGGGTTCAGCAAAATCGCTTCCGTTACTGATAATCCAACCATCTGCATCCGTTATGAACGGATCCAGTTGTATTATCTTTAACATTGCCAAGACGGATCCGCCATGAACTCCATTGAAAGTCAATGGAGGACGGATCCATTTTCTATTATGGCCGATTATGTGAGAGAAAACGGATCAGTCCCCATTGACTTGCATTGGGGGTCATGAGGAATCTTGCTCCTCATCCCAGGACGGAAAGCAAAGTACAACATGTTGCGGTTTCCTCTCCGGCATTGGAACGCAACGAAATGGAACGGACAAATAATTAGACAGATAAATCATTTCAGAACTTTTTCCACCTTTAGGCCGAATGCACAAGGCCGTGTTCCGCGGCCGAGAGCGTTCCGAGGTATGTCGGACTGGATTCCTGCTGACAGCGGGAGCGCACGGCATCAATGGTTGCTATGACGTCGTGCGCTTCATGCCGCCTCTAATATTACTGTACAGCAGCAGCGGCATGAAGCCGCATGACCAATGACGCCGTGCTCTCCTGCTGTCAGCAGGAATCCAGCCCGGCATACCACGGAACACTCTTGGCCGCGGAACACGGCCATGTGCATTCGGCCTTAATGTGACCAATAAACTGTACCACTCAATTGAAAAACAAACTGAAATCTTTTAGGTAGAGGGAAGAAAAAATAAAATAATATGGTTGCATAAGTGTGCACACCCTTAAACTAATGCATTGTTGAAGAACCTTTTGATTTTATTACAGCACTCAGTCTTTTTGGGTATGAGTCTATCAGCATGGCACATTTTGACTTGGCAAGATTTGCCCACTCTTTGCAAAAACACTCCAAATCTGTCAGATTGCGAGTGCATCTCCTGTGCACAGCCCTCTTTAGATCACCCCACAGATTTTCAATCGGATTCAGGTCTGGGCTCTGGCTGGGCCATTCCAAAACTTTAATCTTCTTCTGGTGAAGCCATTCCTTTGTTGATTTGGATGTATGCTTTGGGTCATTGTCATGCTGAAAGATGAAGTTCCTCTTTATGTTCAGCTTTCTAGCAGAAGCCTGAAGGTTTTGTGCCAATATTGACTGGTATTTGGACTGTTCATAATTCCCTGTAGCTTAACTAAGGCTCCAGTTCCAGCTGAAGAAAAACAGCCCCAAAGTATGATGCTGCCACTACCATGCTCCACTGTGGGTATGGTGTTCTTTTGGTGATGTGCACTATTGTTTTTGTGCCAAACATATCTTTTGGAATTATGGCCTAAAAGTTCAACCTTGGATGTCTTTCTTCGTAAGAAAAGACTTTTGTCTTGCCACTCTACCCCATAACCCAGACATATTAATAATACGGGACATTGTTGTTACATGTACCACACAGCCAGTACTTGCCAGATATTCCTGCAGCTCCTTTAATGTTACTGTAGGCCTCTTGGTAGCCTCCCAGACCAGTTTTCTTATCGTCTTTTTATTAATTTTGGAGGGATGTCCAGTTCTTGGTAATGTCACTGTTGTGCCATATTTTCTCCACTTGATGATAACTGTCTTCACTGTGTTCCATGGTATATCTAATGCCTTGGAATGATGGCAGGTGTATGCTGACTCCTATTTAACATGATTTTGAATGTGATTGCTTAATTCTGAACACAGCTACATCCCCAGTTATATGCAACCACATTATTTTTATTTTTTTGTTTTCTTCCCTCCACCTAAAAGATTTCAGTTTGTTTTTCAATTGAGGTGTACAGTTTATAGGTCACATTAAAGGTGGAAAAAGTTCTGAAATGATTTATCTTTGTCTAATTTTTTTACAGCACAGAAACCTGACCTTTTAACAGGGGTGTGTAGACTTTTTATATCCACTGTAAATGTGTATTTTTGGTTAGTAAATGACCTCTTTAGTTCCCACATCACACTGTACACACTAGCTACAATATTCTACTACCTACAGGGGGCCTTTACTTACAGTAGTATAACCACACCCATAGTACAGTAAATGCTATAATGGACCTCTGCAGTGGTGGACATGACTTCAGTTCATATAAGCTGATGGATCTGAGCTTGCTGAGTAGCTAGGATGTTTTACTTTACTTTACATTACCACAAACTCATTATACAAGACAGTAATATTGAACTATCCATATTTTCCCAGTTCTGGCTAAGAGTAATCCCTACTAAATAAATTGGCAAGTAAGGGAGTATACATGACTTTGCCAGTCCACAGTTTTCCTTTTTATACATATTATTTAAATATCTTATAGCTTAAATTTGTTGTATTAGGCACAGGTTTTTAGCAACTATGGGGTTCATTTATTTAGACTGGCATTTTAGACGCTGGTCTTAAAGTATAACTGCCATTTCATTTATTTTTATCCTAATGGCATAGTACACCCTGCTGTATAGATACATTTGTGCTTTAATCATTTTTAGTTTTACCTGATAATAACTCCTATAAATGTGTGCTACTTTTCCATTTTGCAGCCTCTTCTCACAGTGTTGTCATGTGCAGCCGTCTCCTCTCTGATATAAACATGAGACGGGCAGAGCACTGGGAGGAGGAGCACAGTCCTGAGTGCCTGGGCTCGGGCAGAAAGTAGAGGTGGGAGAGCTGCTTTAGATGGTGATATATCCTGAATAGTAGCAGCTAGAAACATACAACTGGTCTTGTTTGAAAGTTGACATTCCAGGCTTTCATACAAGACCAGACAGACAGGACAGCTAAAGTCCAAGCAACAGAGGAGAAATCACTGTTAGAAATTGAGTCTTGAATAATCGCAGGTAAAATCTGCTTTTACTTTTACTTTCTGCTTCATTTAAAGCATCCTGATTGCTATTAGTGATATCTTCCCCTGTACTGAACATATTGCTGTCCTATACATATTGGAATGACAGTTTTCAGCCAATACAAAGCCCACATCTCTATCTGGTACCAAGCCAGAGATATGAGCAGTTAAAGCAGATACCCCCCCCCCCCTTCTCCCTGTCAGTGTGGAGAAGAATGTCACGTTGGGGAGTGGGGAAAAACCCCCACCATACAATGTCACCAATTACTAAGCCATAGGAAGGGAAAAGGGAGCTGGTCACCTCCTAAAGCTTCCCTCAAATAGCCCTAGTCTCCTGGCTTAATGAGGCGCCTTCAATAGTAAGGGAGCTCATACCCACAAACCTAGAAGTCTTGGAATCCCTGCATCACCCTCAACATTGTGACAGGGCAGAGACCTCCTGTTCATCCATCATCACGGATGAAAGGCGTCTCCAGAGGCCCAGTAGCTGACAGGGAGAAAGACTGAATACAGCAACTGCACAGCAGGTAAGTACACAGTGTAATAACAGAACACTAGCAACAACCAACACTTACCTGCCGCAGCAGAGATGGGAAGACGGCACTAAACATCTACCCGGACTTCCATGCGAACACCAGGTACACAGAAGCTCCAGGCAGTGCTGCATACAGGCTTATGGTTCACCCCTCTGGGAAACCAACCCCCTTCAGGAGGTCACACACACAAAGGGGAAAAAGTCAAACGTCCATGCAGGCCAGTACACTCCTACATGAAACAAACTTCCATATGCATAACAAACCTCCAACTCAAACCCACACAATAAACAACACACCAGGAGGGGAAGGAAGACAAGGAGGAAACACAGAGTATGACATTGCAGATGACATTGCAAAGAACATCGATGTGAAACTTGGATGGCCCTCAGATCTCATCCATGCACAGAGCAAGCATCTCACATACAAGGCAGATAAACCAAACTGATCTCAGTCTCAAAGCCAAAGTATATAAAGAGACCTGAGACCACACCCAACTCAACACTTTGCTCCAGCCAGTGAATTAACCCCATGCACACAAGACAGGGAAGGGAAACAACCAAAAGGGGAATTGCACACAAGCAAAAGGCAACAGGTTGCCGCAGGCAACAGCATGTGTGGCAAGCAAGTCACGGCGCACAGAGCAAAACCCATGTCACGGCGTACACCATAGACCGTGACAGAGAATGAGGGGGAAGCTGCAGAGCTGACAGGCTGCAGAAATTGAGAAAAATATATGGAAATGTGTGTGACATCATCATCAATAAAGGGACCAACATAATGAAATTACGTTATTTTTACCACACAGTGAACGCCATAAAAAATTCCACAAAATAACGTAAAAATTGCTGTTTATTTATCTTTCCCCCTAAAAAAATTGTAAAAGTTATTTAATGCACTATCTATACCCCAAAATGGTTCCTAAAAAAAATATTTATGTGACTATTAAAAGGCTAAAACAAATGCTTACTGATTTCATGTTATTGCATGGCTTGTCTCTGGTTAGCTGTATGTGAGAGGATACACGCTGCTCTGGGGTAGTAGGGTAAGCTTTCTGTATTCTGATTGGTCCTGCTAGTTCATGTGAGGAGAGCAAAGGCTAATGAGAAGTGATGGAAATACTGGATGGCCTCAAGGACAGGGCAGAGATCACCAAGTGCAGCAGAGGCCATCTTAGGAAGATGCTGAAATAGGGGGACTGAGAAATAGGGTTGCTAAGGGCTTAATACAGACATCAGAAAGGTAAAATGAACTGAAAAATAAAGCTTCATGAATACCTTTCCTTCAGCATCACATACCGTATGTTAGGAATTTTATTTTTGGTAGTGAAATGGCAGTTACACTTTAATAACCCTTTGCTCTGGCGGTGGATCTCACAAAGTTATTAAGAGGAGCCAGCCTCTATATAACTTAGGCGCATCTACCGCTAGTCTAAATGTAAGCCAGCTTCCTTCCTGGCTTAAATTTAGACCATTTTTTATGCCTGAAACAGGCGTAGAAAATGATAAATGAGAGGGGCCTGCTAGCCCTTCCCGCCCACGACATGCCCACTTTTTAGACCAGACGTGAGTGGGGAAAAGTTACAGATTGCGACGCAAATAACCCTTTGTGGAATTTTTGGGTGGTAGGCACATATGCAAACTGTTGTAATTATTACATCGTTCACCTGATTTGGATGTAAATACCTTCAAATTAAAGCTGACAGTCTGCAGTTAAAGCACGTCTTGTTCATTTCATTTCAAATGCATTGTGGTGGTGTATAGAGCCAAAAATGTTACAATTGTGTTGATGTCCCAATATTTATGGACCTGACTGTATATGTTATTAAATGACCCCCCCCCCCCCCATGTGTTCTAATTAAAGCATAGCATGGTAAAAGCTTTTTATGACACTTTATGATCTGTGTCTCATTCACAGAATACAGTCTGCTATAAACATCAATACAATGTCTGCTGACAAAATCTCAGAACAACGCCAACGGTAATATGTTTTTAGTTGATTGATTGAAAGGAAAGGTAGTTAGGCTCACCTTTTGGCGTTGTGCAAAGTAGGCACAGCACTAGTGTAGTATATTTGGATGATGTTCGGTGCTGCCGATATCATTCACTCCTCACTTGTGGAGTTGCTAGTCCTCCTGAGGAGTGATATGAGAGACAAAAAATGGGTGTGGAGAAAATGGGGTCCTCAGTTTTTCGATACCTCCCAGTAGACAGTGAGTACTTTCTCTCATTGGAATTGACCATCAAATTAATTCCAACAATTTGTAGGGGGTGGCAGCACCCATGCTAAAGGTTATTGTTGTGGTCTGCCTTATGTTTAAAAGTGGAGATAAATAAATCAATTCTACAGATTTGAAAATTATCCCCAAAAATTTAGATTCTAACAAACCCGAATTTCTTGATATTCATCTTGGGTGAATCAGAGAGAGAGAGAAAGAGATCACCATGTAATCTCTCGCATAGTACTTTTATTAAGATAGAATTAATTCTTATCTAAATCATTTTTTTTTTAAATTTGGCGAATCGCACCCAAAAGGAATTTCAAGAAATTTGCTAATTTCTATTTAGAAGATTAAAATGTTTAAGCAGTTTGTGTGTCTTTTTTAATACAGGATAGGCTTCTGGGGGTGGATGGGGAAAATGTTAGATTAATGTCTACACACCGTTTCTTTTTATTAGTAGTTTTTAAGTGAGATGGCAGTTATTCTTTGAGTATATATCAAAGTCAATAACACAGTGGAGGGGATTCCTAGTAGCTACGAACCGCTAGCAGTGATGTCACTGGGAGGCAAAGGTGCAGGGAAACTGTTAAAAGAGATGTACTCCTACCAAACGTTGGTTGTTGTTATGGGGGATGTCTTGGTAGCAGACCAATATATGAGAAAATCAAGAAGCAGCTCCTGAGTAGAGGCCTAGGGAGAGACATGAAATGGCCTATAGCGAGAGGATCGAAGACACCTCAAGAGCAGCCAAACCCAGTAGGGCCCCTTGGCCGCATTGGGTCCTGGAAACAAAGGTGAACAGCTGCCATCCTGTGCAATGTAAAGTTATAGCAATTGTGCCCTCAGTTCTGTCTGAGAGACCCACTGCAATCATGAATTAAGCTGCTTTGAAAAAACATTAAGCTCATGTTTGGCAGTCCTTGTCTGTTGTCTTTGTACGCCATAGCTACAAGAGAGAAACCCAAGAGAGCAATGGCCCCTGCAGGCAAATAATGGCCAATGCAGAGTCTATATCTGGAAGCTACAAGGCAAGGATACAACCTACTGGCAAGATCTTAAAAAGGAGGCTGAGGAGATGGGGAGGCCAAAAGAGTACTATGTCTGAGAAATTATTGATGACCAAGATACACCTTTAGACAAAAGAAATGGGAAATGTGCAAGGTCAAAATGATGGCATAGTTTCAGCATAGAAAGGGCTACAGCTTTATCAAGATGGAAGGAACTGGGAAGGGGATCTATGTCCTCCAGTCTTCTGTAAAAATAGATCCAAATGTCAGCATGGCTGCAGACTACATGCCCAGGAAACCATGTGAAATTCACTCTTGTGTAAAAGGATCACCCAGCGGTCGTTTTGCGGCTAACTTTGCTAGTTCGCGATTTGCCGAACATACGGAGATGTCCACCAGTGCCATATTCTTTTAGATTGTGAAGAACTTTGACCCATGACATATCCATCAGGTGGTACAGGACATCCAAATGAGATGTTTCAGCACATGGACATACCACCTACCTTATAAATAAACCTGATCTGGCCATGATTTTACATTCAGTCTTT
This sequence comes from Bufo gargarizans, assembly GCF_014858855.1. NCBI lineage: Eukaryota > Metazoa > Chordata > Amphibia > Anura > Bufonidae > Bufo > Bufo gargarizans. The sequence goes on along the minus strand of NC_058088.1, from coordinate 98,294,198 downwards.
TGCAAGTGTAGGGAGAGGTTGCTGTGTGAAGCAGTGACAGACTGTTAGGGACACCAAACGCTAGCTAATAGGGCCACAAAAGTCCTTTTAAGGACTGGTATAGGTGTGCTATCGATATGTCTGATTTACTGAGGGGTGTAATATACTTATACTTTCTAACATAGAAAGTATATTATAGTGCATTTGTATTGTGCAGCAGTTTGTGCGGTTCTGCTGCAATACTGCAGCCACACAGAGTGACAAACGCTATTGGAACAAATAATTTCTACTGGTGTGATATACCAGTTGGCCCCCCAAAAAACTGATTGAATCAGGGGTGTTATATACCAATAATATACTGTCACCGCCAGATCTCTGAGAAGTTCTGATAGACGTTATTCAGTACCTCCTGCATGATGTTCTTTTGTTTTGGTTTCACTTTGACATCTCTTCTCCCTCTCCCAGCTGTCAGCTATTAGCAGTGATTGCCTCCCTTTATATCCCCTCCCATACTGCCTCACTTTGCGGTTTATACAACTTCCTGGATGGTGCTCACTGCTAGATGCTGCAACTGCTGACTCAGATAAGTCTGTTACTTTATTTGTGTTTTCCTGTTGGCTTGATCCTAGGTGACCCTGACTTCCTCCGTATTAAGTGCAGGGAGCCGGTGGTCATGTCCCCTCACTATTATAGGGGTTTCAGGTGTCACTCAGTCTAGGTACGTGGATATGCAACTTTCTATCACAGAGATCTTTGCATTTAGGGAGAGCTATAGGGCTTTAATAGGGCTCACCCTTTTGTTCCTTAGTTTTGGGATCAAGTCAGTTGGATCTTTATTTGTTACTTCTTGTTTTCTGCAACACCATCCGTGACATTATAATCCGCCGAAACCGTCTTAAGCATGGATCCACTTTCAGCCTTGACGGACCGCATGCAGGCTCTTTCACTGGAGGTCGCAGAGCTCCATAAAACTGTGTCTCAGTTTTAGGCGACCGGTTCTGATTGCGTTCATGGAGTTTGTTCTGAGCCTAAGATCTCGCTTCTGGATACCTTCTCTGGGGGTAGTGAGAATTTTGTTCGTTTTAGAGAGGCTTGCAAACTCCATTTTTGCCTACTTTCCCATTTCTCTGGTGATGAGGAGCAGAGGGTGGGGATCATCATATCACAGCTCAGGGATAACGCTCAGTCTTGGGCCTTTTCGCTGCCAGTGGGGGCACGGCCCCTCTGATCAGTGGATGAATTTTTTGTAGCTCTGGGTCAGATATATGATGATCCGGATCGTATTGATCTGGCTGAATCTAAACTGCGTCTTTTATGCCAGGGAAAACAGTCCGCAGAGATATACTGTTCAGAATTTCGGAGATGGGCAGCTGATACTGGTTGGAATGATGCTGCACTCCGAAGTCAATTTTGCCATGGTCTTTCAGAGGGATTGAAAGATGCATTTGCCTTTCATGAGAGACCTACCTCCTTAGAGTCTGCCATGTCTTGGGCCGTTCGTATTGACAGGCATCTTAGAGAGAGAGGAGAGATCACTCCTTCCTCTCATACTCAGTCCAAGGACAGTGGGACGGTCTCATTCAGTGCGCAAGGGTCTCAGTCTCTCTCAATCCCCTCTGAGGAGGAGCCCATACAGCTGGGTTTGCTTTCCTCTAACAACAGAGGATTCAGCTCTCAGAGGAGGGTTGTTTCTGTTGTGGAGGTATAAATCATTTGGCAAATGTTTGTCCCTCTAGAAGATTCAGGGAGAGTTTTGAGGGTAATAAAGAAACTAAAAGGAAAAAATCCTGTAAACACTTTCCATCTGTTACCATTGGCAAGTTTAATGCAGAAATTGAAGTTTTTACGTTTGCTTGTAGTTCCCGTTTTGTCCTACCTGCCAGGGTGGCGCTCGAGAGCAAGAGCATTTTTGGTGAGATTTTTTAGATAGTGGAGCAGCTGTCAATCTCATTGATAATCAATTTGCTATAAAACATGGTTTCCAGGTATGCACTTTGGGAAAGGTCATACCTGTTTTTGCTATTGATTCCGCTCCACTTTCTCAAAAATCGTTAAGGGCATAGTTCACAATATCCGTTTGACTGTCGGTGATGCTCATGTTGAGGATGTGTCATGTTTTGTCCTAAGCGGGTTACCTACTCCTCTAGTGTTGGGGCTACCCTGGCTCACTAAACATAACCCCACCATTGATTGGCAAGCAAGGCAAATAAATGATTGTATTGACTTTTTCAGAGAGAATTGCCTCTTGACGTCTCTTTCAAAGGTTTCTACTAAGACGGTACCATCTTTTCTCTCTGAATTTTCGGATGTGTTTTCTGAGAGTGGTGTTCAGGAGCTGCCCCCTCACCGGGAGTACGATTGCCCTATTAATCTCATCCCTGGCGCCAAGCTGCCTAAATCTCGTTTATACAATCTCTCCCAACCTGAAAGGGTCGCTATGAGTACTTATATCTCTGAGAGCCTGAAAAAGGGACACATATGACCCTCGAAGTCACCTGTTGCCGCTGGGTTTTTATTTTGTTAAGAAAAAGGATGGTTCTTTAAGACCTTGTCTGGATTTCAGGGAGCTGAACCGTATCACGATTCGTGACCCATATCCGCTTCCTCTGATCCTGGACCTGTTTAACCAGATTGTTGGGGCTAAAGTTTTTTCCAAGTTGGATTTAAGAGGGGCATACCACCTGGTCAGGGTCAGAGAAGGAGATGAATGGAAGACGGCCTTCAATACCCCTGAGGGCCATTTTGAGAATTTGGTTATGCCTTTTGGTTTGATGAATGCTCCAGCCGTCTTTCAACATTTTGTGAACAGCATTTTTTATCATTTAATGGGGAAATTTGTACTAGTGTATCTAGATGACATTTTGATTTTTTCTCCTGATTTCAAAACTCATAGGGACCACCTACGTCAGGTCTTGCTCATTCTGCGGGAGAATAAATTGAACGCTAAACTGGAAAAATATGTGTTTGCGGTTCCAGAAATTCAATTTCTGGGTTTTCTCCTCTCCGCTTCTGGTTTTCGCATGGACCCCGAGAAGGTCCGCGCTGTGCTTGATTGGGAGCTTCCTGAGAATCAGAAGGCACTGATGCGCTTTTTGGGTTTTGCCAATTATTACAGGAAGTTCATTTTGAATTATTCCTCTGTTGTTAAGCCACTCACTGATATGACTAGAAAGGAGGTCTATTTTTCCTCCTGGTCGATAGAGGCGCATAAGTCCTTTTCTAGTATCAAAGAGAGTTTTGCTTCCGCTCCCATCTTGGTACAACCTGATGTCTCTTTGCCCTTCATTGTTGAGGTGGACGCTTCTGAGGTGGGTGTGTGTGCGGTCTTGTCTCAGGGTCCCTCTCCTGCCAAATGGCGTCTGTGTGCCTTTTTCTCGAAGAAACTCTCCTCCGCAGAGAGAAATTACGATGTGGGAGATAGGGAGTTGTTGGCCATCAAGTTAGCTTTTGAGGAATGGCGCCATTGGCTAGAGGGAGCCAGACACCTTATTGCCGTGTTTACCGACCATAAGAATCTGGCCTACTTGGAGTCAGCCAAGCGTCTGAACCCGAGACAGGCCAGATGGTCTTTGTTCTTTTCAAGGTTTAATTTTGTTGTGACGATCCGCCTTGGGGTTAAGAATGTGAAGGCGGATGCCCTGTCACGTTGTTTCCCGGGAGGGGGGAACTTTGAAGACCCGGGTCCCATTTTGGCTGAAGGAGTGGTGGTCTCTGCTCTTTATCCTGAATTGGAGGCAGAGGTTCAGGCAGCCCAGGCAGAGGCTCCTGATCTTTGTCCTCCTGGGAGGTTTTTAAGGAGCACCACGATAGTGTCCTTGCTGGGCACACGGGGGGGTAGAGCCACAGTGGATCTCATTGCTCAGAGATTCTGGTGGCTGGCGCTTCGTAAGTCAGTTGAGGGTTTTGTAGCAGGCTGCGAGACCTGCGCTTGTGCCAAAGTCCCTCATTCACGGCCATCAGGTCCTCTCCTCTTGTTACCCATTCCTTCCCGTCCTTGGACACATCTGTCCATGGACTTCATTATGGACCTGCCTCGTTCCTCGGGGAAGACTGTGATTCTGGTGGTGGTGGACCGTTTTAGCAAAATGGCTCATTTCATTCCTTTTCCTGGGTTGCCCAATGCTAAAACGCTATTGCAGGCATTTATTGATCACATTGTCAAATCGCATGGTATTCCTTCAGACATAGTCTCTGATAGGGGCACGCAGTTTGTTTCCAGATTCTGGAAGGCTTTCTCTTCTCGCTTGGGGGTTCGGTTGTCATTCTCTTCTGCTTTCCACCCACAGTCGAATGGCCAGACGGAGCAGATCAATCAGAATCTGGAGACATATATCCGCTGTTTTGTGGCGGAGAATCAAGAGGATTGGAGTTCTTTTTTTGTCTCTTGCTGAGTTTGCTTTAAATATCAGGAGTCCTCTGATATGTCACCATTTTTTGGTGCATATGGAGAGGGGTCTTCTGGTTTACCTGATGAGGAGAGATTCTCCTCGTCTTTGTCATCTATTTGGCAAAAGATTCAGGATAATATATGGAGCATGAGTGAGAGTTATAAGCGTGTGGCGGATAAGAGACGTGTGCCTGGTCCGGACCTGAATGTTGGTGATCTGGTGTGGTTGTCTACTAAGAATATCAAATTAAAGGTTCCCTCCTGGAAGTTGGGTCCTAAGTTTATTGGGCCTCACAAAATCTTGTCCGTCATCAATCCCGTTGCCTACCGCCTTGATCTTCCTCAGACTTGGAAGATCCATAATGTTTTTCACAAGTCCCTATTAAAACCTTATGTCTAACCCACTGTACCCTCCTCTTTGCCTCCACCTCAGATTATGGTTGATGGTAATCTTGAATTTCAGGTCTCTTGGATTGTGGACTCTCATATTATCCGTGGTTCTCTTCAGTACCTTGTTCATTGGGAGGGTTATGGTCCTGAGGAGAGGTTGTGGGTTCCAGTGGCGGACATTAATGCCACTTGTCTTATCAGGGTGTTCCATAGGTCCCATCCTGAAAAGGTGGGCTCTGAGTGTCCGCAGTCCACTCGTAGAGGGAGGGGTACTGTTACCGCCAGATCTCTGAGAAGTTCTGATAGACGTTCTTCAGTACCTCTTGCATGATGTTCTTTTGTTTTGGTTTCATTTTGACATCTCTTCTCCCTCTCCCAGCTGTCATCTATTAGCAGTGATTGCCTCCCTTTATATCCCCTCCCATACTGCCTCACTTTGCGGTTTATACAACTTCCTAGATGGTGCTCACTGCTAGATGCTGCAACTGCTGACTCTTCAGATAAGTCTGATACTTTATTTGTGTTTTCCTGTTGGCTTGATCCTAGGTGACCCTGACTCCCTCCGTATTACGTGCAGGGAGCCGGTGGTCATGTCCCCTCACTATTATAGGGGTTTCAGGTTTCACTCAGTCTAGGTACGTGGACATGCAACTTTCTATCACAGAGATCTTTGCATGGGCTGAGCAGTTAGGGAGAGCTATAGGGCTTTAATAGGGCTCACCCTTTTGGATCTTTATTTGTTACTTCTTGTTTTCTGCAACACCATCCGTGACATATACTTTCTATATAGTGCATTTAGGTAGTGCAGCATTTGTTTGCCGTTTCGCTGCATTCCCACAGCTACAGATAGCGACAAATGACATTGGAACAAATCATTTCTACTGGTGTGATATGCCAGTTGCCCCCTAAAAAAACTGATTGAAGCAGGGATGTTATATGCCAATTATATACTTTCTATTTAGAGCATTTGGGTAGTGAAGCATTGGTTTGTGGTTTTGCTGCGTTACCTCAGCTACACAGAGTGACAAATGCCATTGGAAGAAATCATTTCTACTGGTGTGATATACCAGTTGCCCCCCCAAAAATGTGATTGAAGCAGAGGTGTTATATACCAATTATATAATATCTATATAGTGCATTTGGGTTGTGCAGCATTGGTTTGCGGTTTTGCTGCGTTACCTCAGCTACAGATAGTGACATTGGAACAACGTACTCCCGTGGCCTAAAATAAAAAATTTCTAGGCTCCAACAGGACACATTTCAGAGAATTTACCTTTAAAAAGCAGAAAAATGTCTGATTAAGATATATATTTTTTGTTGGAATTTGTTGCCATTGATCCCCCTCTGGTAAATCACTGTCCATGTTATGGGACTATCTGTGCACTTCTACTAAGTATTTGGTGGCTGCAAATATGAGCTGAAGGTTTTTCAGGTTCGCCTGCCATACTTGCGATTCGCGAACTGTCCCGGCCGATGTTCATCCATCACTACCAGTCACACACTGTTCTGTTTTCATATTTCATACACATTCACACAGTGTGCAGTCTGACATTCAACATAAACCATTCCTTTCTTCCAAATGAGAGGACTGTTCTTTGTACTCTAACTTGTTTATTGGAAAAACAGGAGTATTTTATGATTAATCAATTGTTTGGTAAAACTATAGGAATACAAATAACATGTATAAGTACATATCATATCAGGTACTGCAACATTTGCATAACACTGAAGCACATGGTAAAATGGCAGCCTAACATAGATTTCATGGTTAGCTAACACAAATAACTCCCTGAGTGACAATTATAACTAGTTGAACAGCTCTGCATAACATAATGTCCCTGAAACAAAGATAGACCTCTCATCAGATATGATTTTACCGGGATGGTGGAGTTTAAGAAGGAGATATGCAGGAGGACAGCTCTGTACTGTGTCCTGGAGACTTCTCTTTCCCAGGATGCTTTGTCCTCCCCCAATGCTTTGCACCACCCACAATACAGCAGTCTTTGAAACAAGAAAAAAACAAGGTGCAATACAATTTAGCACCGCTAGATGGTGCTATTACCACATTAATCACCACAGAAATAGCAAAACTAAAACAGACGTGAAATAGAGTTAAATTCAAACCCTGCTGGGCAGAACACACAGAAATAAAGGATTTAACACATTCTGTAGGACAAGATGGAGGACAACCTCACTACCTTGTTAACCATAGGAGCAGAATTCTGAGAAACACAAAAGGGGCAGTAGTGAGAAGTCTGAGGGTTATGGTGATGAGTTATCCACTGGAACAGATACTATACGTGGTACTGCCACCCCAAGAGCTGGAGCAACAACATGTCTATGTCCTGTCAGACTATCATCTGAGTGTCCCTGTCAGTGTATCAATAGCCACCGATCAAAAGCTGGTGGTTGTTATGGGGGATGCCCTGGTAGTAGGACTGTACATGTGAGTCTGATATGCATATACCGCAGATAGGTCCAGAGAGAGAGAATGAGTGGCCTAGAGTGAGATGCCCAAGGGAACATCATCTCTGAGCTTGGTGAGGGAACCACTGCAGCATGCTGGCTGGTTGGTGGTATATATAGTTTGGAGGACTGTGAAAAACTGACCCCAGTAGAGCCCTGTGCTAGCCCAGTGTAAAGTTGTACCAAGTATCGAGCCCTCAGTTCTGCTTGAAAGACCTGTAACACACACATTAGGCCATTTTGAAGTAACATTACATGTATGTGTGGCAGTCCCTCATTTTGCCCCATGCATTTGATCTGAAAGGGAAATAGGAGCAACTTGCACAGGCCAACCAACCTACTACTAGTCCTGTACAAACTTTTCAGTCATCTATGATTTTTCCTTCATTCCTTTCATTGAGTTCTATTTCATATCTTTTTTAGTTGGATGTATACTGTATACACTACAATTGCAGTTGCATAGGTGACTACCACTTTAAGCTGGTCAGATACATTATAGCAGATGAGACCAGTGCCAGATTTCAGTTTTATTTATAGACTGTTTGCATTCACCAATTTAGTTCCAATTTACCTAATTTATTAGAAAATGTGCATACATCTATGAGTGTAAATGTAGCCTAACAACAACCATACGTAAGATAACAATAGACCAAATGCTTGTTCAACCAACTGTATATGTCATGATGTCACCATAGCCATGAATTCTATGTCGAGTGCACAGGTTTCTTTCAGTGGTGAGTAGGCCATAGGCTGCTTCATGACCTCTCTGGTACACGTTTTTTCCATCAGGTAACAAAAGTTCTAAGGGTTAAATCCAATGTGGAGTCAGGAGGACTCCATACACATATAATTGTCAGATGATCCTGTAGAAATCAGTGTATTCATCTGACTGCTACCTTATCTATGAAGGAATATTTGGCATTGTCATCCAAGCATGTCTATTCATTTGTTAGTTTGCACATGTGTAGGTTTTTTCCCTTACATCAGCTGGTCATTTTCTATAGACCAGGCATAACCCCCTCATACAACTGAATCAGCCAATGCTTTGTATAAATGACCAGTATTAAGACTGATAAGCCAAGCACCATCTGTCAATCAATCAGCCCTATCAGTACTGCTAGCAGTGTAAGCAGGACCTGGCAGGCCCTCCATTCAGTTATAGCCTTTGAAAGATATTAAAATCAAATTGCTATAGACATTTACTATGCATACAATTTATATGCAATAAATTGTATGTAAAAATGACAAGAGAGGGAATGTGGTGTAGAACATAACAACATACACGATCCCATATCCATTGAAATGCATCCATTTAATAAATACACCTACAATTAACGCAATTTTATTTATTACATATTTATTTACTTTTTGCATTTTCTTAAAAGCTTTGAAATATTCTATGTCATATTTATGAAACAAATGTTACACTTCATATTTTTACCATTTGACCGAATTAATAATCATCTGCTGTGGACTCCTTAGATACTGCTACTCATAGTGATGAGCGGCAGGGGCAATATTAGCATTTGTGATATTTCGTGAATATTTGGTAGAATATTCATCATATATTTGCTATAGTCACACTAGCTACATTTTTCAAGCTGCTAGAAGTTTCCTGAGACTGGAGAAAATGGTTGGCCCGGCAGAACATTACAATAGCCTTATATGCAGATAGAGTGCTCCAATATATTCGCGAATGCAAAAACGGCACTAATGATGCAAATATTTTGGCGCAATACGTGCAACTTCGCATTTTAACAGGTCTGACTATTTATTAGTGACAGGGCTGGCCTTAGGTGTTCAGGCGCCCTGTGCGAGCTAATCTCGTGGCGCCCCCCCTCCCTCCCCGGTTCACCTATACATACACAAAGAGGAAAACAATCTTTGTAACAAACAGTTTTCTTTAATTACAGATAATTTAAGTGCAAGTGCAAACAAGTACAATCATACCCAGTGTCACCCATAGCCAGTCTCCTGCCCCCCTTAATCATACCCTATCACCTTTGCCCAGTCCCCTGCCCCCCTTAATCATACCCAGTGTCACCCAGAGCCAGTCCCCTGCCCCCCTTAATCATACCCTGTCAGCTTTACCCAGGCCCCTGCCCTTCTTAATCATACCCATTGTCACCCTTACCCAGTCCCCTGCCCCCTTAATTAGACCCTGTCCCCCTTAAATTAAGGGTGATAGACACTGGGTATGATAAAGGGGCAGGGGACTGGCTTTAGTTGACACTGGGTATGATTAAGGGGGCAGGGGACTGGGTAAAGGTGACAGGGTTATGATTAAGGGGGGCAGGGGACTGGCTATGGGTGACAATGGGTATGATTAAGGGGGGCAGGGTCTAATTGAGGGGGCAGGAGACTGGGTAAAGGTGACAGGGTATGATTAAGGGGGGCAGGGAACTGGCTATGGGTGACACTGGGTATGATTAAGGCCCTTAATCATACCCAGTGTCACCCATAGCCAGTCCCCGGCCCCCCTTAATCATACCCTGTCACCTTTACACAGTCCCCTGCCCTTCTTAATCATACCCAGTGTCACCCTTACCCAGTCCGCTGCCCCCCTTAATCATACCCAGTGACTGTCACGGTGTCACCCACCTTATCTAGTCCCCTGCCCCCTTAATCATACCCAGTGTCTGTCACCCTTATGCTTATCCAGTCCCCTGCCCCCAGGCCCCAAGATATTTGGTTAAAAAAAAAAAAAAAGAGTACCGCACATACCTGTTACATCCAGTGACGTCTCCAGTGAAGTAGACTTTCCTCAGCATCTTCATTCGAAGATAGGACCGTCATGATAACTTCTTTCAGTCGCGTCTCGTCTCTGCAGAGTTTCACAGAAATTTATGGGGATTTCTCACTTTATTATCATCCTCAGATAACAGACCTCCCCGGTAGTGCCCATAACTATAATGCCCTCTGTATAATTAAAATATATACTGGCCCCTTTATATTATTATTATTATTTCCTCCTCTGTATTATTATTATTAATATTATAATGGCCCCCTCTGTAGTATTATAGTAATAATTTTGCCCCCACTTCAGCCCCTCCAGCATACAGTCCCATGTAAGATACAACCTTCCCCCTGCCTTCAGCCCCTCCAGCATACAGTCCCATGTAAGACACATTACTTCCCTGCCATCAGCCCCTCAAGTATACAGTCCCATGTAAGGTAGATCACTCTCCTGCCTTCAGCCCCTCCAGCATACAGTCCCAAGTAAGGTACATCACTCTCCTGCCTTCAGCCCCTCCAGCATACAGTCTCGTGTAAAATACATCATTCTCCGCCTTCAGCCCCTCCAACATACAGTCCTATGTAAATAATATCACACTCCCTCTCTTTGCCATCTGCCTTCAGCCCCTCCAGAATACAGTCCCATGTAAGATACATCACACTCCTGCCTTCCAGTCCTTCTTGCACAGTCCCATGTAAAATGCATCACTCTCATCCTGCCTTCAGCCCCTCCAGCATACAGTCTAATGTAAGATACAACGCCCCTCCAGCATACAGTCCCATGTAAGACACATAACTTCCCTGCCTTAGTCCCTCCAGCATACAGCCCTATGTAAAATAATATCACCCTCTTGCCTTCAGCCTCTTCAGCATACAGTCCCATGTAAATAATATCACCCCAACTACCCTCTCTTCAGACCCCTCTAACATACAGTCTCCAGTACAAAGATGATTCCTTCTCCCTTCAGCCCCTGCAAAAAGCCCCCCAAGTAAAAATAACAGTCACTATTCTCCTCCACATACTTACCTTGCAGACTCTGCTCCTGCTCTGTAGAATCTCCCGCACATTGTTAGGCCACGCCCCCTGGGTGACGAGACTCCGCCTCTTCCCCTGACATCATACCTCCTAGGATCAACTACATTCTACACACTACGCTCGCTCTACTGCCTCATAGGCTTCAGGCCACTAGCCTGAAGCCTATGAGGAAGAACAGAGGGGACGGGAGCCATAAGCTCCCATGATCCTCATTTTAGTGTTTGCTGCCTGGCGCCCCCTGCAAGTTTGCACCCAATCTCGGCTCAGGTCAGCCGGCTGCTGTAGCCTGTAGAGACCGACTGCAAGCTGTGTCGGCCGCCGGGCGCCACTGTTGCCATGGCGCCCTGTGCGGCCGCACAGCTCGCACACCCCAAAGGCCGGCCCTGATTAGTGATTGGTGCACTAAGTATTGTTGTGAACTTGTGACATCACAGCACTATGTATTTATGTATGTATGTAGCATACATACATACATATAGCACTTTGTATGTAGCATGTATGTATGGACAGCAGAAACTATCAGCTACACTATATCACTATCTAACCTACACCGATTATCTCCAACTAACTATCTGTATTATACACTGAGCAAAAATATAAAAGCAACACTTTTGGTTTTGCTCCCATTTTGCATGAGCTGAACTCAAAGATCTGAAACATTTTCTACATACACAAAAGACCCATTACTCTCAAATATTGTTCACAAATCTGTCTAAATCTGTGTTAGTGAGCACTTCTCCTTTGTCGAGATAATCCATCCGACCTCTTAGGTGTGGAATATCAAGGTGCTGATTAGACAGCATAAATATTGCACAGGTGTGCCTTAGATTGCCCACAATAAAAGGCCACTCTGAAATGTGCAGTTTGATCACACAGCACAATGCCACAGATGTTGCAATGTTTGAGGGAGCGTGTAATTGGCATGCTGACTGCAGGAATGTCTACCAGAGCTGTTGCCCGTGCACAATGAATGTACATTTCTCGCGTTTCAAACAATTTAGTAGTAGATCCAACCAGCCTCACAACTGCAGACCACATATAACCCCACCAGCCAGGAACCTCCTCATCCAGTATGTTCACCTCTATGATTGTCTGAGACCAGCCACCCGGACAGCTGCAGCAACAATCGGTTTGCATAACTAAAGAATTTCTGCACGAACTGTCAGAAACCGTCTCAAGGAAGCTCATCTGCATGCTCGTCGTCCTCATCGGGGGACCTGACTGCAGTTCGTCGTGGTAACCGACTTGAGTGGCCAAATGCTCACATTTGATGGCATCTGGCACGTTGGAGAGGCATTCTATTCACAGATGAGTCCCGGTTCTCACTGTTCAGGGCAGATGGCAGACAGCGTGTGTGGCGTTTTGTGGGTGAGCGTTTTGCTGTCAACTTTGTGGATCGAGTGGCCCATGGTGGTGGTGAGGTTATGGTATGGGCAGACGTATGTTATGGACAACAAACACAGGTGCATTTTATTGATGGCATTTTGAATGCGTAGAGATACCGTGATGAGATCCTGAGACCTATTGTTGTGCCATTCATCCACCACCATCACCTCATGTTGCAGTATGATAATGCATGGTCCCATATTGCAAGGATCTGTAAACAATTCCTGGAAGTTAAAAACCTCCCAGTTCTTGCATGGCCAGTATACTCATCCATTGAGCATGTTTGGGATGCTCTGGATCAGCGTATACGACAGCGTGTTCCAGTTCCTACCAATATTCTGCAACTTCGCACAGCTATTGAAGAGAAGTGGACCAACATTTCACAGGCCACAATCAACAACCTGATCAACTCTATGTGACAGAGATGTGTTGCACTGCGTGAGGCAAATGGTGGCCACACCAGATACTGACTGGTTTTCTGACCCCCCCCCCCCCCCAGTGCACATTTCAGTGTGGTCTTTTATTGTGGGCACTCTAAGGCAGACCTGTGTATTATTTATGCTGTCTAATCAGCACCTTGATATGTCACACCTGTGAGATGGGTGGATTATCTTGGCAAAAGAGAAGTGTCACTAACACAGATTTAGACAGATTTGTGAGCAATATTTGAGAGTAATGGGTCTTTTGTGTATGTAGAAAATGTTTCAGATCTTTGAGTTCAGCTCATGCAAAATGGGAGCAAAACCGAAAGTGTTGTGTTTATATTTTTGCTTTGGTTGTATATATATATATATATATATATATGCATAGGCTAACTAACTAACTAACTATCTAATGTAATGACACAGGAACGCAGAGAGCACAGCAATAACACTGCTGTCTCTATCAGATCTGTCGCAGTGACACTGCTGTCTCTCTCAGATCTGCAAAATACTGCATACAAGGGCTGCTGGGGAGGTTCTTATATAGTAAGGGGTAACTTTCCTATTGGTTGCTAGGGATGTTGCTAAGCTCAGACAAAGACATTGAAGCCTTCTCATTGGCCCGCAAGAAGGGAGGTTACTGATGAAATAAAAATCTAGAATATTACAAATTATGACTATATACAATATCACTATATTCTAAATATTAGCGAATTATCAAAGTTCCGATATTCGCAATTAATATTCGCTATTCGAATATTCACACCCAACACTACTCATATATAAAAATAAGGAAATTAAAATATACTGTCAAATGGCAACTCTAGTTTGTATAGAAAGTACATAAATTAGAAACTAACCCTCCAGACAAGACTGGAGCAGTTGGAACTCCAGATGCAGTGCTCACTCAGGCGGAGCAAATGGCACCATCATGTAAATAAGTACAATATATTGATTCCTCTGATATTCCAGACCTGTGTTATTGGATGGATCACTTTACCGAACTATCATCCATTCAGATTAACACATTACAATTACCCCTGTACTGCAGAATTTCTCAGCAAAACTACAATGTCAAGTCAGACATAACCTTAGGTGAAACTAATTTCATTAACGTTTTATTAGGGAGAGGGAGAGTTAGTGAGAACATATGTTTAGAGAGAGAGGGTGAGAGCATTTATGTATGTATATATATATATAGAGAGAGAGAGAGAGAGAGAGAGTGAGTCACTTACTCTCTCTCTCTCTCTATATATATACTCACTCTCTCATCCTCCTGTCTTTCTCCCTCTCTCTCTTTCTCTCTCTCTCTCTCTCTCTCTCTCTATATATATATAAATGCTCACGCTCTCTCTTCCCCCTCTGTCTACATATATACATGCTGTCACTCTCTCTTTCTCTATCTTTCTATATATACATAGATGATCTCACCCTCTCTCTATTTATAAATGCTCTCACCTACTCTCTCTCTCTCTATATACTTGCTGTGACTCACTCTCTCTCTCTCTCTCTCTCTATATATAGAGAGAGAGAGAGAGAGAGAGAGAGTGAGTCACAGCAAGTATATATAGAGAGAGAGAGAGTAGGTGAGAGCATTTATAAATAGAGAGAGGGTGAGATCATCTATGTATATATAGAAAGATAGAGAAAGAGAGAGTGACAGCATGTATATATGTAGACAGAGGGGGAAGAGAGAGCGTGAGCATTTATATATATATAGAGAGAGAGAGAGAGAGAGAGAGAGAGAAAGAGAGAGAGGGAGAAAGACAGGAGGATGAGAGAGTGAGTATATATATAGAGAGAGAGAGAGAGTAAGTGAGTCACAGCAAGTATATATATATAGAGAGAGAGAGAGTAAGTGAGTCACAGCAAGTATATATATATAGAGAGAGAGAGAGAGAGAAAAAAAAAAATATATATATATATATATATATATATATATATATATATAGAGAGAGAGAGAGAGACAGGGGGAGAGAGAGTGAGTATATATATAAAGAGAGAGACAGAGAGAGTAGGTGAGAGCATTTATAAATAGAGAGGGTGAGATCATCTATGTATATGTAGAGAGAGAGGGAAAAGAGAGTGTAAGTATATATAGAGAGAGAGAGAGAGAGCGGGTGAGAGCATTTATATAGAGAGGGAGGGTGAGAGCATACATGTAATATATACTGTATACAGTATATACAGAGAGACAGAGAGGAGTGAGTGAGAGCATATACAGTGAGGGAGAGAGGCAGAGTATATATGTAGTATTTGTATACAAAGAGAGTAAGAGTATGTATATGTATATATATAGAGAGAGAGAGAGAGAGAGATTGAGAACATATATACTTATATAGAGAGAATAAAATAATTTAAATAGAGAGCAGAGAGTAAGAGAGAGACAGTGAGTGAGAGTATAAGCACATTCAGTAGTTGTATACAGATAGTGTGTATATATATATATATATATATATAGGCTCTGTGACACATGCACAGTAGTAATCTATAGATGCTACTATTACTGCACATACAGTAGATGTATACAGACAGTGTGTATATATAGGCTCTGTGACACCTGCACAGTAGTAATCTATAGATGCTGCTATTGCTGCACATACAGTAGATGTATACAGACAGTGCATATATATATACATATATATATATAGTCTCTGCGACACCTGCACAGTAGTAATCTATAGATGCTGCTATTTCTGCACATACAGTAGATGTATACAGACAGTGTGTATATATAGGCTCTGTGACACCTGCACAGTAGTAATCTATAGATGCTGCTATTTCTGCACATACAGTAGATGTATACAGACAGTGTATATATATATATAGTCTCTGTGACACCTGCACAGTAGTAATCTGTAGATGCTGCTATTGCTGCACATACAGTAGATGTATACAGACAGTGTATATATATATACATATATATATAGTCTCTGTGACACCTGCACAGTAGTAATCTATAGATGCTGCTATTGCTGCACATACAGTAGA
The DNA here is from genome assembly GCF_014858855.1 of Bufo gargarizans. NCBI lineage: Eukaryota > Metazoa > Chordata > Amphibia > Anura > Bufonidae > Bufo > Bufo gargarizans. Next base: position 98,278,405 of record NC_058088.1, on the reverse strand, counting down.
TGTATACAGACAGTGTATATATATACATATATATATATAGTCTCTGTGACACCTGCACAGTAGTAATCTATAGATGCTGCTATTGCTGCACACACAGTAGATGTATACAGTATATATATATATATATATATATATATATATACATACATATATATAGGCTCTGTGACACCTGCACAGTAGTCATCTATAGATGCTACTATTGCTGCACATACAGTAGATGTATACAGACAGTGTATATATATATATATATATATATATATATAGGCTCTGTGACACCTGCACAGTAGTCATCTATAGATGCTGCTATTGCTGCACATACAGTAGATGTATACAGTATATATATATATATATATATATATAGGCTCTGTGACACCTGCACAGTAGTAATCTATAGATGCTGCTATTGCTGCACATACAGTAGATGTATACAGACAGTGTATATCTATATATAGGCTCTATGACACCTGCACAGTAGTAATCTATAGATGCTGCTAATTGTGCACATACAGTAGATGTATACAGACAGTGTGTATATATATATATAGGCTCTATGACACCTGCACAGTAGTAATCTGTAGATGCTGCTATTGCTGCACATACAGTAGATGTATACAGACAGTGTGTATATATATATACATATATATAGGCTCTGTGACACCTGCACAGTAGTAATCTATAGATGCTGCTATTGCTGCACATACAGTAGATGTATACAGTGTATATATATATATATATATATATATATATATATGCTCTGTGACACCTGCACAGTAGTAATCTGTAGATGCTGCTATTGCTGCACACACAGTAGATGTATACAGTGTGTATATATATATATATAGGCTCTGTGACACCTGCACAGTAGTCATCCATAGATGCTGCTATTGCTGCACATACAGTAGATGTATACAGACAGTGTATATATATATATATATAGGCTCTGTGACACCTGCACAGTAGTAATCTATAGATGCTGCTATTGCTGCACATACAGTAGATGTATCCAGACAGTGTATATATATATATATATATATATATAGGCTCTGTGACACCTGCACAGTAGTCATCTATAGATGCTGCTAATTGTGCACATACAGTAGATGTATACAGACAGTATATATATATATATATATATATATATATATATATTTATGCTCTGTGACACCTGCACAGTAGTAATCTATAGATGCTGCTAATTGTGCACATACAGTAGATGTATACAGACAGTATATATATATATATATATATATAGGCTCTATGACACCTGCACAGTAGTCATCTGTAGATGCTGCTATTGCTGCACATACAGTAGATGTATACAGACAGTGTGTATATATATATATAGGCTCTATGACACCTGCACAGTAGTCATCTGTAGATGCTGCTATTGCTGCACATACAGTAGATTTATACAGTGTATATATATATATATATATATATATATATAGGCTCTGTGACACCTGCACAGTAGTCATCCATAGATGCTGCTATTGCTGCACACACAGTAGATGTATACAGTGTGTATATATATATATATATATATATATATATATATATATATATATAGGCTCTGTGACACCTGCACAGTAGTCATCTATAGATGCTACTATTGCTGCACATACAGTAGATGTATACAGACAGTGTATATATATATATATATAGGCTCTGTGACACCTGCACAGTAGTAATCTGTAGATGCTGCTATTGCTGCACACACTGCAGTGGACACAGCAGCGCAGAGAAGTCTCGGGCAGAGCTCGCAGCTGGCGCATGTTCACACCGCATCCCGTCTTCTGCTCGCCTTTAGCACCATTTCCCCTTGATAAAGGAGCTCTCTGCAGGGGGGGCTCCGGATGCTGATATTTGGGGGCTGGCGGCGCTGTTGTCATGAAGGGGTTAGCCTGTGGTCCACGTGAGGCTGGGAGCTTCTATCGATCGCATCTCCTTGTGCTCTGCAGTGAGGCTCAGCTCCTCCATGCTGCTTTAACTCCACGTCAGATCAAGTTTGATCAATAACCCCCCTACTGGTCCAATTGGAGGAGCCTTTTTCATCTCAGCTTTTTTTTTTTTTTTTCCCTCACTCCCTTTCTCTTCTCACCACCATCTTTGGGAAAAGTCCCCTTGTTTTCTGTGGTGAGAGAGGGGCTGACTGCGAGCTCTGCAGCCGATGGAGCTGTCCGTGGTGCTGCTGCTGTGAGGGACTGTGCGGAGTGCTGAATGCCCGGGCTGTGGAGGGCTGGCAAAATGGGACACAACGAGCTCCAGACTGTCTTCCTATTGCTGCTGAGCCTGGCAGGAGAGACCTATGGAGGATTCCCCAACACTATCAATATAGGTAAGTGACTGAATGCACACAGCAGCTTGCATGCATACCAGGACCATGTCAGAGCATTGGCCAACTTCAGGCATCCTCCTGTCCTTATGGCATGCATGACACCAGCCTGTACTGTGGGGTCCAGCATCTACCCCTGAGTGTTCTCCTGCCTGCTGGAGAGGACCAGCCAGAATGCAGAGACAGGGGGAGACCTAGGCTATAGACCGGCCACTGCAGCGCGGAGCTGCCTATGGATCCAGCACACTGCAGGAAAAGTTATGTAGAGCCATGTTAACCCCCTAAACCCACAAAGGATCCATTCAGCTCTTTGTGCTGGGGATGAGAGCATAATGGGCAGTATGTAAAGGAACACACAGCCTTCCTTTTAGTCAGGTCTTGTACACTGCTGAATAGGTTCGCTCCCCTTCTTCTTGACGGGAGCCGTAGAAGAACTGGAGTCAGCAAATTGTATTAAAAGAAAGGCAGAAACACTCCAGCCGAGGAGCCGAATCATGCCTTAAAGGGAAATGCCCCATGGTGCCAGGAAAAGTTCAAATCAGCAGAAACGTATACTAAGCAGACTTGTCGTGTCGTAAAGTATTGTGTCCATCCCACATAAGTGCTCTATGTGTCGTCTGCCATCACCGATCATAGATTAATATTACTGTATTTCCCCCCCCCTTTCTGTAGGTGGACTTTTCATGAAAAATACCATTCAGGAACACAGCGCGTTTTTATTCGCCGTTCAGCTGCACAACACCAACCAAAATAACACAGAGAGGCCCTTCCAGCTCTTTCACAATGTAGACCACTTAGACTCATCCAACAGCTTCTCTGTGACCAACGCTTGTAAGTATCTGAGAATGTTGAGAATGGCTCCAACGCTTGACTATTGAGTAGACCTGCAAGGAACGCAGTGCCTCCTTAAGGGTTTGCTTACTAAGACGGATAGGTATGGAGTCTAACAGATCCATCCAGGCAGAGTTCAACCTAGTCATTGGTTGAGGCTACTCTTGTAAATGCGAGACTTATACAGTAATTATGCATTTCCATATTTTAGCATTGACCCGTTAAAGAACAAAAAGTAAAATGCAGTGCAAAGTATAGAAAAGCCCTCTTTCTTACTCCCTTTCACCCTAACGTCATGTCTCTTTATCTGTCTACATGCCCCCTCTTTCTGTCTGTGTCTCACTTGCTTTTCTTTCATGGGTGGCTTTTGTATCCTCCTGTCTCTATCCCTCTCCTTCTTCTTCTGTGATAGTACTGTGGCATGGCTGGCGATGTGAGCCTCTAATGCAGCACTTTCAAAGCCTGGACATGAATTAACAATCATTGGGATCTGTATGCCCTGTCATACCATGAAAATATTTCATTGGCTGTGAGCATACCATAGGATGGGCTGCTGGATGCTCTCATTCTGGAGAAGACATCAGAGTTTTATGGCATAGTATTTAATGAGCTCTTCTCTGCAGTGCTCGTTTCGCTTCTGTGGGCCACATGAAATAATAAGTATACTGGGCAAATAAATGTGTGTAGTGTTGCTGAACCTAGTCCCCCAGGAGCACATTTATATTAGGGTTGATATCTTCTTGTAAGATGTATATATGTTAACATTTTACCCAGACGCAGCATAGCCAGGACCTGACTGTGCTGCAGTGCCAGAGCCAATATCAACAGCTAGACGTTGGCAGGCTGTGATTCCTTCTCGTTCCTGCTCTAAAGTCCAGCACTGGGTACTCTAAACTGCAGTAATGGGGCCTTCTGGCTCCCAAAACCCAGTTGACCAAGAGGCTGATATCCAAGGTGCTGTGTGTAGCATAGTATCTACTATATCAGTGCTACTGGATAGTGTACTGCCTTTGACATGGGAGACCAGGGCTCGAATCCTGGCTAGGTAGGGTCAGTACCGATTCAGTAGGAAGTCCTTGGACAAGACTTCCTAACACTGCAGGGTTGCCCCTTGAGCGCGCCCTTAGTGGACGCAGCTCTTGAGAGCTTTGAGTCCGACAGGAGAAAAGCACTATGCAAAATGTTAGGATTACTTAAGGGTGCATCATGGGCATTTCTTATCAATTGTTAGTTAGTTCTTTGACATGGACATTTTTTGTGGCAATGTACTTACTGATGTCTCCAATTGAAAAAAAATATTCACCTTTGGCTTTTTTGGTCATGTTCCCATGAAAAATGATGCTTTACCAACCTGGTATTGAAAGTTTTCAAAAAGTTCACCTGCTACTGAACGCCTGCACATTTTACAGTCTATTGCTCCTGTTGCTGAATGAATGTCATTTCCATCAAACACTTTAGTTCCTTAATCCTTAATCAAAGTAATCCCTTCAAGAGGTTGGCTTTGTAGCACCATTTCTCAAATATCAATGAATGGATTAAACGCAAATGCACGAAGCCCTTACACGTAGTTTTCGGTAATTGATTTCAATCAACAATATTTCCTTATGGCAATTGCAGAAGGAATCCACTGCCATCTAACACCTCTTAGGGTAATTAGCTAAATGAAAAGAGCTGGTGGGTGTTTGGAATTATATTAATATCTATGTGTTTCTGGTTATGCAAAGTTCAGAATGTAGACGCTCAATGTTAATTGCCATCTGAGCACAGAATCTGAAACCCAAGTAAGGAATCAGTCAAGTCGGACCATAGGTGGTCGTAATAAAAACGTACAGGGCGTCAAATCAAATGAAAACCAATCATTTTTCACATGTCAGAAAGCTTTTACCTCCTGATTCCAAAGAATGAAATACTTACCCAGCGCTGAGCCACCTAACATGAAAGAGTCTATGAACCCAGCAAAGGTGACGTGCCAAGTCATCAGTTTAAATTGGACTCAGTAAATTTTGTCAGAATAAATTAATTTGCCCTATTTTGCTGTTGTTGGGTTAACAAAAAAGGAGGCTTCATTCAGCTCTTGCGAGGTCATTTGCCCAGACGTGATGGACAGGGCTGCTAGAATGATGTAGTTTGTTCACTTTGTGCCTGTTAGAGGAAAACACTCTTCTCAAGATTTAGAGGGCTCCTGCTTCCAAAGTGAGGAGAGTGCCAAGAACGTCCTGCAGCAGTGCCACAGAAAGCAGAGCTGATACAATTTATGTCATTTTAGTTTTGGAGACGCTCTCTGTTTCTTGATAAATAACCCTCTTATCCCCATATGTACATAATGCAGTCGCTGTAAAGCTTTGTCCTTGAATTCCACAGTGGTCTAACCCTCCGATCACATTATAGCATAGCGGAATTAACGCTTTAGTAGATGTCAGTAAATCCATCTTCCATTACGATGAACGCAATAGACTGGAGTGCTTCAGAAGGCACTGCAAAGTGTTGGCCCTCAAAGGCCAAAGTCTTGTGTTCCATAGAAACGCATGCTGAAGATTGCGTTCAGGATCTGAATGTCTTCTTAGTCACACTTTTCCCATTGTGAGAGCACCTGGTATTTGTGAGAACAATAAGGACACAAGTGGTGGCCGTCAGGCGGGGGAGACGTGACCAAGATGTAGGTGACAACAGCGTGTCCATGAAAGGCACAGCTCTTTTCTAATATTATTTATTTGAAGGCCCCATTAATTCCACAGCGCTGTACAACAGGGGGGGTTACACATACATAATATAAAAATACAAATATGATAAACATGAAACTAGTAACAGGTGGGTACAGAGGGAAAGAGGACCGGCCCGTGAGAGCCTACAGATGTAATACACTTTAAATTAATACGTAATACACCAGTCTTAAAAATTGATTGTCAAGTGATTGCTTACTGCTAGTGGCCACGTGGATTTGCAGGTTTTCCCGCATTAGCAATAAACAGTCAATAAACTGTTGTTAATTTAACGATCTATAACAAAAACGCCGTGGCTAGCACTTGGCCACCACCTCCTGACCACCCACCGCCAGCCATGTGCACATACACATAGACAGATATGCAAAAAAACTTATTAAGAAGCACACACACATGTACAAATAGACCCATATCCAAGAGCATCCATACACAAAGTCACAAATAAATATACAGGTATATACAAAGACATAGACACATACATACAGCCACACGCACATATATACAAATACAGATGCAGTGATCCCCATCTTGACTCTTAAAGATTTGAGTAAACAATGGCAAGAAAATAATAGATTTTTTTCAATGTTTTTTGTGTCCTTTTAGATCTGCTATTGCTATTCATTTCAGTTTACTCACTTATATAGCACTGACAGTGTTTTACAGACATTACCATCACTTTCTGTCTCCGGTGGAGCTCACAGTCTAGGTTTCTTCTCAATAAGACTATGATGTGTGGGAGGAAAACCATGCAAACATGGGGAGAACATACAAACCATGCAGATATTCTCCTTGGTCAGATTCGAGCCTAGGACCCCAGCACCGTATGGCACCTGTGCTAACCACTGAGCCACCATACTGCTACACCTATACATACATATATTCACAAACAGCCATGCATAGACACAGACGCAGATACATATGCACACGTACATAGACGCATACACACGTTCTTTGTTCCTCTCTCAAGAGCCTTGAATGCTCCTCGCATTCATTGAGCTTCTCTTCTATTAAGACACATGATTGTGTCAATACCTTACACCAACGTCATTCACAGACAGTCAAGATGCAGTAGATGCATGAGGCAAATCAAAAAATGGTTGAACTGAGTTATGGCAGCAGTAATAGGGAGGGTGTTCCACTGCAGCTAACATCTCACTGCAAGAATGAATGGGGATTATGTTAAGGTTCCATAGATCAAAATGTATTGAAGGAAGCCACCGGTGTTTGTGTGCTCTGCTGTTGTAGTGCGTTCCACTACATCCTCTCAGCCTCTGCAGTGTCAGCTCATTAGCACACAGATCTCATATCCCCTCTCTGCACTGTCATTGCAAAAATTGCTGTTGTATGTATACCTTTACAGTCAGCTATGTTCTTGAATTACGCTCTGTTTGCAAGTCACAATAAGGGGAAAGAGCTGAGAAAAAAACAAATGTAACCTTAGGGTTATTTGCTTTGGAATATTGCTAACAAAGCATTAGTACAAACCCTATTCTGTTCATTAATGTTGAGGATAAGGGCAGATTAGCAAGTGGATGGAAAATGTACGTACAAGAACGGCTCCTTTCATCCAAAAAGAGTTGCCAAATGGTGTGTAGCCTGCAGGGCAGGGATCTCGTAGAACTTTGTCTATATTTGCAGGTCATGACCGTTTCAAAATTAGTTATAAGCCATCAGAGCAAGTGTACATAGGAAACCATTGGATGAGCTTGCATTTTCCTGTTGATGAATGCTGAATGTTGATGAATTAACAGTCTGCACCACAAGGTCAACAACTTCATGGGGTTCCACCAGCTACTCCAGTTTCCCCCACTGACAGGTCTGTTGCCTCCCTATGATATTTGCCCTATTGTGTATTGTGTATTGACATATCCCCATTTTCACCCCTCTGGCCCCCCTGACTTGAGCATTGGAGCATTTCACGCAAGTGTTTTTTTGTTTATATTATTACACTGCTAGGCGGAGGCTTACTCCTAGCAGTGACCCGGTGACGTCACCATCTCTGATGGGCGGGCTTTAGCGCTGCACTAGCCAAATTATAGGCTAGAGCAGTGATAAAGGCCACCCATTAGTGCCAGTGATGTCATCGGTCTCACTGCTAGGAGGAAGCATCTGTCTAACTTTCCCCATGGAGAACACTAGATACAGCGCAGGGCAAAGGAAAGCATCAGAGCATGAAATTCTCTGATGCCTATGTCAGGGAGGCTGAATGGGGGAAGAAGGGATATGTCCGGGTTCAGCTCTGGGTTCTTGTGGCTGCTCACCATGCGTTTTTCATATATTCTCCCATTAGAAGGGAATCCTGGAGGTTTATAGTATATACTGTATGTACAATACACCATAAATAAAGTATGGTAAAACCCTTTTATTTTAGGCCCTTGGGATTCTTTCAGTCTGACAATGTGGCCCCCAACCAGAAAAGGTTGTGCATCTCTGCTTTAAACCGATTTCACTTGAAATATGTTGTTTTCATAACCAGGGGCGGACTGACAACTCATGGGGCTCCCGGGCAATAGGAGATGATGAGTCCCCTTTGTCCCCCCCACCCTCAAGCCACACCCACATATCGTGCCACCCACATCACCTACACTTGGTGCAGAATTTCTCTTCACTTACCACGTATACAGTATAGTATACGGTATACCAACACCACGTATACAATATAATATACATTATAGCACCACTACATTTACATTTATTTATTATCAAAAAGCATCATACATGACAAAAAATAAATTTTTTACTGTCCCTTTGAGCAAAAGCCAGAATATAATAAAAGACAAAAACAGACATTAAACTACATTTATAATAAAGCAAATTACTTATAAAAGAAGCTATTCAGTCATCTGCTGTGCCGTCCTCAGCTTGCTTCCGCAGATTCTTTCCCCTCCTTTCTGTCTCTCCTCAGTGCACAGGCTCTGTTAGCTCCTCATCCCTACCCAGAGATCTGGCATCGCAGGGACAGTATGATCCTATGCGCATGCTCGATTACAGATTAAAGATGGCTGCCAGTCAAGATGATAATTTTTTTTTAAATGTGACTATGTGTGGCAGATATAGCACATTGCAGCACAGCAGAAAGGCCCATCAGCAGACTTGTAAAAATAATTGTTCCCAGGCCTGGACTGTGGGAACTTCCAGCTTTAAAGATGGCCTCCGCTGCCCTTGCGCTGCGGCCATCTTAGTGACATTCATGTGAGGCAGCCCGTGCGGATGAACACAGAGCGGTGATTATTAGAGTGGCAGCAGCCTGCAAAAAGAGCCTGGCCTGTTATTGGCACTTCCAGGGTTAAAGATGGCCACTGCTGCTAAAGGGCGGCGGCCATCTTGACGACGTTACTGTGGCAGGCCTGTGCGGAAGAGCACAGAGCTCAAAGAGTGGCAGCATCACAGATCAGAGAGGCGAAGTTAGCAAGCAATAAAAGGTACCAGGAGCCCAGTGGTGTAACTAGAGTGTTATGGTCCCCAGTGCAAACTTTGGATTGGGGTCACCCGCCCCCCGAATTTATACAAAGAGGTGGCAATTTTGTTTTACACTAAGCCCAATGCATGGCTACATTCACCCAGTCCTAACTAATAAAATCTGGTCCTACCTCATCCAGTGTGTCGCTGGCGTCGATGTTATGTCCACTGGATCCAGAACAAGGTCCCTGTAGTGATAGAGAAAAAAAGAATAATCACATAAGGGAGGGATGGTGACTGCCCCTGTGAAATCACCAGCAGGGGGCGCTGTGCTGGTCCTGTAAGACTGAGCCATGCCAACGCATAGCAGGGTAATCTAGGGCATTTCCCCTAAGTGCTACCCCACAGTACTAATGCCCACATTGTGGCCCCTCACAGTAATGAAGCCCACCTTGTAGCCCCTCACAGCTGTTATACCCAGATATGTTCCCCCCTCACAGTAGTTATGCCAGATATGTGCCCCCTCACAGTAGTTATGCCCAGTTATGTGCCCCCCTCACAGTAGTTATGCCCAGTTATGTGCCCCCTCACAGTAATTATGCCCAATGACGTGCCCCCTCACAGTAGTTATTCCCACATATGTGCCCTTCACAGTAGTTATGTCAGATTATTTTCCCCCTCACAGTAATTATGCCCAATTATGTGCCCCCTTGCAGTAATTACGCCCAATTAGGTGCCCCTCACAGTAGTTATGCCCACATATGTGCCCCTCACAGTAGTTGTGCCCACATATGTGCCCCTCACAGTAGGTATGCCCACATATGTGCCCCTCACAGTAGTTAGGCCCACATATGCGCCCCGCACAGTAGTTATGCCCACATATGTGCCCCTCACAGTAGTTATACTCACATATGTGCCCCTCACAGTACTTATGCCATATTAGGTGCCCCCTCAAAGTAGTTATGGCACATTAGATGCCCACTTTTGTGCCCCCTCACTCTAGCTGTGGCCCCTTTTGCCTCCAGTCTGTAGCTTTATGGGGAAAAAAATAAAAATATATAATATACAGTAATGACGTATCTCTTGGGGTCACCCCTCACATATATAATATATGGTAATGACGTATCTCTCAGAGTCACTTCTCATATTTGCCACCTCTAGATATGGAGGCCACTCCTTTTATAAGGGCTCTCATTTTGACTGGTACTTTATGTGGAGCTTTCTGACCTGTTTATGGGGCCCCCTGCCCGAAGTGCGCATATGACTATCATTTCCCCCCTCTCTCTCACATATTCATCTCTATCATTTCCCCCCTATCTGACATGTACTGCTGCCTGTGGTCCCCCCCACCACACCGGCTGCAGCCATCTCTCCAGCAGTAAGCCGTACCTCTTTCCAACCGATCACGTGACCCACCTTTAACCCCCTCCGGCCTCCAGTATGGTTTCTCGGCCAGTGTGTGAATAGCCTCCTGTGACCTGCTGCCGCTGTGTATTTTAGAGCGGCCGGTGTCAGGCAAGCGATCTGTGCAGTGCAGCAGGACTACAAGTCCCAGCATTTACAGGATTACCAGTGCGGGGCTGACGGGCTTGAACAGCGCTCTGACGGGGCCTGGTATTGTCACTGTACTTCATGCCGGGCCCCGTCAGAGTGTTCCCATTAAATGTAAGCACAGCGGGCCCCCTCCCCCATCCAGGCGCTGTCGCGGTCCCCCTAGTGTCCGCAGGCCCTCGGTCCATGCCCGGGGGCCCGAATGGTCAGTCCGCCCATGTTCATGACCCATAAAAACCTAAAATCAAAAATATTTCCAGGGCCAATGATTTTTGTCTATACTTTAAGTATCAAAAACATACCTTTGGAGATTGAATCGTATATAAGTATAGACAGAATGTGCTAAAATAAGATATCTCTATGTATATAAAATATTGTAGAATTAGCCATTGATGTAATGTATAGGAGAAATGAGAGGCGATCACTGCAGCTGCAGTACCGGTATCTGTCTGAGGACAGTTATTGTATATGATGCCAGCAATCTCGCAGCCAGTAGATGGCTTCAGTCAGTACTGTCTGAGATTTCTTACGCACAACATACCAGATTAAAGGGGTTGTCCGGGTTCATAGCTGAACCCGGACATACCCTTATTTTCACCCCGGCAGCCCTCCTGAGCCTGGCATCGGAGCATCTCATGCTCCGATGCGCTCCCGTGCCCTGCGCTAGATCGTGCAGGGTACAGGCTCTTGTGTTTTCAATAACACACTGCCGGGCGGTAACTTCCGCCCAGCAGTGTGTTCGGTGACGTCACCGGCTCTGAGGGACGGGCTTTAGCTCTGCCCTAGCTGTTTTACTGGCTAGGGCAGAGCCAAATCCCGCCCATCAGTGCCGGTGACGTCACCGGGCTGCCTGTCAGCCCCATAGAGAGCCCGGTATGTCACCGGAACTCAGAAAAATGCCTTTGCCCTGCGCGATTTAGCAGGGGGGGCTGCCGGGGTGAAAATGGAGGGATGTCCAGGTTCAGCTCTGAACCTGGACAACCCCTTTAAGGACCAGTCTTGATTGGTAGACTCCCTAGGTCCTTTCAGACGTTATACAAGTATTTATAAACCTTTCAAAGGCACTTTCAACGTATTAATTGTTTTCTTGCCATCAGTCCCCGGGTTTTCCACCGCCCAGATGTGTACAGATTTCTGTGATGGAGTTTTATAGCAGCTGTGCTTGGTGTTGGAGTTCAAATAAAAAAATAAAAAAATGGCAGCGTGCACCTGCGCATTGGGATGTGCTGACTGACCCCCTTTTTCTTTGGTATTGAAGTTCAACCCCATTCACTTGAATGGGACTGAGCTGTGCCTAGGCCACGTGACATATGAGCGTCATGTCATTGGCCTAGGGTGAGGTGCAAGGAGGAGACGGTGCTCAATGGAGCACTGAGGCCTCTTCAAGCTGCTTGGGGGTACTGATGATCTAGTATAAAACACGTGGAAAACCCCTTTAATCTATTGTAGAAATTGTGCAATTGTCGTTTAAGTGCATGTTTTTTTTTTATCTATACAGTTTATGTTTTCTCTTGTTGTCACCATTACTGGGTGGTCAAAACAGCCTGTGCATTTCTAGAATTGGCATGTCTGATTCACCACACTGATTTTCCTTTTTTACTCTTGAATGGAAATGGGGTCTGGGTTATGACACAAAGGGGTCAATACTCATTAAAAAAAAAAAGAAAAAGGGGAAAAATGTGTACCTTTTGTAACTATGTAATTCTGCTCCTGCTTCAGTGAATCCGAGCCACTCTTTACATTGTGAGGATGTGACATCCAACAGTCAGAATGAGCAGCAAAGACATGGAAGCAGGATTAATAAGGCAGCTGATTGTTTTTCATTTTTGAGCTTTATGAGCATTAGCCTCTATTGTTATAACTCAGACACCCCCTTTAAGAATGGTAGCAGTCACTCTCCGTAAACAACTTTCTTCTTCTCCTGCTTTAAACCACTGCTTCTAGCTGCCCCTATACTTTTAGCAAGAATGTTGCCTCAAAGTTTCTGCAAAATGCTATATCATGTCTGCTTGATCCTAAGATTTGCTCTTTTTAGGAGAAAGGGGCATCACGTTAACTGACTGCCATTGCAAATTACATCAAATTGCCCAGCTACACCTGTAGCTGCAATTAAACTATGGCAAGTACAGGTGCATCCCAACAATTGGTCCACATGTGGTCCTCGTGGGTAGGCTTCATCCTGTACAGACACCCTTAAATGGGTTCACCGGGAATGATTCAAAATGGCCACCAGTACCCTTTCCTAGAGTGTGAGCCTAAATAATTAAGATAGGACAATATCATGAACTCAATTGTAATGGGACAGCTCACTCTCTATATACACGGACAGGTGCCAATGTCCAAAATGAATCACCCCTTCAAAAACAGTTGTCAAACCCACTGAGGAAGAAATAGGGATCTATTTCGAAACGCATCTGGGATCGATGGGATACTCAAAAAGAGTGAACCCATATGTTTGAGTGCCGGTCCAATACTATTTAAATATCATGAACTATTCTTTATTTATATACTAATTCTTACACAGAAAACCACTTGCCTTCTAAAAAAAGTTTAGTCATAAAGATCTAATCTTATTGGTTGTGATGAGTAAAGGGCCCTTTACGCGGACTGAGAATCACATAGATCATCGCTAAAGAGTGTTCATAGCAACACTCATTAGTTATGATCTGGCAGTGTAAATGTACTGCCGATTACCCGATAGATTGTTTGTGTAAATACAAAAAAATCCTTGTTTCGCAACAGCAGACCGCGCTATGTAAACACGATCTGCTATCGGGAAACAATGAGTCTGTATGAGTAATGGCATTAGCGATAGTTCCTCCCCATACTCTGGAGGAAATTGCTGTATGTAAATGCAGGGGTCTCTTCCACCAGCCAGTGGCAGTTTGCTGGGAAGAAATGCTTCCTTCCCGACTATCTGCTGTAATATTGTTCTGTGTAAAGGAACCTACATTTTAGTAGAACAGTTTTTGCAATGACGGTCATTGTGTGAATCCAACTTCATTTTACATTAATATTAGGGTTGAAGTATAAGAAGTTGACTGTGATCCGAATTTCAGGGAAATTCTATTCGATGCAGAGCTGAATTTCCTTACGCTTCGTGGTAATGAATCAATTTTCCCTAAATTGGGTTAAAAAAAAAGTATTACATCATCCAATTGATCGCAAAGAGGCCGCTGCGTCCATCTTGATTGTAGATCCCATGCAAAATCTCATGCGCTGTGACGTATGACGTGATGTCACCGCACCAGACAGTGTGATGACGTCATTTTGCGGAATCTTCAATCAAGATGGCTGCAGCGGCCTCGTCGCTCTGAAATGGATTAGGTGAGTATTTTTTATAAATTTTTTTAACCCCTGAAAGGCATCCATTTTTACATCCAATGCCGCATTCAGCGATGAACATGGCATCTGAGGGGTTTAATGACGGGGGGAGGAGCACAATCGCCATTCCCCGTCATTGCACCCGCCATTTACAAAGAAATGTGCTTCGTGACAAAGTAATTCTTTGTGAAATTCGGCAAAGCAGCCAAATCAAAGTTTTCAGAACTTTGCTCAACGCTAATCAATATCTACATCCTAAATTATTTAATTAGGGTGCCCTTAAAAGGTGCAGCCCATCCCCAGTTAGGGTATAACCACATGGCTGTGGTTGCGATGTGGCTGCGCTGCTGTCAAGTACTGCATGGTTGTTTAGGCTACAGCTGGCCCGATTAATCTTATGAGGACTGCACTGTATAGTCAGTCTGCATTGTTAATGGCCGCACAGCACCCACAATACCATGTGTCCTTTAACAATGCAGACCAACTGAATAGTGTAGTCCTCATTAGTTTAATTAAGGCCCAATGTGGCCTGTATTGTTACATGTTAGCTGACCACCATTTGGCAGTACCCTAACTGCTTGCAGATTTCATCTCTTTGCCAAGCTTAACCTGTACTTGCGCTTAAACTGTGGCAACTACAGGTGCAGCCCAGCAATTACTCCACACGTTGTTCTTTTGGGTAGGCTTCATCCTGTACAGACACCCTTAAAGGGTTTCACCAGGAAGGATTCAAAATGGCCACCAGCACCCTTGTCTAGAGTGTGTACAAGACTGGTTGCCATCACTTGCAGAGCTGCCTAGGGGAGTTGAGGGGGCAAGGCCTCATTACACACTACACTCTGGCACTTGCATATACTACATATTGGTGAGCGTTCCTGTCAGGCTGTTCATCCATGATGGCATATCATAGGCAGGATCTCATCATTGCCATCTATTGTAGAGCAGCGCAGTGTGTAGTGAGACCCTTCCCCCTATCCCACAGCCAAGCTTGGGTTTTAACCCTTGCAGAACCAAGGGTTATTAATTGGATTTGGAATATTGTCTTTGCGGTATTAAGCCTGTCTGTCTCACTTGGCATGTATAGTCAAGTGGAGAGCGATTACAAAGTACGTCTCTCACTTTGGAGGGCCTCTCCTGTCCTGTATCACACAAACGTATCCATCAATTGAATGTGCGCTGTGTAATGCTTAATTTCCCCTGTGGTAGTACTGCAAGGAAATTGAACACTTACTGCCACGTTTCCCCAAAGCTACAGCTGCGATCTTCTTATTGTCAAGAGACTCTCTTAACAAGTTGAGATTGTCTAAAGTGGACATCCCCTTTCAGGCTAATAGGCCTGATGTAGACTTTATGGTACAATATAATATGAATAGAAAAATCTCTGACAGAGCTTACACTAAGAAGGGTTCATTTATGTACCTATCTCAACGGTAGAAATATTGACCCTCTATTTCTAGTTGACAAAAATCTGTTTAGAGTAGAAAAATCTCACTGTTTGGAAACGATAATGTAAATGCTGTTTGCAGATCTGTTATTCTTATCATATTGTATATCGTAATGTATATAAAGATAGCCATAAAGCCTACTTGTTTTGTAAAAGTCTTTACAAAAGTGAAAATAGAAAAAAAAAAAGCAAGACATGTATTAAATTATGAACATTAAAATAAAACAAAATAAACCATGGTTTGTAGAAAACACTGCACACTAGACACTATCAGGTTGATTTTTGATATTTTACATCTGTTCCAATTTCGACCACAGGTTTGACGTTGTCAGTTATACTGTAGCGGAACAGCAACCCTCGCTGTATGTAAAATGCAGATGTCCTCAAACTGGAAATATTTAATAATTCATGACTGCAAGGTCATCATGAAGTGTACTTGACATGCAATTCTCCCTTTACACCTAGCAGTTCGCCTTGCTTGAAGTCGAGGTACATTCTTTGTAATCACTTTACCACTCAGGCTGTAAAATTTCAATCCAGATCCTACAGACAAGTCATTTTAAATATACGCTATATTCAGTAGTATCCAGTATGCATTTACTTCTCTGCCATAAAGAAGCTGTGCCAAAGGCTACAATGAGATTTAATACGAAGCAGGGAAATTGTGTTTTCAGCCTTGGTTCCATGTATCTAAAAAGGCATTACTGTGCTGATAACATTCAATATATAAAGAAATATGTATTATGCATGGCAGCCAACTTGCTTAGCTTTTCTTCAGATGTTAATTAGAAAACTAAATTTAAAGCATTGGTAATTAGTAGATGAAACTGCTGAGCCATGTATTTAACCGAAGCACGCTCATTTGCTTCCACATTGAACTAACCTACCTTCCTGTAATGTTTATCATGTTGGCGCCCAGGAACGAAATGAGCACCGCCAGTGGGCAGAGAGAATGAAACAGGGTGTTTAGACCATTATGCAGGACATGAAATATTTCTATATCCCTACACTCGCACCCTGTTCATGAATTATTTACTTCTCCGAAGAAATCCATAACCAAAGAAACCATACCTAATAGTTCACATTAGACTTTCCTCGAGGAACATATCCAATTTCATCTCCAATTTCATTACTAAATTTGCAGAAGTGAATAACAACTCCCGCAGGAGTCTGATCAGTCTTTAGGTGAGACGACATTTTTCACTGAGTTACTTTTCCATTGCCTTGGTTTATAAGTCCTTAAGATCTTCGGGTTGGTGCTGTTAATGAACAATGCAGGCTTTTTTAGGGTGCATACAGCACTACTGCGTTTATGCTGTGGTAATTTTTTTTTTGTTCAAAAAATGCATCCAAAAATGAACTGTGCAGAATTTGTGTTGTGTTTTGAGGCATTTTTGTATAAAAAGTATGTTTGAGCATCTGGCGCTTTTAATGGCATTTATTTCTTTATTATTTCTGCATGCCTTGCATTTTCAATAGGACAGTATGTATCTTGATGTCGCATGGTTTTTACAACGCTATGGTAAAAATCAATTTTTAGAGAGAAAAAAAAAACCCGTACGAATTGCAACGCATACTAGCACTTAAGTTTTTTCAAGCAGGATCAAAAATAATGGATGTCTATGAGACGAAAACAAGAGGACATAAGAGGAAAATGCCTGAGCATGGTGCCATTTAAAAAAAAAAAAAAGCCATTGAGCCATTAAATACACATTATAGACCACTACAGAAAATGTGTTATTTTTCAAGGGGTTTGTCAACAGTACACTATTGATGACCAATCCTCAGGGGGTCCAACTCCTGACACCTCTGCCAGTCAGCTGTTTCAAGAGGCCACGGCGCATTAGTGGGCGCTGAGGCCTCTTCCTAGGCCAATAATGTCACCTTTATCTGCCACATGGCCTAGGCGCAGCTCAGTACTATTCAAGTGAATGGGCCTGGCCTGCTATACCAAGCATGGCCGTTAGGACATTGTGCTTGGTAAGCAGTGAGAAGGTGGCAGCATTCACCAGAGTGTCATAGCTTCTTCAAACAGCTTATTGGTAGCCGTACCAAGAGTCAGACCCACACCAATCAGATATTGATGACCTATCCTGGACATCAATTTTGAACTTCCAGAAACCCCCTTTCATATTTTCCGTAGACTAATCCATGCAACATCTTCAACTGTTATATGCTATTCAGAAATCCACTCGTGTTATAGTTCTGAAGCCAGAAATAATATGTCAGTATTAAAACTTATATACAGTATATATAAAGCTGAGTATATGTGTGTATGTATGTATGTCCACTAAAGGAATCCACACTTTACAATCACAAAATGTGGCACACCTGGTGTCCGGGAAGGTTTTAGACCGGGTCTCAGCTCTCTAAGATTCCCCAAACATTGATTAGCCAATAGAAGCCTGGTCACATGACCCTTATCAGCCAATATAAGCTCGCAGGCCCCTAGTCACCACATACACACAGTTTTACACCAGGTTTCCATAACAGCCCAGCCATTTTTCTTCACTGCTGTAAGTCAGCTTTAAAGGGGCAGGGTGCTGTGGATGGTACTGTTAAGGGAGCAGAGTGCAGTGGAGGTCACAGTTCAGGGGCAGGTAGGGTGGCCATTCAGGCTACCCTCAAAAGAAGGACTTAAAAATCCCACCCCTAGGTCCCACTAATCCACACCCCTGGAAAATAAGGACTTAAAAACCCCACCCCCAGGTCCCAATAATCCACGTCCCTGGCCTGGCTAGACCACGCCCCTCCCACTCCGCAGCCGACGGGGATTGGAAAAATGAAGGTAAAAATCAACGTCAGCTGCAGGGGTGGGAGGCAGGGGGACTTTCTCCCTGCAGCTCATGCTCAGAAAGCACAGTCTAAGGACAGGGAGTCTGAAAGCTGGACTGTCTGGCCTAAAACAGGACCTATGGCCACCCTAGGGGCAGCTGCTGTTGAGGCCACTGTTAAGGGGACGGGGTGTTGTGAAAATCACTGTTAAGGAGGTGGGCTACTGTGGAGTTCACTAATTAAGAGGCGGCCGCTGTAGATGTCACTGTTAAAAAGGTGGGCTGCTGTGGATGTCACTGTTAAGGGGGCGGGATGCTCTAGAGGTCACTAATAAAGGGGCGGGCTGCTATGGACATCACTGTTAAGGGGGCAAGATGCTGTGGAGGTTACTATTAAAGGGGCGGGCGCTGTGGAGGTCTCTGTTAAGGGGGCATAGAACAGTGGAGGTCACAGTTAAGGGGATGGTTTACTATGGAGGTCAGTATTAGGAGGAGGGGTGCTGTAGAGATCACTGTTAAGGGGGCGGGGTGTTGTGTAGGTCACATTTTAAGGCGACGGGGCTCTGTGGAGGTCACTGTTAAAGGGGAGGGCACTGTGGATGTTACTGTTAAGGGGGCAGACCGCTGTGGAGGTCACTGTTAAAGAGACAAGGTACTGTAGATGTTACTGTCAGGGTGGATACTGTTAATATATTTTAACGACACACACAAACATTAACTTAAATAGATGAAATATACCCGTGCGAAGCCAGGTCCTTCTACTAATATATATATATATATATATATATATATACACACATACACCTGCTAATCATTGCACTTCAAAATGGACTGGAAATGGACCGGACCAAGGAATTGGAATGTATATAAAATGGCTTTCTAGTTTTATGTAGATAATATTTGATAACTTTCCAGTATCCTTAGCATCTACTTGTCTGTCAGTGAATCAGAAGATTGTAATTTACATTTAGAAGTCCAAAATATTTCAAAATTATGTGGTTCTCACAGAGGTTTATTTAAAAAGAAAACTGATACATTTGTAGTGCTTATCTGGCATGGACAGTCCCCCTGGATTTCAGGGGCAATGGCTGCTGCATGTCTGTAAATGTAGTATTACATAGCAACCACTCAAGGGAATGGAAAGCTAGAGATAGAAACACTCTTGGCTCTTCATCTGACCTAGCTGAGGAGCTCCATCTGTGATGTTCATATCTCTATTAAAAGGATAGGCCATCAGGGTATCCATATCAAATCAGTGTGGGCCCCATTCAAGTGCTATGGGTGAGGCTACAATACTCTACATTGCTGCTACTAAGTAGGCTGATTACAGAGAGGCAACCCCATGTAAACAGTATAGGTGCTCACATAAACACCATGGTCCTTTAAACAGTTAGTCAGTGGGGAAGGGGGGCAAAGAGTCAGACCTTCACCAATGTGATATTGGTGACCTATCCTGAGGATAGGACATACGTTTCTGAACCCGGAAAAACCCTTTTAGGCGTGTAGACAGAGTACATCCTGAGGGGACAGCATCACTAACCAGCCATGCATCTTCCTCAGTATCACTTGATCAGAACAGGTTTTCAGATTATGAATGTTACTATTCACTGATAACAAGCAGGGTTCTTGTAAACTAAATTCTTTAAAAACGAGACTGGAATAGTGCAGCACTTCTAAAATCATACACTAGTTTGAATCAGGGAAAATTTCAACTCCAAAAAACGGACAGGTTTCGGGCAACACAGTGCCCTTAATCTTGATACTATTTAGGGTATAGTGTCATCCGAAACATGTCAGATTTTGAATTAGAATTTTTCCATTATTTAATAATATGTATAATTTTGGAGGTCACTGTTAAAGGGGCGGGCGCTGTGGAGGTCTCTTCTCGGAACATTGCATTAGGTGGTCCGCCCTGAATGTCTGAGCAGCGAGTGGGTGAGCAAATTTATTCTTTTACAATTCTTTAGAAAGGACCCAACTTCTCAAATTCTTCAGGCTATGAACTGTTCTCTTTTTTTGCCAACACATTGTAATTGATATCCCTGTGCAGATATCAGGCACAGGCACACAAGACCTCAGTCAAAGTGGCATACTATACCCATACTAAATCCCCACAGTGTTGCTGATCCAAATTTACAGCACTGTAAGGATCTGTTACATCTGGAAAACTGGCAGCTAAATATGAGTACAATATGCCAGTCTGACAGCTCACATGGGCACAGCTCTCGTGGTTATTCAGTGACCTGCGTTAGTATCAATTAGAACCACAATTTCACACTGAGGTCTCAGACAGGCATATTGTATGTGTAGTTTCCTGTTCATATCTCAGATGTAACACATGGATTCCTCACAGTTCTGCTGATGTGAACCTACAGCGCCGTACGGATCTGTTGTACCGGAAACACGACTGTTAAATATTAGTACACTTTGAACAAAGGAGGATAATATGAACTTCATTGACACCAATATGAACAGGTAACTAGGCTCCTTAGAAACTACATAGCATAATGAATGGGCATACTAATATATAATAGTACATTATAATATGAAATAGATTGCTATGTCATTGAAATCATAACAAAAGTTATGAGTTATATGTATGTAGTGCATAACAATTTTTCAAAAGGGGTGGAAATGGGAAGAAAACAATTCCACCATACTTTTATAGGTTACATTTTTTTTGGTGTTCCCTATGCAGTAAAACTGGCCATTACCTCCATTCTCCGGATCCAATTACGATTACAACAATTTCAGCTGCAACTGTTATCATGACATGCAATCAGAAGATTCAGCAGATTACAACACAGACTCCAGCAGATATGACTTTCAAAATTGCCCCCATTATAAATCTAACCCCATAGTCATGGTTGACAAGCCCACCAAACTGCTAATTTTTTTATAGGAGGCAGATGGATAGCCATTTATGTAATACCAGTGCCATATAACATCCAAAACTTCAAGTAATTCTTTAGGGCCTGCCTGGGTCCTAAAAAAGGGGAAGCAGCAACTCCACCTATAATAAATTAATACTGAATATGTCCGAGAGGTGATAAGGCTTCTTTACCATAAGAGATGTGAATCTCTGGATTAGTCACCTCAGGAGCTGGTGACAGCAGGAACAGTGGATGACTTCAAAAGGTTTATATTTTTCCTTAGTACAAAATAATATTAAAGGGGTCTTCTGAGTGTTTAATAATGATGACCTTTCCTCAGGATAGGTCATCAGTATCTGATTGGTGGGATGGTGGGAGTCTAACTCTCGACAGCCACACCGATCAGCTGTTTGAAGAGGTTGTGGAGCTCCATGAGTGCCATGGCCTCTTCCTAGACTGGGGAAGATATGAAAAACCGCAGCACTCCCAGTCTTGAATCCAATCTTGTGTTTATTAACACCGAAAACGATAGCAACGTTTCGACACCAAGGTCTTTTTCAAGCTACAGATAATGTTACAAGTGAACACTAATACATATATATACACCCTATTCAAACAGGATTGGTTGGGGGGCTGTCCCAAGGGACAAGGGGTAATCCCTCCCCTTAGACAATTCCACCAGTGATATCCACAGTAACCTCATTACCAAAACCTTCATATGTGACAAAATCCACCTAGATTAGTACTTACATCACAGCTGAGCCAAAATTCAAATAGGTCGAGTGAGGTGAACCTCATTTCCTGGTAACACTCTTCCTAGACTGGTGACATCACATTATCGTTGATGAGTACCACCAACCTATAATCCCGCCGCCCACTTTTTCTCCTGGGTCATATTATAGTCACTTTATACTGCTTCATGCGATTATCTAGGATTATTGAGTAGTTATATCTCTTGATACATAGTGTCAAATGTCTGAGGATACTGCCGCATATAGTGGGTTGTGAAAAAATCTGCATTATATCCGGCCAAATTGTGGATATCTACACTGCAAAGGGTGAAACCTGTTGCAGAAAGCCATGGTATAAATTGATATTGAGTAGATTTACACTGTGTGGATTTTGATGCAGACATTTTCCGCATTAGTCTCAGATTTTGCGTAGCAGCACGATTTTATGTAATCCGCAGTGACCATACCCCAAGTGTGTTGAATTGTTAATGAAAAATACATTCAGACAGTAAATTACAGTTATGATTGGTCCATAGCATAAGGGGAAACTATAGATTGTGAAAATGGGGGGAACTACAGCAAATATTGTTTGGGCTCTGGAACATGTGCATATGTAGTGGTGACACAATATCTATTTGCATATTAGACGTCATGTCTTACAGCAGTTTCCATGGAAATTATTGTAGATTGGAGGGTTGAGGCACTCTTTCACTGAAAATGAAAATCTGTACAGTGCTTTTAGGTCTTTATTTACAGTACAGTGATTTTGTGAAATCGTTATCATTAAAGCTCAGGTGTTCGTACTGTAGATCTTTCTTCAAATTCACAAACAGGAAACATAGAAACATAGAATGTGTCGGCAGATAAGAACGATTTGGCCCATCTAGTCTGCCCAATATACTGAATACTATGGATAGCCCCATGCCCTATCTTATATGAAGGATGGCCTTATGCCTATCCCATGCATGCTTAAACTCCTTCACTGTATTTGCAGCTACCACTTCTGCAGGAAGGCTATTCCATGCATCCACTACTCTCTCAGTAAAGTAATACTTCCTGATATTACTTTTAAACCTTTGCCCCTCTAATTTAAAACTATGTCCTCTTGTAGCAGTTTTTCTTCCTTTAAATATTCTTTCCTCTTTTACCTTGTTGATTCCCTTTATGTATTTAAAAGTTTCTATCATATCCCCTCTGTCTCGTCTTTCTTCCAAGCTATACACGTTAAGGTCCTTTAATCTTTCCTGGTAACTTTTATCCTGCAATCCATGCACTAGTTTAGTAGCTCTTCTCTGAACTCTCTCCAAAGTATCAATATCCTTCTGGAGATATGGTCTCCAGTACTGAGCACAATACTCCAAATGAGGTCTCACTAGTGCTCTGTAAAGCGGCATGAGCACCTCCCTCTTTCTACTGGTAATGCCTCTTCCTATACACCCAAGCATTCTGCTAGCATTTCCTGCTGCTCTATGACATTGTCTGCCTACCTTTAAGTCTTCTGAAATAATGATCCCTAAATCCCTTTCCTCAGATACTGAGGTTAGGACTGTATCACTGATTTTATATTCTGCTCTTGGGTTTTTACAACACAGGTGCAATATCTTGCACTTCCTTTTCCATTTGGTGTATTCCTCCAGGAACATCAATCCTGTTACAAATCTTTGTGTCATCAGCAAAAAGACACACCTTACCATTGAGGCCTTCTGCAATTTCGCTGATAAAGATATTAAACAATATGGGTCCCAGAAAAGATCCCTGAGGTACCCCACTGGTAACAAGACCTTGGTCTGAATATACTCCATTGACTAAAACCCTCTGTTGCCTGTCCCTCAGCCACTGCCTAATCCATTCAACAATATGGGAGTCCAAGCCCAATGACTGCACTTTATTGATAAGCCTTCTATTTGGACAGTATCAAAAGCCTTACTAAAGTCTAGATAAGCGATGTCTACTGCACCTCCTCCATCTATTATTTTAGTCACCCAATCAAAAAAATCTATAAGATTAGTTTGACATGATCTCCACGAAGTAAACCCATGCTGTTTTTCATCTTTCAATCCATGGGATTTTAGATGGTCCACAATCCTCTCCTTAAGAAATTTCCAATCTTCTGGGACAACTCCTGTTGCCAGTGATTGGTTAAATGAATCTGTTAATGGTTTTTCTAGTTCACCGCTGAGCTCTTTTAATAGCTTTGGGTGTATCCCATCAGGCCCCTGTGACTTATTTGTATTAATTTTAGACAGTTGACTTAGAACCTCTTCCTCTGTAAAGACACATGCGTCAAAAGATTCATTAGTCTTCTTTCCTAACTGAGGTCCTTCTCCTTCATTTCCCTTTGTAAAAACTGAACAGAAGTATTCATTGAGGCAGTCAGCTAGTTCTTTATCTTCTTCCATATACCTTCCTTCTTTAGTTTTTAATTTGGTAATTCCTTGTTTTAGTTTCCTTTTTTCATTTATGTATCTGAAGAATGCCTTATCGCCTTTTTTCCCTGACTGAGCTAATTTCTCTTCTGCCTGTGCGCTTTAGAAGCTCTTATAACTTGTTTGGCCTCTCTCTGCCTAATCTTATAAATTTGTCTGTCATCCTCGGTTTTTTTTTATAATTTCTAAATGCTATCTTTTTGTTTTTAATGATTTTGGCCACTTCTGCTGAGTACCACAGTGGTCTCTTCCTTTTTTTGCTTTTACTGACAAGCCTAATGCAATTTTCTGTTGCCTTCAATAGTGCCACTTTTAAGTAGTCCCATTTCTCCTGGACTCCAATGAAACTGTTCCAGTCTGATAGGGACTCGTATACCACTAATCTAATTTAAGAAAAGTCAGTTTTTCTGCAGTTGGACTGCTGGATGATCACTCTTTTGCCCCCCTTTCCTAGTTTAAATGCTTCTTAGCAAATACTTGGAACTGTTCACCGAGGACATTCGTTCCCTTGAGAGAAAGATGCAAACCATCTTTCTTGTACAGTTCTTTTCCATTCCAACAAGAGCTAACATGAGACACAAAGCCAAACCCTTGGTTCAGACACCATTCACCAAGCCATACATTGAATTCCTTAATGAGCATATTCCTTTCATGCTGAAGGTTCTGCACAGGCAAAACTGCAGAGAATGAAACAGTTGATGCAACCTCCCGTATATCCTTTCCAAGTGTATGAAAAGCTTCTTTCACCTTTGAAACCTCATTGCAAGCCAGATCGTTTGTCCCAAGATGGAGAATAACATCCACTTCCCTTTCCTGATTTGCTTGCCTAACAATATTTAGGATCCATCGTCTATCCCTGCTAGCGGTAGCACCAGGGAGACATCTAACATTCTCCTCAAACTTCACACGTTTTATGATGGAATCGCCCACCAACAGCTGCTTACTATCAATCCTCACCTTCTCCTTTTTGTCTTTGGCTGCATCTTACATACTTTAGGCATGGGAGATGATTGTTTCTCACCCACTGTGCTTGAGATATCCTCCATGTTGCTCTTGCACTTTGAAAGTGCTGCAAATGAATTATGGAGAGCAACAGACTGTGGGACATGCCTTCTATCCACAAATCTCAGTCTACCTGAACCTACAGTAACCCATCTTCCATTTCTAGGGGGCCTCTGTGGCAGTGGCATTGCAATGTTCTCAGCCTGAGTTTGTTTAGTGGTTAATTTAAAAATCTCATATTTCAAAAAGGTAATTTCCTGCTGCATTATGGAGAGCTGTCTACAGATCAGACAGTATCCAAACTTCTGAAGAGTGGAACCTGAAATAAAAGCACAACAATTCCTGCACAGAACCAGGTCTGCCATTGTAAAGAGGGGAAAGAATTTAAACAAACAAATCTTACTTGTTTAGATTGTATCCACCTCCAGATTACCTCCTGAGTATCTCCTGAATATCTCCAATGCACTTATAACAAGCAGCACTTGAAATAGCAGCCTTGGAAAAGCAGAAAGCTATAATTAGCAAGCTAATACTGTGTGGATATATATACACACACTCCCACAAAGGCTCCTCCCCAAAATCAAATTAACACCTTACTTGCCTATGCTCATTTGCAATCAGACAATAGAGATACTGTGTCTAGCAAATTCCTTACCTCTTTTGAAACACAGTGTCTGAGTATTCACCAGAAACACCACTGAAGTTCTGCTCTTTTGAAACACAGTGTCTGAGTATTCACCAGAAACACCACTGAAGTTCTGTTACAGTGGAACAACTCTGAGTTAGACTGTTAGTCTCCTGAATATCTCCAATGCACTTATAACAAGCAGCACTTGAAATAGCAGCCTTGGAAAAGCAGCACGCTATAATATCACTTTCACCCTTGTTATAGTCTTAGCATAGCTGCATCACAGTTAGTTCACCTTACTCTTGCCACTCCCTTCTTCCCATTGTTAGTAAAGTCCTATGTTCATGCCTATGTCACACAGCAGGGAGAGACTACCTGATTGATTCAGCGTCAAGGCTGCTGCAATCAAATGACTTTATAAATGTATCTCTTAAGATACACAAGCTTTTAACTTACAGTTCCCTATTTTAGTAAACTATTCAAGCTATTTTAGCTGTCTACCTACCAAGCTATTTATATGTCCCTCTCAATTAGTATTTGCTTCTATATCTGACAACTATGGAGAATTAAAGTCTCCTCCTATTTTACCTATATTGAAATAAATAGGGTGCGTTCTTTAGGTAAATTAAACTAGACCACAATTTTTGGAATTCTAGATTATAATCTTGAAGTTACTCACTAAAGTACACATTCTAAGATAATTTTAAATGGATGAATGAAAGTATACATCAAGAAAAACACAATAGGGTTCTTATACTGGCTTCCAAATTGATGCATCCACTGCATTTTAGATGCCGGTCTTAATAATGCACTAAACTGGCGGTGGATCTGCTGAAGTTATAAAGAGGCTTCCAAGTTGTCTTACATTTAGACCTTTTTCTAAACCAGGAGGAGAAATTGGTGAATGAGGTGGGCCTGCTGTCCCCGTACCGTTCCCCACCAACGCCGCGCCCACAATTTCAGAACTGGTGTGAGTGGGGAGAAGACTCAGATAGCGGTACAACTAACTGTTGCGCCACTATCTGCACCTGAAATACACCTATTTTACGTGTATTTCAGCATAGTAAATGACCCCCTTAGTGGGTTCATTTTCTCCTATGCTACAATTTTACTTGTTGTTTGTCCTTAATTTGCAAGAACGGTTTACCATTTTTAGAATACCATCATAAGTGATCTTTCACATCACTTAATACATTGTAATAACTGTTTGTCAATGTTGCTTTATCTGGTGTGCATAATAACATTATCTTCCCATTGTCATTTCTTTTTTCTGACATACCTCTTCAACGTAATAAGTGTGAAAAATACACATCTCTGCATTAAATTTACCATTATGAATGGCTAGTGCTTGTCACTTATTTTTTGCAAATGCAGTTTTCAACCACTGAAAAAATTAACAGGCAATTGAATTATCAGCAGAGAAGTTGTCAGTTCTTGTCTGTTAAACATGAAGCAAGGAGAATGTTAAATCAAAAACACACATGGATTGCAGTGCATTGTTTGTTTCCATGGCAAAGCAAAGGGTTAATTAGCTGCTGCAGCGAAAAAGTCTTGAATACTGTGAAAAACAACCATGGAAACTTTGTTCTCTTCTTGAAAGGAACTCATTACCTGACTGCAGTCTAGAAATGTTCAACCCATTTAATGTGTCCACCATTTTACTGCATTGCCATTGAAGCATCAAAATGGTACAATAGGAAAAAAAAAGGAGAGGGAATTGCTGAGATAGAGATTCCTTCCGCAAATCCTTTGTATTGATTTTCAATAAAACAATGTGTAGGCTGCCCTAAAGGAGTCAAGAGGGTCAATAGGATTTCAAGTGCTTTTATCTATTTCTGAAGGACAAATATCATTTTAGATTTGTTTAAGAATTTACGCTGAATAATTGATTAATTAATTGCTCACAACAGGTGATATATCAGTGGTACTAGAAATCCTCCTGTAGTCCATAATTATTGCTGCTTTATTCTTTAATAAAAAATTATAAACCTTCATGAAAAGTATATATTTATTGTGTGACATAATAACAATACCCAATACTGTGTATTTTAAAGGTCACCAGTATAATTTTTTCTCATAACCACCTGGAGTACCTCAAACCTCTGGTCATCATATCTCTAATGATGTATTTGTGCAGTTCATCTGAAGAATAACTTTGCTTCAAAACCACTTTATTCCCTCCTCGTGCCATATACAAATGGTCCGTTTGAAGTAAAAGGGGCAGAAGCTTGCTGTGTCTTTATCATTCCTTATGGGTGGCTTTGACCTGAAAAAAAAAGATTAAAATTTCCATTCTTATTGAGGGAGTAGCCTCCTAAAGATTTTGGACCACATTTATTAAGACCAGCGTTTTAGACGCAGTTCTTGATAACCCATATACCTGGCAGTGGATCTGCCAGAGTTATGAAAAGGCCTCTAGATAATTTTGGTGGATCCTCCACCACTTCTAAAGGTAAGACAGCTGTCTTACATTTAGACTATTTTCTACAGCTAAAACAGGCATTAAAAATGGCAAATGAGACGAGCCTTCTTACCTGTCCCTTTCCTCGCCCCCCCCCCCCCCCTCCCGCCCCCCTTAAGACCTGGTGTGAGTGGGGAGAAGTCGCAGATTGCGGCACCAAGGCACCAGAAATACACTGAATTTAGCCATATTTCTGTTTGATAAATGACCCCTCTATATATACACTGATCTGGAATTTACCCTTTAGAGCTTTGTTCACATCACATTTTGCCTTTATGTTCAATGTATACTTTGCTTTGAAAAAAAAAAAGCGCAAATGTA
Organism: Bufo gargarizans; assembly: GCF_014858855.1. Lineage (NCBI taxonomy): Eukaryota > Metazoa > Chordata > Amphibia > Anura > Bufonidae > Bufo > Bufo gargarizans. The sequence goes on along the minus strand of NC_058088.1, from coordinate 98,249,588 downwards.
TGCAACTGTATTCCATATAGTTGCATAAGATCTCATATTCAGGCTGCCTTTCTACTGCACGAATGACTACTATAGATGCAGTATACCCAAGTGCATTGACACCCTGCAGTATCTGAGTATCTCAGTCCGATGTCAGTTCTACTCACCCAAACTCACAGCATCATAAATTCCTATGATGAGGTGAGTTCGGGTCAGTAGATTCAGGGTCTGCCAGGACTCTCATCCATAATAGGGAAGAATGTATTGTTTAATATGCTGGTTTGAAACTGGCCTGAGGTCTATTTCTTTACCAGATCTACAATACTCTGCTGTGTGTAGGAGGGCTTTTCATCCGATCGAAGTAGGGATGAGAATTAGACTAGAAGTTTAGTTGAGGAAGTAAAGGATGACCTAATTTTTATTTTCTCTTCTCTCTATGGTGAACATCTCTGTAGATAGTAATCCAAACTTGCCTATGGCAAAGTAATCAAATTGTCTAAAAATCATAAAGTAAATGAGTATTTATACTTGCAAATGTACTTTTTTTTAATACTTCATTAGTGATTAGTGACTTAATTCGGCACATTTTCTACTGCTGCAACTATAGTTTGGTAGTATTATTTGTTATTGGCCTAAAACAAACTAAACTATTTCATTACACTATGTACAAAGATACAATATTTATATAAATCAGTTATAAAAAAAATGTCAGAATATACTATCTTTAAAAGTAGTGATTCGCTAGAGGGGACAACTATTAGGCCACTTTAATGTGGCAGTCTTTTGGTGGATCCAGGAGTAGGTCCAAAACACTGAAGGGATGCCAAACTTTCTATTATACAGTTTCAATGTGCATGTTCCACTTCTGGTTTTGACCTACAAAACTGATGCAAAATGCTGACCAAATACTGCCATGTTAAAGTGGTTAAAAGAAATTATATCACTTGATGACAACTTTATCTCTTCTCTGGAATTCAGCTCAGGATAGACGAAAAATTGACGAAAAACACTCCCAATGGAAATCTCCCAATGGAAATCTCAGGGCATGCTTATCTTCTCCTCTAAGCTTATCATCAATAGCAGGCCGGTTGAGTCCAACACAGGGCACCCCCACTAATCAGCTGTTTTCAGCAGCTGCCGATTCTTAACAGAAAACAGTAGAATTGGCCATTCCAGCATACTGTTCTTGTTTTTCTGCTTCCTGCTTTCTGTTCCATCCACTGTTGTGTTTCTGGTAGGTGCTGAAAAAAGCTGCTAGGTGGGTGTGGGACCCTGATCGATCTGATATGATGACCTATCCTCAGGATATCTACTGGAAAACCCCTTTACGAAGGAACAGGAGACTCCAGAATAGACATATGCATGCAGTCTTTGTTTTTTGTAATGGTGTTGTTGTAAAAGTATGGCTCAAACATTTATAATTGCTGCATGTCCATGATAATGTATGTATAAAGACACCAACTGATATCCACTATCGAATTTCCCTTCTCAAAAATCTGGTAAAACCTTTAAATCACTGAAAGATGTTGCCTTCCACTCCATTAGGTGCTGCATATGGAACCATATAGTTTCACCATCTGATGAAGCCAGCGGCTATGGTGTGGAATAACTGTTTATACACAGGATGACTGTGACATGTCTTTGACAGTTGCAAGCTGAGGAGAAAATTATTTTTCTAACTTTTTCAAAGGGCTCAAATGTCAATGATTAGTAGACAGAAAATCAATTCATGGGTGAAAGGTCAAGCCACATAATACAGTCCATGTAAGAACAGTGGATTTATATTTTAATCCAAGGTTAATTGAATATGTTGTACTGTGTAGTTGGTGTAGTTGGTCAAGTTTAGTTGGTATTCTTATTCATAGACTCCAAGATTTCATACATAAAGAGTAATTCAACTTTTAATTAAGTTTTATTGTAAAATGTTCAAAGTGCCCTAATAATACTTATTGCAATATACTTTATTCATGGATTTTTTATTTTCCCTCCCTAAAGTGCAGATTTCCCTGTGTGCTTTAAATTCACTATTCTGCATACCACTGACTTGTCAGTGGTGTACGGGCTGTATACAGAGTGCAGACATGAGCACAGATTGAGGTTTAGTAAATGCTGGCATAGCACATGGGTACCCTATAACCATGTACTATGCCAGGATTAGCTGAGTGGAGCGGGCTCCTGCCTGTGCCTGCTTTCAATAAACTAAGAGCTGACATGCAGGACTCTTAACTTAGAGAAGCAGGCACAGGCAGGAGCTGCTTTGATCAGCTAATCCTGGCATAGCACATTATTACAGGGTACCCATGTGTTATGCCAGCATTTACTAAACCTCAGGGGGTGCAGGCTGGAGCAGCAATGTGTGCTCCTACCCGTGCATACTCCATACACTGCTGGGATGTCAGCGGTGTGCAGAAAAGTGAATTTAAAGCGCGCAGAAAAAGGTACGCTTTAGCGAGGGAAAACTCTATTAAAAATCCATTAATAACGTATATTACAAAAAGTACTATTAGGACATTTAAAACATTTTACAGAAAACTATTAAAAGTTTAGTTACTCTTTAAGAAAAATAAAAAGAGAATCCATAATCCAGCTTTATGATCATGTAATGTGGCCAATTCAGTTTCCAGTTGTGGTTGAGAATTAGATCCATTTTCACTATTTTCGGCACTGCTGTGGATGCTGATGGCCATCTTTATTCCCATCAGTGGATGCTGATGGCCATCTTTATTCCCATCAGTGGATGCTGATGGCCATCTTTATTCCCATCAGTGGATGCTGATGGCCATCTTTATTCCCATCAGTGGATGCTGATGACCATCTTTATTCCCATCACTGGATGCTGATGGCCATCTTTTCCATCAGTGGATGCTGATGACCATCTTTATTCCCATCAGTGGATGTTGATGGCCATCTTTTCTCACCATATTAGGTACTAAGAATTTTGGACTAATGAACCTATACCAATATTTAAGGTGAAACTGAAATAATAAGAAAGTTCCAGAACTGTCATGTTACATGATATCACAGAAAATGTGTCGAACCAAACATAACGCCATGTTAACCACTAGGAAAATACATACAATATTAGTCACTAGTTGAAGAACACAAGCCTAAAGTTGGCCATACATATAAAAGAACTATTGGCTGAAGGCTTATTTTATTTGATTGAGGTCTCTCAATTATCAATACTTATTTTAATAAGAAGGAAATGTGTCACTTCCAGATACCACTGGTAGTGATCTCCCATAGGAATAAAGGATTATACATGTTGAAATACAATATGTCCAAAGCCACTTTCCCCCAACATCTATTATGGTGGGAGTGAAGGAGGCCATCAAAATCCTGACTTTTTTTTTTTAAAGAGGTACTTTAACAGCATAGGACTTAAAGGGGTTAAGCTCCAGTCCCATCTGTTTCTGAAAGAACAACCACATGGCTCCGGCACTGAGATGGGACAAGCCCTCTCACAATTTATCCCCTATTTGGGAATCTTGAGTTAACAGAATTCTGAGATAATAGAAGTGGGTGCTCAATTTTGGATACCCTCTATTATCCAGAGTAGGGAACCACTACAAAAATAGCCTCAGTTTCTGGGGGATTGCCATGCTCATGCTTGTGATGGACAGCCAATTAATTTTAATGGGAACTGCATAATCTCACATGTTCCCTTGTAGTTGAGGTGCAGGGAAAATTAACTGTTGCTATTTGGTTCTCATTCAGATTACAGCTGATTACTGATGATCAGTGTGAGACATAAAACTGCAGATACAATTTGTCTGTTTCATAAGGGCTTGGTCAAGCATACATGTGTTCTGAGTAAGACGAGGAGGTTAGGCCACTGCCAGACAACTCTGACAGCAGTTTATCTAATGAAGGATCTGGTATGTTGACATTCCACATACTCACTCCTTTTTTCCCTCAATATCTTATACCAGACAAGTCAAGACAAACCCATATAAAACATATAGAAAGCTATTCCCATGAAAACGGGCCAGTTAACCTGATGTTTTGTCTAATGTATATGGCCACTTTTATAGTCAGTCTCTTTACTGTATCCATTTCAGCTTTTTTAACTCCTTAGTGTCCAGCCTGTTTTGGACCTTACTGACCAAACACATTATTTTTTTTTCATTTTTTCATCGCATTCCAAGATCGATAAAGTTTTTATTTTTCCATCGATGTAGCCATATTGGGGCTTGTTTTTTGCAGGAAAAGTTGTAGTTTTTAATGGCAAAATTTTGATGTGCACAAAACTTAATTAACTTTTGTTAACTGTTTCTGGGAGGGGGATAGGAAAAAGCAGCAATACTGTCACTGAGTTTTTACGTTATAAATTTTGCGGTTGTTCATTTTTAGGAATAGATAACATGATAACTTTATTCTCTGGGTCAGTACAATTCCAGCTATACCAAATACATATATATATATACAGTATATAAATATAGATTTATTTTTTTTATGTTTTTTTATATATATTTTTTATTTTTTATGGAGATCAACGTATGGGATAATTTACATGATATTTGTACAGTGCAGGTCGTTACCTGTGGCTATACCAAACATTGGGGGGGGGGGGGATTTTATTTTGCAATTTTTCTATTGACAACATTTTTTCAATGGAAAAAAAGCTTTTTTTTGGAATTTGTTTTATTTAATAAATGTTTTTATTTTATTTTTTAACCATTTAGTAGTCCCACAAGGGGACTATAATAGGCAATCTTTTGATTACTTGTAAAATACATTGCACTATTCCTATTGTGCAATGCATTTTAATGTCAGTGCTATACTGACATTGACCAGCAGGCTACACCAGAGAGGCACATCCTGCTGGGAAATACTGGAGGCAGGCTTGTGGCCTAAACTAGGCCCCGACCTGCCTTCACTGGCATTGGCACCCTGTAATATGATTTGCTGGGTATTGATTAGATACAACGGGAATCCACTCCCTGTGTAACCTTTTACATGTAGAGGGCGCCAATGCCCACAGAATGTAATGGGTTATACAGCCCGTATCGGCACTGCTGCCGGTCCCAGCTGTTAGAGCAGGAGCACAAAAGCAATTAGACTGAGCCACCATGAAAAAGTGGTGGCCTAGCCATAGGCCCTTTTAGTGACTTCCGTAAAAAGGCATATAGATGGTAACTAATAGGTTGAATCATGCAAAAACACATTAAAACAATAAAAGATATGTTTTGCCCAACATGTTTAGCCTTATTACTAAAAGAATGGGTAGGGTTAATAAATCAAGCAAGCTTTGTGTTCTGGATTTTCCATCTATTTATTATGTAAGACCTACATTAAAAGTATATAATCCTGTAGACATCCAGAAGATGGCTGTATCATCAGTAAATGTAATGGTATTATATGCCATTATCTTGCTTCTTTGATTTCTTTCTATCCCTCCCCTCTTTTGACTTCTATACGAACACTAAATAAATAAATAAATCCATATCCTCCGATTTCATGCTAGAGAAAACTCTTTTAATAGGACTACACATAAAGCTGATTAAGGCTTTTTGGAGTTCATCAGTTAGCTTAGACCGAGGTTGTTTGATGTAAACACTGACAGCTCAATTCCTTTTAATGAATTTATGGCACAGATATGAATGGGATTAACTAATAGGCTATTGACCTTAATTCTCATTTTTTTCCAATACTTTTATGGGCCTGCTAAATGCCTTATGGGTAGATTTTCACTCTGTGATGTTTATTCCTAACTAAAGAGGGAACATTTGATAGATGTTTGAAAGAGGAGAGATACAGGGACCAAAATAATTATAATTATATGGCCTATTTTACAAGATGCCTATATGCCTTGATTTGAAACATGTGTTAGTATTTCTTTTGAGCCGATAGTTTCAGATTTAAAACAAAAATAATAACACATACTTTTAACCATTTTTATTTATTTTATTTTATTTTTTGTTTTATTTATTTTTTTGCCAACCAATGCACTTTGCATAGTACTTGATGTTGCCTTGTGGAATACAATTACTCTCACTCATATGCTTTTCTTTGAAATGACAGATTTTGCAGGATAAAAGTTCATTGTCACTAGCCATAAAAGCCTCATAATAATTATTTACATTCACCTGGTTCATATGCATCAATCAATTTTTTGACTTATAAAGCTGTTCTTATATTGCTTCTGTTGTTGTCGGTTACAAGATTTAAATGTACTTGGATGCTAAAAAGAGTCTACATGACAGTTGTCAGACGAAATAAAGACATGTACTTCAATAAGAAGAAGAATTTTTATTTGTGGTTACAAGTTAAATGGGAATATATCTTGCTTGTTTTTAGTTCATTTGCTTTCATTTGTTTCTGTTTTCTCCAAAGAACAATGGACCCAGATAATCAGATGAAGCATGATTCGAATGAATTTATTTTTATGTTTTCTCAAAAGAGTGTATGATTGATTTTTTTACATATGGGTTTTTTAAATGTTGAATCAGTATTGCACTTCAAAGGGTATGACAACATCAACTATGTTAGCCCTTGCCCCTGAGCTTAGCAATAAAGAAAACATAGAATTCAAAGGTTAATTTATTAAATTATAGAAGGGCTGTATGGTAAGGATGCCTGGAAGATGTAAAATTACCCTCATACTCACTTCTCTGCGTATTCTTAGATCCCAATTTAGGATTACATTATTAGCAATTACATTTTATAAGGTAGGGGCACACCAAAAAGAGTGCCAAAAATATAAGAAGATAAGCCTTGAATAAATCCAGGACCATCTGAATAATTTTTGCAGATCTCCCAATTAAAAGGGTTGCCCGGGTTCAGAGCTGAACCATGACATACCCATATTTTCACCCAGGCAGCACCCCTGATGTTAGCATCGGAACATCTCATGCTCCAATGCGCTCCCTTGCCCTGCACTAGATCGTGCAGGGCACAGGCTATTTCTTTTGTTTGCAATAACACACTGCCGGGCAAAGGCTTCCGCCCGACAATGTTTTCGGTGACATCATCGGCTCTAAAGGGCGTGCCTTAGCGCAGCCCTAGCCGTTTTACTGGCTAGGGTAGCGCTAAGGCTACTTTCACACTAGCGTTCGATCGGATCCGTTCTGAACGGATCCGATCATATTAATGCAGACGGAGGCTCCGTTCAGTACGGATCCGTCTGCATTAATAACTTAGAAAAAATTCTAAGTGTGAAAGTAGCCTGAGCGGATCCGTTCAGACTTCCAATGTAAAGTCAATGGGGGACGGATCCGCTTGAAGATTGAGCCATATGGTGACATCTTCAAGCGGATCTGTTCCCATTGACTTACATTGTAAGTCTGAACGGATCCGCTCGGCTGAACGCCGCCAGACTGATGCAGTCTGAGCGGATCCGCTCCATTCAGACTGCATCAGGGCTGGACAGTGGCGTTCGGGTCCGCTCGTGAGCTCCTTCAAACGGAGCTCACGAACGGACCTATGAACGCTAGTGTGAAAGTAGCCTAAAGCCCACCCATCAGTGCCGGTGACATCACCAGGCTTCCTAGCAGCCCCATGGAGAGCCCGGTTCATCACCGGAACTGAAAATGCCTTTGCCCTGCGTGATTTAGCGCAGGGCAAAGAAGAGCTTGGGAGAATGAACTGCTCCAATGCTTAAGTCAGGAGGACTGCCTGTCCTGTTTGTCTTCTACAGTGTCCAGTTTGACTGTATCTGCAAACCTTTGCTGCTCCTTCTCAGTGAAACCTATCAGAGTGTTTCTTGATCTGCAGCCCTAATCTATACTCTCCTTACAGCTTCTAAACACTTATTTAAGCAAAATTCTTAGAGTTTAGTATCAGTTTGATGGGCTACAGATTGAAGTGTCATAGCAGCTCACTGACGGATTCACTGGGGAGGAGAAGCGAAGGTCTGAAGCGAAATTGGACACTGTAGAAGACAAACTGTTGGAAATATTTAACATAGATCAATTGGAAAAAATATTTTCAGCCCCAGATAAGCCAAATGCAATAATAAAACTGTCTACCAAAGGAACCATAGCCTTTAAAGTTTTACTGGACTTTAGTATTTCTGAATAGTGCTTAACCATTAATGAACAGTTTTACACACAGTTATGTTCAGATCATGTGTTGGGAATTCAAAGAATTGTTCTAAATATATTGGTGGACATTTACTAATCTTTTTACACCACTTTTGTAGCATAAATAGGTCGCAAATTTTCTTGCATGCCATTTGCGCAGTAAAATATGCAACTTTTTCTCACTCACAGCAGTTTTACAAATGCATGGTGTGGGGGGGGGGGGGGGAGTGGACGGGCTGGTGGGCCAAGCTTGTTTATTATTTTCTATTATGGTTATTGGCGTGGAAAATGACTTAAATCTATGCCAGCAAGAGGGCTAGTGTGAAGCTAAGCCTGTCGCAAGGCCTGCTGCATGAAGCACCAAAGTTATGTAGAGGCCTGCGCCTCTACATAACTTTGGCACTTCCACCAGCAGTGTTGAGGGACTTGAGACTGGTGTGGAAAACACTGATCTTAATAAATGTCCACTATTGAATGTCTCCCATTGAAAAGGGAACCATTACTAAATATAATTAGTTGTGTTATTGTTATAATTTATTATAATATTATAATAATATTGTATTATATTACATAACATATAAGGTCATGTACTGTATATGGCAAATGTTGGTAAGTACTAAGTGAACTAGAAGTACATCATTGTTATCTATAATACTACAAATTTTTAAGCCAAAAAAGTGGTAGGATAATAATCTATTAGACTTTCAGAAATAAAGGACATACATGGCAGTGATGGTGAGCTTTGTCCTTTCATGAGAGGAATAAGGGTGTAAACCAAATCAATTCCATGTGACAAAAGGAGATAATTTCTGTTTAGATTTTATCCAATGCCATATGATTTTCAGGTAATCATGTTAATTATTTTCTAGATAAAAAAAAGTGCTAGCCTCATAAAATATATTGCTGAATGTAAAAGGCATTCAGAAAGTCTTCAGACCCTTTCAATTGTTTCACATTTTGTTATATTGTGACCCATTGCTAAAATAAAAAAAATCAAGTTTCCTTCCATCGATCTGCACTTAATATCTCATAATAAGAAAGTGAAAAATTTGTTTTAGCCATTTTTGAAAATGTATTAAAAAGGAAAAACTAAAAGTTCAGTGACATAAATTTAGACCCTTTACTATGACATTTGAAATTCAGTTCTAGGGGACTGCCTTTTCTCTTGATTATCTTTGGATGTTTTAACACAATGATAGGAGTCCACCAGTGGCAAATTAAGATGACTAGACATAATTTGGAAAGGCACACCATTGTCTATATAAGGTCTCACATCTGACAATGCATATCAGAGCAAAAACAAAGCCATGAGAAGGAAAGAATTGCCTGTAGAGCTCAGAGACAGAATTATGTGGAGGCACAGATCTGGAGAAGTGTACAAAAATGATTACAAAACTGAAAATTCCCAAGATCACAGTAGCCTTCACAATCCTTAAATGGAAGAAGATTAGAACAATCAAACTAAGTAATCATGGGAGAGGGTCCATAGTAAGAGAAATGACCAAAAACCCAATGGTCAATGTGTCTGAGGTACAAAGATCCTGTGTACAGATGGGAGAAACTTCCAGAAAGTCAAACATCACTGCAACAAGACACACAAAAGCCTGTCTGAATTTTGCAAAAAGGCACATAAAGGACTCCTAGACTGTGAGAAACAAAATGCTCTGCTTAAACTGAAATTTAACTTTTTGTCCTAAATTTTGAACATCATGTCTGGAGTAAACCAGGCACTGCTCGTCACCTATCCAATACCATCCCTACATTAAAGGAGGGTGGTGGCAGCATTATGTTGTGGGGGTGTTTTTCAGCAACTAGGATAGGGAGACTGGTCAGGGTTGAGGAAAAACCGAATGAAGCAAGGTATAAAGTTGGCTGAAAAATCCCAAATGCAGATGTGTCAAAACTTGTGACATCATACCCAAGAAGACTGGAGGATTATACTTAACAGGAAGCGCTATGTGCTTCCTGTCCCGGCCCAGCGGACATGTGACCGCCAGGGCCGGGAGAGTGCAGGAGCTGTCGGGTCCTCTACAGACGTCAATCAGCAGACCTGCATTGAGGCGGTAGAGCATTGTATAGTGCTGTACAGCCTCTCTGGGGGGTGTATTTCCCCTGTAACTGGATCTACTATGTCAGCTTCAGCTACAGGAAAAAAGTTAAATGTCCCCTAGAGGTCTTGTATAACCTTATGGGGGGGGGGGGGCAAAGTGTAAAATAAAAAAATACGTGCTTTCACAAGTAAAAAAAAAAATCCCCAATTATTAAATAAAGAAATATTGAAAAAATAGAAAAAATGTTATAAATAGACATATTTGGTATTTCCGCGTCCGTATTGACTGGCTCTATAAATATACAACATGATCTACCCCATCCGATAAACACCAGAAAAAAATAAAAATAAAAACTGTGTAAAAAAATGCCATTACATCACAAAAAGTGCAAATCCAAGTGATCAAAATGGCGTATGTTCCACAAAATGGTACTAATGCAACCGTCACCTCCTCTCGCAAAAAATGAGTCCCTACATAAGAAAATCGCTTAAAAATAAAAAAAATCTATAGCTCTCAAAACATGGACACATAAAAACATAATTTTTTTGTTTCAAAAATGCTATTATTGTGTTAAAGTGAAATAAATAAAAAAAATATAAAATAGTATAGTATAAAAATATCCCATGACCTAACCCCTCCGGTGAACACCGTAAAGAAATAAAAATAAAAACTGTGCCAAAAAAGCCATTTTTTTCACCTAACATCACATAAAGTTCAACACTAAGCGATCAAAAAGACATATGCCCCCCAAAATAGTACCAATCAAACTGTCACCTCATCCCTCAACAAATGAGATCCTAACTGAGACAATCGGTCAAATAATAAAAAAAAAATATGGCTCTCAGACTATCGAGACCATAAAACATCATTTTTTTTCTTTCAAAAATGCTATTATTGTTTAAAACAAAAAAAGAAAGTAGACATATTTGATATCATTGCATCTGTAACAATCTGCTCTTTAAAAATAGCACATGATCTACCCTGTCAGATGAATGTTGTAAAAAAAACAATAACTGTGCCCTTTTTTGGTTACCTTGCCTCACAAAAAATATAATATAGAGCAATTAATAATCATTTTTGCCCCAAAATAGTACCAATAAAACTCGCACCTTATCCCCTAGTTTCCAAAAATGGGCTAAATTTTGGGGAGTTTTTACTGTAAGGATGCACCAGGGTGGCTTCAAATGGGACATGACATCTAAAAACCAGTTCAGCAAAATCTGCCTTCCAAAAACCATATGGCGCTTCTTTCCTTCTGCGCCCTGCCGTGTGCCCTTACATCAGTTTACGACCATATGTGGGGTGTTTCTGTAAACCGCAGAATCAGGGTAATAAATATTGAGTTTTGTTTGGCTGCTAACCCTCGATGTGTTAAAGAAAAAAATGGATTAAAATGGAAAATCTGCCAAAAAAGGGAAATTTCAAAATTTGATCTCTGTTTTCTTTTAATTCTTGTTGAACACCCAAAGGGTTAACAAAGTAACTTGAAGGGTGTAGTTTCTACAATGGGGTAATTTATGGGAGGTATCCACTATGTAAGCCCCACAAAATGACTTCAGACCTGAACTTGTCCTTAAAAAGTCGGTTTTAGCAATTTTCTTAAAAATTTTAAGAATTGCTTCTAAAATTCTAAGCCTTCTAACGTCCTAAAAAAGTAAAATGATATTTACAAAATGATGCCAACATAAAGTAGACAAATGGGGAATATTAAGTAATAAATATTTTATGAGGAATCACTTTCTATTTTAAAAGCAGAGAAATTAAAATTTGTGATTTTTTCAAACTTTTTGGTAAATTTGGGAAAGGTGAAATATATTGACTCACATTTATGACTGTTATGAAATACAATGTGTTTTGAGAAAACAATCTCTGAATGGCTTGGATAAGCAAAAGCGTTCCAAAGCTATTACCACATAAAGTAACATATGTCAGAATTGCTAAATTAGGCCTGGTCTGGAAGGGGGCAAATGGCCCGGATGTGAAGTGGTTAAAGAGGTTGGTTGTTCAACGGTGATCTGCCATTCTAACTGTGGCCCATGCACCTCTGTTTAAATGGAATGTCAAACAAGCATGCATACCACCTCAATCTCTGTTAAACTATATGGGGCTGCCAGTAGTCCCATAGAGTTGAATTGAGTGACACTTTATTCACATGGGGGAACATGGGCCACCATCTTAGTGATATTCAGTGTGTCAGCGGTAAAACCCTCACAAATTAGACATCTTTCAACTATCCTTTGGATAGGGGATAAGTTATAATCAAACAACACTTTTAATCTTCATCTTTATTAAAATCAGTACACTTATTGGACAAGGTAGTAGACACCTCCATAGAGACAAAAGAAATGTAGCAAATGCCTCTGGTTACTATGAAAACTGTTTGATCTGTATTGTGATTGATGGTGCTTAACTCAAAGCATAAATGAGATGACATGTCGTCCATTCAGATTTTGCTAAAATAAAGGTTATGTACCATATTATGGTTTTGTATGCAACTTTATTATCTGATAAACTTAGTAATGTTTGTTAAATAAGTTTTCCGGGTTTAGAATATTGATGCCCCATGCTTAGGATAGGTCATCATTAACACATAGGTGGGGGTCGTTTTCATTATTTACCTTGACCTGTCTACCTGCTCACTGTCTGAGTGGTGCAGAGGATTGCAGCTTTATTCCATTCACTTGATTGCCCCATGTAAACAATAAAGAGGTTGAAGCTTCAACAGCTGATTGCGAGAGTTGCAGAGAGTCAGTCTGCAAACTATCTGATATTGATGGGCTATAATGAGGATAGGCCATCAATAGGCTACATCCAAAAAAATACCTATTTAGGGCTGTACATTAAGGATAAGTAAATTAATTCTACTAATTTGGAATTCATACCGAATTTCCCCAAAAAGTTTGGATTTTAAAGAACTGAAATCTTTTGTGATTAGAGAGGGGATCTTTTTCTTGATTTGCATTAAATGAATTGCAAAATATTTGAGTTTGTTGAAATTAATAGAATTGATTTGCTCATATCTAGTATGTATGTTTATACATATCTCCTTGTGTCTTTAAGATCAACTTTCCCCTATGATTTTTTTTCCACTGTTTTTGATAGCCTCAAGCTGTTCAATCAGTGCATTTTCATAATACGATTTTTCCCTTGTGGTAGCCTCAAACTGTTCAATAGAGATTGACTTGCGGTTTGCCGGCGGTTGTTTTGCGTTCGCCGGTGCCATATTCTTTTGCATTGCGCCGAACTTTGACGCATTACACATCCATCAGTTGGGGCAGGAGAGCCAATTGAGATGTTTCAGCACATGGACACACCCCCACCCTATAAAAGAACACAATCTGGCAGCCATTTTGCATTCTGTGTTTTGCCAGTATAGGGAGAGGTTGCTTTGTGGAGCAGGGAAAGGCTATTAGGGACACCAAATGCTAGCTTATAGGGCCACAAAAGTCTTTTTAAGGACTGGTATAAGTGTGCTATCGATAAGTGTGATATGCTGGAGGTTGTTATATGCTTATAATATACTTTCTAACATAGAAAGTATCATATAGTGCATTTGTAATGTGCAGCAGATGTGTGCGGTTCTGCTTCGATACCACAGCTATAAAGAGGGACAAACTCTATTGGAACAACTAATTGCAAAGGATGTGATATACCTGTTGTCCCAAATAAACAGGGAGGTGTGATAAAACAGTTGTGGCAAAAAAAAGAATTGAGGGTTGTGATATACCTGCTTCCACAAAATACTGATTAAGGTGTTCGATATACCTGCTTTCACCATATATTGATTGAGGGGTGCGATATACCTGCTTCCACAAAATACTGATTAAGGAGTTTGATATCCCTGCTTCCGCCAAATATTGATTGAGGCTGCGATATACCTGCTTCCACAAAATACTGATTAAGGGGTTTGATATCCCTGCTTCCACCAAATATTGATTGAGGGCTGCGATATACCTGCTTCCAGAAAATACTGATTAAGAGGTCCGATATACCTATTTTCATAAATATTGATTGAGTGGTGCGATATACCTGCTTCTCAAAAATACTGATTAAGGGGTTCGCTATACCTGTTTTCACCAAATAGGGATTGAGGCCTGCAATATACTTGCTTCCACAAAATACTGATTAAGGGGTTTGATATACCTGCTTCCACCAAATATTGATTGAGGCCTACGATATACCTGCTTCCACAAAATACTGATTAAGGGGTTTAATATACCTGCTTCCACAAAATTGAGGACTGATTGAGGGCTGCGATATACCTGCTTCCACAAATACTGATCATGGGGTTTGATATACTGGTTTCTACCAAATATTGATTGAGGGCTGCGTTATACCTGCTTCCATAACATACTGATTAAGGGGTTTGATATACCTGCTTCCACAAAATAATGGTTGAGGGCTGTGATATACCTGCCTCCACAAAATACTGATTAAGGGGTTTGATATACCTGTTTCCACCAAATATTCATTGGGGCCTTTATAATACCTGCTTCCACAAATACTGCTCTTCTCTATGGACTTAGTCACAGGGTCATTTTGAAAATGACAGGCAGAGGAAGAGACAGGACGTTCCGCAGGGTTGGTAGGGGTCGGGCAGGTGCACCAGGCCGGAGCCTAAGTGGGAAGTTGAAGAAGGCGCGTGCGAATACTTCAAAGTGTGCACCACAGTTGGTTGAGTGGCTCACTCAGCCTTTCGCTTATGCACCCTCCAGATCCTATGTATCGGCACTCTCCTAACTCTCTGCTGTGTGCACCCCCAAATGCACCACCACCACCATAGCTGCTCAACTCAGGAGGAATTATTTTCCCATCCATTGCCAGACCTTACCGATGTGCAGCCATTCTTGATATTGGATGAGGAAGAGGAGGTAGCAACGGCAGTACCCAAATCAGCCCAAGGGAGGTGGTCCCCACTGTTGCTGCCTATGCCGAGATCTCAAATGTCAGTGGTGGTGAAGGTGATGATGATGACATGTCATGGAAGTCACATGGGTGCCCACAAGAGAGGAATAGAAGGGGAGTTCAGAGGGAGAGACGGAGCAGCAAATAGGGAGGAGAAGCAGGCAGCGCTCGCAGGGCATAGTAGGCAAAAAGCAGACTGCAAATGTATCTAGAGTGAGCCATCCACCATGCACGGTCACTTCTGGCGCTCCCAGGACGCCAGGACATGGCTCCGCACTGTGGGCTTTTTTAACGTGTCAGCTTCTGACAATAGTGTTGCCATCTGCAGCCTGTGATGTCAGCGCATAAGTCGCGGTAAGCCCAACACGCTGTGGCTGTGCTGCGGCTTTTGTGCCTGGAAGCCAAGTGCCACACCGATTTCAGCTCTGCGGTCACAGGCCGATAACCGTTCAATTTGACAGTTGGTAAAAAGGTCTGCGGCAACTGTACCAATCTGTTGAGCGCACTAAAACAGGGCAAAATTACACACGTGCCATGCATGGCACACGTCCTGAAATTAGTCGTGCAGCGATTCGTTGCCAAATACCCCGGGTCCAGGACGTCTTGAGGCTGGCCATTTTAGAAGATCTTACACGGCCATGGCTTGCCTTGCTGATGTTCAACGGCGACACCACTTGCCTATCAGACGTCTGATTTCTGACATCCCAAAGCACTGGAACTCCACCATGTATATGCTTGATAGGCTGCTCCAGCAGCAACATGCCAATAATGACTACCTGTACAAACTCTGCAGCAGGACAGGTTCTGGGGAGCTTGGTTTCATTTCACCGTGCCAGTGGCTGCTCATGCGCAACGCATGCAGACTTCTGTGGCCATTTGTCAGTCGCAGCCAGGGCGCCATCGGGGACATCATACCTTACGCCTGTTCCTGTGTCGTGTCATTGATCAAGCCGTCGAGGAGCAGGAACAGGAAGATGATGAAGTCTCAATGTTGAATGAATTCCCAGGGAGGGCTACTCCATCTGAGACAAGTAATCAGAAGTCTGAAGAGGAGTCAGAGGAGGATGGTCGCTAGGGGTAGGAGGAAGAAGAGCAAGTAGAGCAGGATTTGAGGGGGACTTTAAACTTTTCGGGGATTCCTGGTGTTGTCCGAGGCTAGGGGAGGAGACCGAGCATGATATTTTTGTTGGCGATGAGCAGGACCCAGGTCGCTCCACCGTTTCCATTTTAGTGCAAATAGGGGCCTTCATGCTCCAGTATTTGAAGAGGGACCCCTGTATAAAAAGCATAAAGGGCAAGGACTAGTACTGGGCGGCAACGTACTTAGACCCACGGTTCAAACACAAAATACATATTTTTTAAAGGAATTTTTGCCAATGATCCCCCTCTGGTATGTCACTGTCCATGTTGTGGGACTATTTGTGCACTTCTAGTGAGTATTTGGTGACTGCAAATATGACTTGAAGGTTTAAGCATAATTTTTCTTTCCTTTTTTTGATTTTGCATCAAAACATAATAGCACAAAAATATTAGCGACAACTAAAATAGTTTATTGTAAAGTAATTAAAATTGTTAAAATGGCTTCAGAGCAGCAAGCCCTTTCCATGTGACAGCAACAGGAAAAAGACTCAGGAAAAATTGCGTTAATCTTCTGAAGTTCATCATCATAACGGAACTGTAAAACTTTAACATTCAATTTAAAGAGCAGTACATCTTCGAATAAGTGAGAAGAGAACATGTGTCACTGTTTATGGAGCGTTGTAAAATGGATGATATCTGCACAGAATATTGCTGCTTTGTACCGGTTTAGGATTAAGCTTAAAATATAAGTGCAGTCAAAGTGACAGCTCTGACATTTGTTCTTTTGATGGAATTTATAGGCAGGACAGTCTTAAAAATGAATAACAAAAAGTAAATTACGTACATATAACTTTTCAATGGGAAACATATTTGGTTCCTATCTTAAACTAAAATTAACAGTAGCTGGTGAATTTAAAGCACAGATTCCGTTCTGTAAAACATAACTTCACTCAAAAGGTCGTTTATTGTGCTCTCATAATGTAAAGCGGTCTCATTACTAATCCAGAGTGAAGGTCACCATTTTGTAGCTAGAATTACTGTTTCCTAGAATGCAGGTTTTTTAATTTACATGGAAGAAGCTAAGTCATAAAGCTACTTTATAGGATTTCAACAACTGCAGGCAATAACTAAAAGATATTTATTCTTAACTAGTTGCAGGATTGTATCAAAACAGATTTTTATCATCCCAGTTTAAGAAATCCTCTTTTGGCAGCGTGAAGAATAAGGACATTAGGGGGCTAGGATTTAAGTTGAATCCATATTGGCTCACTATTATGGACAATCTTCAGTCGATTAAACTACTGATGTCCTCCTTTTGGGAGGTGAATCTACCCTCTGCTAACATCAACATAGTATGGGATGCCTTTAAAGCATTTCTGAGGGGGGTTTTTATAAGTGAGATTGCCGCAGTAAAGAGAACGTTTAGGAAGAAAGAGCAGGAACTGGACAAGATGGCTGCCCTTACAGCAGAGCGATATGCTAGCCAGCCCACTGAATACAATAGGAAAGAGATGCAGAAGGCTAGTTGTGCCCTGGGGAAATATGTAATAGAGAAGGCAAACCATAGGGTATTCTTTAAGGGGCTCAATTATTTCATCGAGTCTGGACGCCCGGGTAGGCTTTTAGCTAGAATAATTTCACAACAGGAAAAAAAAAAAAAATCTATTACTTCGATCCGCAACATAGAGGGGGAAACTATTGCAGATTTGGGGGGAATTGGGAATACCTTTTTACAATACTTTGCTCAGATATATAGATCCTCCCCAGGTCTGTCACCTGAACTGGCGATGCGGTTCCTGGAGAGAATTCCACTTCCTACTTTAAATGAAGCTCAAAAGGAATATTTGGAGGAGGGGTTGTCCCTTACGGAGCTGCAGGAGGCCCTTGGATCCATCTCGGGGAACTCATCGCCAGGATTGGATGGCCTTCCATACGAGGTCTATCGCAAGTATAGCGAGGTGATTCTCCCCAGATTGCTACAGGTCTTTTCCCAAGCAATACGGGAAGGGCAACTACCATACTCTATGATGGAGGCCCTTATTGTTTTAATTCCAAAAAAGGACAAGGACCCGGCAGAACTGAGCTCCTATAGACCAATATCCCTATTAAACACCGATGCTAAGTTACTATCAAAAGTCTTGGCTAGGAGGCTCTCGCGGGTTATGCCCACCATTATTCACCCAGATCAAAATGGCTTCATGCCAAAAAGGGGTACCCATAACAATTTACACAGGCTATTCATGAATATTCAGTCCCCGGGGCATGGTGCCCGCTCCATCCTGTCGTTGGATGCAACAAAAGCCTTCGACAGGGTGGAGTGGATCTTTCTCTGTGAGGTCATGAAAAAAATGGGCTTTGGTCCAAGTTTCATGGGGATGGTTCAGCTACTCTATAATTCTCCTGCTGCTAGGATCAGGATCAATGATTTGACGACAGAGAGTTTTACCTTGGGACGGGGCACCCGTCAGGGTTGTCCCCTTTCCCCTTTTCTATTTAATATTTATATCGAACCTTTAGCTGTCATGATAAGACAGGACTCGGAGGTGGCCGGTTTTGGCATAATGGGGAAGCACGACCGAGTATCCCTTTACGCAGACGACATCCTGGTTTTTATCCATCAAACAGACACCACTCTCCCTCGAATAATGGACCTTGTTGGTCTTTTTTCCGATCCGTCTGGACTGCAGATCAACTGGGATAAGACCGTTCTCCTCCCTATAGATGAGCTGCGAGGTGAATGGAATAACCAATTAACAATTTCTGATTCAATAAAGTATCTGGGGATAACAGTTTCTGCCAAACCTCAGGAATATTTACAGCATAACCTGATTCCTTTGCTGATGAAGTTGAGAGCCAAAATTAAGATATGGCAAAAAATCCTCTCAGCAAGAGCGGACAGAATTTCATTAATAAAAATGGTAGTGCTGCCCCAGGTTCTTTATGTCCTGCGCAATTCGCCCATATGGATCCCAGACAAGTATTTTAGACTGATAGATCGTATGATCAATGATCTACTATGGGGGAGGAAGCGCGTGAGACTGAAGGCACTCTATTTTTCCATGCCCTACAATCGGGAGGTCTTAACCTCCCCTATTTTAGGGGCTACTTTGTGGCTTCCCAACTCTGTCTTTTTAATGACTGGGAAAATAGCCCTTTTTGTAGTAGAGTGGTGAAAGATTCAGGCTTCTCGGATTTTTTCACCGTACTGGAATCTGACTATATAGCAAATATCCCGAGCGGATACTCACTTTTTTGTAGAATGGCCATAAAGACCTGGCTGACCATAAGGAGTTGGTGCGGAGTTAAGGCATCACTCGTCTGCACCCCATTATGGCACAACTCAAAACTTCTCATTCTAAACGACTTAAGCTGCCGCCAGTATTGGAGGATCAAAAATGTTCAGTACCTACATCAAGTAGTCAGTGGAGGACAAATTTTGTCCCTCATGGAACTAAGGGCAAATTTAGGTGAGGTGGCTTGGTATGCATATTTTCAATTGAGGTCTGCACTCTCTAGCACTCTAAATAGTCACTCTCTTATTATAGATACTCCCGCATTTTTACACGATTTAATTTGTAGGAAAATTGTTACGAGAATTAAATTATCATACTGCTATAGACACTTAATGGATAATTTCTTTTTGGATGTTCTCTCTCCAGGGCAGAGAGCTTGGTCCTCTCTCCTTGCAGAGGTGGGTCATCCAAATTGGGATAAGATAGGGGAAAGCTTAAAGCTGGTTTCACACAATTTTAACCACATTGTTGTACAATTTAATATTTTGCACAAAATTTATGTGACACCCTTATGGCTACATAGAAGAGGACTCAGGGTCTCCTCTGAATGCCCACGTTGTGGTGACTCCGAGGCAGATCACCTACATATGTTCTGGGATTGTCCAATGGTGAGCAGGTATTGGAGTTTGGTCCAAAAAAAACTGGCGTGTAAACTTAAAATTGTTGTCCCTTTGTCCCCCAAGATATGGGTCCTAGGAGACCTATCTGAGGTTAATTACCAGCCCACAAAAAGTCACCTCTTGATTAAAGTGATGTTCTTGGCTAGACTACTCATTTCTAGAGCTTGGTTTTCCTCTTCCGCCCCAGACTGTAATAACTGGCTGAGTTTAGTTGAGAAAGTGAAAAGCTACGAGAAGATACTTCATAAACAAAGAGGATCCTACTTAAAGTGGAGTAACTTATGGAAAGACTGGGACACAGTTAATTAATTAACTAGGAATTTTTATTTATTTATTTATTTATTTTCCTGCAAGGTGGGAGGGTGGGTGGGTGGGGTGAGATAGGGGGTTACTCCATTTGTCCGGCTCGCTCTATATGTAATGTACCGGGGAAGAATGTGAAGATATATTTGAGCACATGGGGATCTCTGGGAATGTTGAGGATGGGGGGATTTTCCGGCATTAAAACAAAGGCTGTAACTTTTGTTTATTCAGAAGGCTATATATATCTGCTTACCAGGTTCCGGATCCTGCCATCCTCCTCTGCTAGAGTCCTCCATTTGAATTTTAAAATATTTACACAATTATGGATATTTCTATGCAATTATTGTCAATTACGTCCATAGACTAGATTTGTCGGACTGATGGACTATAAATTATTAGCTATGTATTTTGGTTATTATTTTTGTATTAAAACAATAAAAATTTTAAAAAAAATAAATAAAAGAAATCCTCTTTTCTTCATATGGATTGCTTTGATACTTTACTAAAGACCCCAATAGAATTCTTAAAATGAGGAACATATGCAGTACAAAAGTATTTTTCCTCTTCCCAATTTCTTCTAGTTTTATATTTTGTTAAAACAAAGGCCCAGATTTACTAATGCTAAAGATGGTGTAAACTTAGGCTGTCTAGATCTGCGCGAGATTTATCACAGATAATAAATATGGTGCAGAGATAGACACTTTACTCTGTGCCTATACCAAGTTTTGATTGGCTAACTTTGAGACAATTTTTAGCGCAAAATTGCATATTTTAGGCCTTCCACCTGCCACAAGGTCTCTTTCCACTAAACACCACTGCCTTGTTGAGCATGTTAGGACAAGTATAAAAACCTTAGATGCACCAAATTGTGCCAATTTTTGGCACTTTTTAGATAGAATGCTTTTTTTTTTAATTATGATTTCATTTATTGAAGGAAAAATCTGTTCATCCCTATCTTGTCTTAAATGAAAAAGTAATTGGCTTCAAATAATAAATCAAAAAGTTAACCAAATTCAATTGACAGTTGGGCTCATTTTCATTAACCACACCTAGGCATGATTACTGCTAGACCTGTTGAATCAATCACTTCACCAGATCCTGTCTGGCTATGTGAAAAAGACTAAGGCCTCATGCACACAAACATATTTGATTTGCGGGTCTCAAATCATGGATCCACAAAACAGGGATCCCGGCTGTGTGCATGTCACTATTTTGTTTTCAAACTCCTTTAGAAATGTCCTATCATTGTCTGCAAAAAAGACAAGAATAGGACATGTATCTTTTTGTGGTCTGCAGAACAGACATATGGATGCGGACAAATCCGTCCGCATCTGTTACGGCTCCATTGAAATCAAGGGGTTCACATCCAATCCGCTAACAATTCAGGTCTCATGAGGACCGAAACTGAGCATGAGGCCTTAGGCTGGGTTCACATCCCATTTTAGTCCTACATTTAACATACAGTTGGAGAAAATGAGGATGCAAAAGCATAGTACACCATGCTGTTCCATCCTTCAGACAGACATATACGTTAACATTTTAAACTTTTAAAAATTAACTTTAAACATTAACGTTACATTTTTATTTACAATGAAACTCTATGGTGACAGATGTTACTGAATGGCATCTGTCTGAGCCATCTGTTTAATGTATGCATTTTTTGTATATGTTAAATGTAAGACAAAAATATGATGTTATGTCTGAAAAAGCAGTAGATCCTGAGGAAAGTCAAATACAGATGCAATAGTAATTGAAATATACCAGTTTGGCAAAGGTTACAAAGTCATTGGTAAGGATGTGGGACATCGGTGAACCAAAATCAGAAATAGTATTCAAAAATGAAAAACAATTGTGACAGCACTTCCCAGGAGTGGCCGGCCTACAAATATTTAAAGAAAAGCACATTGATGACTCATGCAAGAAGTCACAAAAGAACTTAGATTAACAGCTCATGCACTAAAAGGCTCCACTTATCTTCTAATGACTGTTGGGACAAAAGTGGAAATTTTTGGAATATGTGTCCCATTATATTTGGCATATCACTTTTATTTCTTAAAGCATGCTGGCTTTGCAGCATTTTTTCCACACTTCCCTAAAACCTTTGCACTATGCTGTATATCCAGTAACACTGTTGCTTAGTGAATATCAAGGGTCATATCATTGAAAGTGTATCACATGACTGATGCCATGTTTTAGTTAGAAAATGAATACAATGCACAGAACTGATCAATAGATTATACCATTCAACTGTGCAGCTAGGGGTCAATTGCTGAACATATGGAGGTATGTAAACAGAATTATAAATAGATATACAGTGGCTATAAAAAGTCTACACACCCCTGTTAAAATGTAAGGTTTCTGTGATGTAAAGAAAAGAGACAAAGATAAATCATTTCCGAACTTTTTCCACCTTTAATGTGACCTATAAACTGTACAACTCAATTGAAAAGCAAACTTAAATCTTTTAGGAAGAGGGAAGAATAAATATAAAAATAAAATAATATGGTTGCATAAGTGTGCACAGCCTTAAACTAATACTTTGTTGAAGAACCTTTTGATTTTATTACAGCACTCAGTCTATTTGGGTATGAGTCTATCAGCATGGCACATTTTGACTTGGCAAGATTTGCCCATTCTTCTTTACAAAAACACTCCAAATCTGTCAGATTATGAGGGCATCTCCTGTGCACAGCCCTCTTCAGATCACCCCACAGATTTTCAATCAGATACAGTTCTGGGCTCTGGCTGGGCTTCTGGTGAAGCCATTCCTTTGTTGATTTGGATGTATGCTTTGGGTCGTTGTCATGCTGAAAGATGAAGTTCCTCTTCATGTTCATGTTCAGCTTTCTAGAAGAAGCCTGAAGGTTTTGTGCCAATATTGACTGGCATTTGGAACTGTTCATAATTCCCTCTAGCTTAACTAAGGCCCCAGTTCCAGCTGAAGAAAAACAGCACCAAAGCATGATGCTGCCACCACCATGCTTTACTGTGGGTATGGTGTTCTTTTGGTGATGTGCACTGTTGTTTTTGTGCCAAACGTACCTTTTGGAATTATGGCCAAAAAGTTCAACCTTGGTTTCATCAGACCATAACACCTTTTCCCACATGCTTTTGGGAGACTTCATATGTGTTTTTGCCTGGCTTGGATGTTGTTCTTCGTAAGAAAAGGCTTTCGTCTTGCCACTCTACCCCATAGCCCAGGAGATTGTTGTCACATGTACCACACAGCCAGTACTTGCCAGATATTCCTGCAGCTCGTTTAATGTTGCTGTAGGTCTCCCAGACCAGTTTTCTTCACATCTTTTCATCAATTTTGGAGGGATGTCGAGTTCTCGGTAATGTCACTGTTCTGCCATATTTTCTCCACTTGATGATGACTGTCTTCACTGTGTTCCATGGTATATCTAATGCCTTTAAAATTCTTTTGTACCCTTCTCCTGACTGATATCTTTTAACAATGAGATCCCTCTGATGTTTTGGAAGCTCTCTGTGGACCATGGCTTTTGCTGTAGAATGTGACTAAGAAGATTTCAGGAAAGACTAACTAGAGCAGCTGAACTTTATTTAGGGTTAATCAGAGGTAGTTTAAATGATTTTAAATGTGATTAGTTTTCTTCCCTCCACCTAAAAGATTTCAGTTTGTTTTTCAATTGAGTAGTACAGTTTATAGGTCACTTTGTAAAAAGTTCTGAAATTATTTATCTTTGTCTCATTTTTTTATATCACAGAAACCTGACATTTTAACAGCTGTGTGTAAACTATTTATATTCACTGTATATTCAAAAATGTTGAAGTGGTTAGAAGGTTTTGGAGTGGATAAATGAAAGTCTTGACTTGACTCCCATTGAGAAGCTGGGGAAAGACGTTAGAGAGCATCTATCACCTTGCTCAACCCTATTAAACCATGCTTACTTCCGAATAGGGTTGAACCTTGTGAATTATGAATGATCCCTCTATTGCTGCTATCAGATGTATTGTTTCAGCACAATTATTACCTTTATCCTCATGCAAATAAGGTGATTGGATTGCCTGGGCTAGCTCCTCAGAGTATTTCTTCACCCCCTCCTCTCCCCATCACCACTCCCTCTTATGACCTGATTGGCAGTGCTAGGCATCCTCACTGTTTGAATGTCTGGTCCTGAAATCGCACAGATGCACCAAATAGACTTCATTTGGTGCATGCACTGCACATGCGCCAATGTTGTCAATCTTGTCCCAGAAGAGAAGATGATTGGAAGTGCTCCTAGCAATAAAGGTGACTGGCCCTGTCAATCATTCCATGAGGGGGAGTCAATCATTCCATGAAGGAGAGTGACAATTGGGGCATGGAGGAGGTGAAGTGGTGCTCTGAGGGACTAGGCCTGCACCCCATTCCTCTGATCACCTCATTTGAATAACAATAATAGTAATAATTATGCTGCAGTAGTAAATCCAATTGCAGAAATGGAGGGTATAGTTAATCACTATGATTAACCCTATCAGGCAGTTCATGCTCATAATCCCAGCCAAATAAAATAATTCTGCAAAGAACAGTGATCTACAATTCCTCCACAATGATCTGAGATGTATACTGCCCAAGCGTCAATTAAGTCAGTCTCCTGCCAGAAGAAAGCCCCAAACAATGAGGGTACCTGGCCCCAGCAATCAGGCCATGAGGTAGAGAACAGGAGGTGAAATGGTGCTCTAAGGAGCTAGGCCAGTGCCTCATTGCTCTAAATCACCTAATTTGCATAACAATAAAAGTAATAATTATGCTGCAGCAGTACATCCGATTGCAAAAACAAAGGGCTAATTTAAACACCATTATTACCTCAACGGGCAACTCATTCTCAAATTCCCACCAATGTAGCCAAGTTAAAACAATTCTGTAAAAAACAGTGGCCCAAATTTTCTCCACAACAGTGTAAAATGCTCATTGCAAGTTACTGTATCACAAGCATTTGATTATAGTTGTTATTGGAACAGCCAGTTATTAGGTTTAGGGAGCAATTTATTTTTCACATCTGAAATATGCATTTTGAAGTTCTTTATTTTCAATAAATGGAATGATCATGTACAAGCTGCATTTTGTTCTTGTTAGGGTTGTCTTTATATTATATTAAAATTATCTGAAATATTTAAATGAAAAAATTAGGTGAGGAGCAAATGCTTTTCACAGCATTGTATATGGTGAAATAATACTCTCTTACTTTTTTTAAACAGTTTTGTACTTTTGAACATTTCTATTTTTGTAAGTATGATGCTATACTATGAATGGTTCCATACAGTATGTTAGTAATATTTTGCATACTGAAAATGGATTATGAGTTGTGTTTATTAGACAATGGTTGAATGTTTTATATTCTTCTTTTATCTAATAAATTATGTCTCAAATTTTGTTTATTGGAATTGCTGTAATTTGGAGGGATAATAAATAGTCTAATCCATTATTTTTAACTAAGCATGCCGCTTCCCTTAATTGCGTATTGTGCTTAGTTTCTAAAATAGATGATCTTGTACTTTACACCATGAACCAAGGGGCATCTAACTCTAGCTGAGATATGACGTTTTTGTCAGTAGAAAGTTGATCATCATTGTGATTGCTTTTCCATGGTTTGTAGGAAAGATAATTATTGAGATTTATTCATGAAAACAACTCATTTTCAAAAAGATCTGGCTTCTCTTACCACTGATGAAATTTAGCATTGCACGGCAGGCAGTAGAAGGAATCACCATCCACATAATGCACAGACACACCAGGTATGCCAAAGCAGGATTGGGGTATGCACATAATGTCCTTATGCCCTAAATAGTGGTTTCCCTTTAAAGGGAATGTGTCACCAGCAAATGAGCTATCATTTAAGTCAAGTCTATGTATAGTCGTTACATATATATATATATACAGTATATATATATATATATATATATATATATATATATATATATATATATATATATATATATTACAATTTGAGGTGATTTAAAAAATATATAAAAGAAACATGAAATAAAATCCTACAGCTTTCACACTGGCTACTCTAAAATATGTCAAGAAGTTGTATTCTTTGAAAGCAACTACATGGGCATAGACACAATGGTCTGGAGGGGGCCTCATTGACTTCTGCGGAAGATTTTTCTAGGCATGCTCTGGCACCTGTGCAGGGGTCAGAAGGGCGTAAATAACTGTGATATCACCTATTATGAATGGTGGATACTGTGTTATCTATACGAAGGTAATTTCTGTTTTTGGAATTCTGCCTGTAATAATGCAGTGGCTACTGAAATATTACCTGTACAATACAGCAACAACTCCTGGTGGCAAGTTCGCAAAATGCATGATTTTAAGTATTTTTTAAATATAGAAAGTGGCATGGAAAATTAAAACACAAATCTCTCAAGTTTATTTTTTAAAAATGTGATTTAATTAAGCAAGAGGTCATTTTCTGACGTCACATTACCTTTACCTGGTTACTACCCACTCTTTAGTATGAGAATCCTTTTAAACAATCCCTCAGACATTAACAGGTTGAAGGGTCCAGTACACATACATTTTCAGATCATTAGTGGAGTTAGGCTTTTTTTATTGATTTCATTTTATAACTACAGCATGATACTGGTGAAAACCTGTCATTTAATGCACTGTAAATAAGTTTTCAATATAAGATATTGATGCATCACAAAATGTAATCGACACTAACCATGGAATTAAGACTAGGTTTAAAAGTGGTTTATAGGGCCAATGTGCACTGCAAATCCATTAAAGGCAATCATCTAACTTATTTATATACATATGAGTGTCTAATATTGTACTGTGTTGCTGTATTCTCTCAATGATTTCCTTATTTACCAAAATTGTGGTTATTAGTAGCTTTTCTTAGTGTGAATCGTTCTTAGTGGGATAATTGGGTTTTTGGTGCTGATAAGGTATCAAGCACATGACAGATCCATGCCTATGGAGTCTGTTAGGAGGCACCAAAAGTCCCTGCAGCAGCAGTATACTAAAGGGCCATAGGCACTCCCTATGTGATTCCACTATACAGCATCATACCACTGAAATATTGTCCTTTAGAGTCATTTAATATGGTTACGGTCTGATGCATCTCTATGATACAAAGGTTGAACAGTCCTGCAATATTTTGTAGGACTCCTTGGGTTGATTGAGGTTTTTTGGATATAAATTGTTTTTCAGATGTGTCCTTTCTGATCTCAAGAAAGGACATCCTCCTCTGACTCCTCTTCAGACTACTGCTGACTTGTCTCAGATGGAGTAGCCCCCTTGGGAATTCATTCAGCATTGCGACTTCCTCATCTTCCAGCTCCTGCTCCTTGATCAATGACACAACGCAATGCACACTCCAGAAAAATGGCGTAAGGTACGATGTCACTGATGGTGCCCTGGCTGCGACTGACCAGTTTGGGGATCTCATCAAATGACCACAGAAGTCTGCATGTGTCGAGTTTAAGCAGCCACTGGCGCGGTGAAAAGAAACCAAACTTCCCAGAAACTGTCAAGCTGCAAAGTTCATACAGGTTGTCAGAAATGGCACGTTGCTACTGGAGCAGCCTATCAAGCATATACATGGTGGAGTTCCAGCGCGTCAGGCTGTCACAAATTAGATGTCTGACGGGCAGGCGAAGTCGCCGCTGAACGTCAGCAAGGTGAGCCATGGCCGTGTAAGATCTAAAATGGCCAGAGATTTTCCTGGCCTGCCGCGAGACGTTCTGGAGCCTGGGGTATTTGGTAATAAATCGCTGCATGACTAAGTTCAGGACGTGACATCTTGCCCTGCTTCAGCACGCTCAGCAGATTGGCACAGTTGTCGCACACCACTTTACCAATTGTCAAATTGAGCGGGGTTAGCCACTGATCAGAGCTGAAAGCAGTGCAGGACAGGTGTGACTATTGGCTTCCAGGCACAACAGCCGCAGCACAGCATGGCAACGTCTCACCTGGCACGTCGAATAGGTTCTGAGGAGCATGGGGGGTGCAGTGGAAGAAGCGGTATCATTTGAAAAGGAGGCGTCAGCCGAGGTGGAGACGGAGGATGGTGTAGGAGGAGGAGAAGAATAGGCAGCCCTGCATGCAACCTGTGGTGGTAACAGCAAATCCACACGGGTTACATACTTGACGGCCATCAGAAAGTTTACCCAGTGGGCAGTAAAAGTTACGTACCTTCCCTGCCTCTGTTTGTTAGACCACGTGTCTGTGGTCAGATCTATCTTGGCACTGACACTGTGTGCCAGAGATATATACACTTATCGGTGAACAAGGCCATATAGCTCTGGGATGCCCCTCTGGGAGAAATATTTCCTTGCGATGTACCAATGGCTAAAAATTTTCCAAAGGCCTCCAAGTTAACCAGTTTATATGGAAGTAGTTGGCGGGCTAGAAGTTCCGACAAGCTAGCGGTCAGCCATTGGGCAAGAGGGCTATCCGGTGTCATCAACTTTTTAAGCTCGAACATTTGGGCCACGGAAGCCTGCCTTGTGCCAGATGAATGTGACGACGGCACGGTAGAAGATGGAGTGGAGGATAAATGGGAGGAGAGAGGAGAAGGAGAAGAGGCAGGACGTGGAGTGCCAGGAGTGTGGCTTTATGGGTTCTGACGGTATTGATTCCACTGGGCTCAGTGATGGGAGGCCAGGTGCCTTCTAAAGGAGGTCATCCCTATGTAAGTGTTGGGCTTACCACAACTGAAACGTTAAAAAATCACACACTGTAGAGCCATGTGTCAGCGTCCTGGGAGCACGAGATGTGACCATGCATGGTGGATCGCTCGCTCCAGATACATTTGCAGTCTCTTTTTTGCCTCCTGTGCACTTGCGAGTTCGGCCTGCTTCTCCTCCCTATCTTCTGCTCTGTCACTTCCTGGGAAATCTCCTCCTCTTCCTCTCTTGTGGGCACCCATGTGACGTCCATCGACATGTCATCATTGTCACCTTCACCACCACTGACATTAGAGATATCAGAGTAGGCTGCAACAGCAAGGACCACCCTTTTAGGGCTAATCTGGGTACTGTCATCAGACCGCTGGGTGGTGGATGTTGCTACCTCCTCTTCCTCATCTGATGTCAAGAATGGCTGCACATTGGTATGGTCTGGGAATGGATGGAAAAATTCCTCTGAATCGAGTGGAGGGGCTATGGTGGTGGTGGTGTCTTTAGGGGTGCACACAGCAGAGAGTAAGGATGGTTCAGATACAGAGGATGAGAATGAAACAAAAGGCTGAGTAAGAAACTCAACCAACTCTGGTGCGTCCTTTGAAGTAATCGCACACACCTTTTCCAACTTCCCACTTACACTCCGGCCTTGTCCACCTGCCAAACCGCTACCACCCATGCGAAACGGCATGCCTCTCTCTCTGCCTTTCATTTTCAAAATGACCCTGTGACAAAGTCCCTGGAGAAGAGCAGTATTTGTGGAAGCAGATATATCGCAGGCCTCAATCAGTATTTAGTTGAAGACAGGTATATCGCACCTCTCAATCAATATTTTGTGGAAGCAGGTATATAGAACCCCTTAATCAGTATTTTGTAGAAGAATTTATATTGCACCCCTCAATCAGTATTTTGTGGAAGCAGGTATATAAAACCCCTTAACCAATATTTTGCAGAAGCAGGTATATTGCACCTCTCAATTAGTATTCAGTGGAAACAGGTATATAGAACCCCTGAATCAATATTAGGTGGAAGTAAGTATATCATACCCCTAAAGAAAAACTGCTACAAGAGGACATAGTTTTAAATTAGAGGGGCAAAGGTTGAAAAGTAGTATCAGGAAGTATTACTTTACTGAGAGAATAGTGGATGCATGGAACAGCCTTCCTGCAGAAGTGGTAGCTGCAAATACAGTGAAGGAGTTTAAGCATGCATGGGATAGGAATAAGGCCATCTTTCATATAAGATAGGCCAGAGGCTATTCATAGTATTCAGTACATTGGGCAGACTAGATGGGCCAAATGGTTCTTATCTGCCGACACATTCTATGTTTCTATATTTCTATGTATAGTAGGCCTCAATCAATATTTTGTGGAAGCAGGTATATCGCACCCTTTAATCAGTATTTTGTGGAAGCAGGTATATAGAACCCCTTAATCAGTATTTTGTAGAAGCAGGTATATTGCACCCCTCAATCAGCATTTTGTGAAAACAGGTATATAGAACCCCTTAATCTATATTTTGTGGAAGCAGGTATATCGCACCACTCAATCTGTATTTTGTGAAAGCAGTTATATAGAAACCCTTAATAATTATTTGGTGGAAGCAGGTATATCGCACCCCTCAATCAGTATTTTGTGAAAGCCGGTGTATTGCAGGCCTCGAAAAATATTTGTTGGAAGCAGGTATATCGCACCCCTCAAACAGTATTCTGTGGAAGCAGGTATATAGAACCTCTTAATCAGTATTTTGTTTAAATTGGTTATATTTCACCCCTCAATCAGTATTTTGTGGAAACAGGTATATAAAACACCTGAATCAATATTTGGTGAAAGCAGGTATATTGCAACCCTCAATCAGTATTTTGTGGAAGCAGATATATAGAACCCCATTATCAGTATTTTGATAAAGTAGGGATATCACACCCCTTAATCAGTGTTTTGTAGAAGCAGGTATTTAGAACCCCTTAATTAGTATACCTGTTTCCACAAAATAATTTTTGGTGGAAGCTGGTATATCGCACCCCTCAATCAGTTTTTTTGGAAGCAAGTATACCAAACCCCTTAATCAGTATTTTGTGAAAGCAGGTATATTGCACCCCTCAATCAGTTTTTTTAAGGCAACAGGTATATCACACCAGTTGCAATTAGTTATTCCAATAGCGTTTGTCCCTCTATATAGCTACAGTATCGCCGAAGAACCGCACACAACTGCTGCATATTACAAATGCACTATAATATACTTTCTATGTTAGAAAGTATATTACAAAATATATTACACCCCTCAGTATATCACACCTATTCATAATACTCCTATACCAATCCTTAAAAGGACTTTTGTGGCCCTATTAGCTAGCGATTGGTGTCCCTAACAGTCTGCCCTGCTCCACAAAGCAACTTCTCCCTACACTGGCAAAACACAGAATGTAAAATCTGCAATAGGATGGGGGGGTGTATATGTGCTGAAACGTCTCAATTGGCTGTTCTGTCCCACCTGATATATGTGTCATGGGTCAAAGTTCTGCAAAATGCTAAAGAATATGGCACGGGCGGACATCGCCATATGTTCGCATGTTCGGCAAATCGCGAATGCGCAAATTTCACAGCGAAATGACCGCCGGGCGAACCATAAGGCCATCTTTAGTTGAATATAGGTGTCATCACGTCTGGAATGGCAGGTACCAAACGTGCGGCGCGGAGGGAAGGGAAACCGGGTGCCCTACACAAGGGAGGGGGAGGAATGGTGACCCCTAACTCCACTAGCACTGGCACCTGGCCTCCTGATGTGCCTAGATGGATTGCTCACCTGTACGCCATTCATGTGCCTCATCCCCGACTCACCCTGGAAGGAGCCCTAGGTAGTGAGTAGGGCGGTGGGAGCACTAGTGCACACCACTGGCACCTAGGGTAACAACAAGGAGTGGACAAACAACACAAACACCACCGATAACCCGAAGGGAGACAACAAACAGTATACAACAAACTGAAGAGGACTGGAAATCCAACCGCTCTGGTTCCAACTGCTCCAGCAACTCCACAGCAACAAATCCTGAGGTCAAAATAGATAACCTGAAAGGAAGGTCTATATCTGGCAAAAAGGGAAGTAGGAAGAGAGACTAAATAGTGGCTGGGAGTGGCAGACCCAGAACAGCTGAAAGGAAAACTATCAATACCTAGATAGGACAAAAAGGATAGTAAATCAAAACAGGTAAACCTGGACCGGAATCCATTTCCACAACTTGGTCATGGAGCGATCCCTTGAAATCCAGCGAGTAGCCACCCACTGCGACCTTCTGACCCCAGGTATCACAGGATCAGCGATAGGTCGTGACACCCTTGTGACAGGTGTATACACAGCAGCTACATCCTATCTGTGTGGCAGAGGATGCTAAACATTTTATATATTCTCCCCAAGTTTGATAATCTCCAAGGTACAAAAGAGAAGAGGCAGTGCAAATGACCCACTCTAAGGAACTTTGCACTGGGCACGCCAAAGTATTAAAATGACCTTGTTGAACACCTTGGAGGGTACAATAGGTAATTTACCCTAAGATGTTTGGGAGGGAATTGGCTGAACTGATTTATTTCGACCCTTGAGTTTAGACCTCAATATCTGTGACCTCTATGTCTGTTACCTCCTTTATATGTTTAAAATGCTAAATTCTAGGCGCCATACTAACTTTTACACAATTAAAAAAGTAGAGATATTTTTTTACTTCCCCAAATCTCCACTCACCAGCCTATTCTGTTTTTTGTGCTACTATAAAATGAACTCAGTGTGCCTTTTACTTGACAGAACAAAAGTAAAATCCAGGCGAATTTAAGGAAGAATAAACCAAGCGTCTCATTTTAAAGCATCCTATAAATAATTAATGTCGAGAACTGTAGCGGAATGAACCAGATCATTATTTATGGCAGGCCACTAATGTACCACACAAGCAATCTTATACAAGGTTGTCCTGTATTTCATCAGAATTTTGGTAACCAAATCTCAAATTAATTTCATTAGCAGTCTCATAAGTATTAATCTAGGTTTAGGGCAACTGTTACAATTAACGTCTGCAATGCAGAGTCATTCATTAAACTAAGACTTTCTGCATGCATTACTCACAAATTAGAAAAGCTGCTCTAAAACTGATAAAACATCATTCCTAGTAAAAGGCATAAAGGTGGCTATAAATCTGACACCACAGCCATAATGCTTTTATCACCCATTGTAATCATGGGAGGTGCATACGTACCATCTTTGAACTGTGACTACACATGTCTGTGTCACCCTTTTGCACTGATTGGGATTTGTTTGGAATCCTTACTAATATAATATTTAATAAAACATATATGCATGGTCAATATAAGTAGCTACATTATTCATTGCTGCTTTGTAAATTTACTTCTGTATTTAAAAATGTCTTAAGTCATACCGTACCATATTAGTTAAGAGCAAGCCCATGTAATATCAGCCTAAATAAAAAAATATATAATATCATTTATAGTGTTGCCATCAGTTGTCAAATTGTAAATTTTTCACTGAGATACAGAGATGCAGTTTGGGTTTCAATGTTAAATCTACAACTAGAGACCCCTATCCTATTTCCTTCTCTTCTCATATGGGACATAGACTTTTTGGCCCCTTCAGACCCAGGCGCAATTGAAATAATTGACACCTTTATAATTACACCCCAGCTTTACCAAATCTGTGTAGTTATAGTGACATATCCCCAAACAGCAATTCTGAATACCTCTGCATTTAGATAAGACAGGATCCACCATTCACAAAAGCTGATTGTCAAAGCTTATCTATTCTTTCCTTGCACAATGACCTCTGCACCTCTGCAAGGTCTAGAAGACTCTCCTGCTTACCCTGCTCTTTTAGAATATGCTGCTGCAGGCTCTGAGCTCAGTTGGCATTCTCTATGAAGATGGTTCTTCTTGCTTGCTTCTGTCAGTGCACTATCCTGTGTGCATGCATTCCCCCTCCCTTCTTCTCACACTTGCATGACTTTGCAGACTCTAATTTCTGGAAAAAATGCAGAGCCAGTCTCTTCGGTGATTTAGAGCATACTGTTTTCTGGATAACACTCACCTGCTCTCACCCTATATGTCTCTACTGTAGATCAGTGTCTAAAGTTAGGGGAGCTGTATGTAGCTGCAGAATCAAACTAGGGTTTGTAGTATTTTGTTGTTTTTACTGGACTGCATTTAACTGGGAATTGGATGCTGGAATATACCTCCTTCTTCCATTTTATTGGTCTGGGTCATAGGCATTCTGTGTATCCCAGTGGAGCCAGCAGGTGAGCTGTACTGAGGGTTTGCAGTTTGTAACAATGCAACAGTAGCTACATGAACATTCTGTACATATGTCTGCTTTTGAGATATGTACACAAGCTCATGGAATATTTTTAACTAAGGCTAGATTCACATGTGCGGTAAAGGTACCCACTGCCCAGCAGGCTGTTCTTCTGCCGTTACAGCCTGACAGATATCTTTTTCGCATATGTGAAAGTAGCCTAAGACTGTTTGAAAAGTTGTTCTATTTTTTTATTTTAGGTACAAAGAAAAATTGTTACAATGGTGTACATAATAACAGCTATAGGAGATTATTTGCACATTAATAACAAGTTAGTTATTTACTAACTTTCATAAAAAAATGAAATTATAAGCCGAACTGAATCGCTATAGGGAAATTGAGTCAGTGTTCCTCAACTCCAGTCCTCAAGGCCCACTTATCGGTCATGTTTTCAGGATTTCCTTAACATTGAGGAGGTGATATAATTAGTGCCAATGCATCAGGGCTTCCCACAGGTATTCATTCTGTTGGATATTCTCAAATCATGAGCGGCAGGTGGGCCCTGAGGACTGGAGTTGAGGAACACTGGATTGAGTCACAAAAGTAGAAACACGACCAAATTCTATTATTCTGCAAAAAATAATCTGTTTTCTAATAAGCACCTATACAAAAAAAAGCTGTATATTGCAGACAGTTTCACTCTTCAACCATAAATTTAAAGGGAGTCTGTCACCAGGAGATTCACTGGTAAACCAGGCAGAATGGGATAGTTCAGCTGAATGTAATGATACCTTTCACCTAGTGATCGGTTTCATCATTCAGGTTTCTGCCCCACAGAGCCCTGATCCTAACACCATCAGCTCTGCCTTGGATTACACGAAGAGCTAGAAGGATTTGAGAAAGCTTACATCCACAAAAGATCTGTGTTTAGTTCTCCAAGATGTTCAGAACAACCTGATTAGTACCTTCAGAAATGTGTTCAAGTGTACCTAGAAGAAGTGACGCTGCTTTAAAGGCAGAGAGAGAGGTTGCACCAAATATTCATTGAATTTAGATCTCTCTTGTTCACACACTTTGCATTTTGTTAATTGATAAAAATATACTATTAACATTTCTCTGTTTAAAACATTCTTACTTTGCAGCATTTTTTTCCACACCTGCCTGTCTATAGTTACTGTATAACTATATAGAGAGAGAGAGAGAGAGAGAGAAAGAGAGAGAGAGATACACAGAGAGAGAGAGAAAAAAAGAGAGATACCGTAGATAGATAGACACAGAGAAGGCAGCACTCCCAAAAGAATCAACATTTATTCACCTAATATCAGCAACGTTTCAGCTGCTCAATGCAGCCATTTTCAAGCTTGAAAATGGCAGAATTGAGCAGTTGAAACGTTGCTGATATTGGGTGAATAAACTTTGATTGTTTTTGGTGTGCTGCCTGCTCTGTGTCTCTGTCTGAATATTAGTGAGGACTTGGATTTTGCCTCTTTGGAGCGGTGCTGAACATTTTTGCCTATTTTCTTTTTATGCTGTGCTGCTCTAAGTGTATATATATATATATACATATATATATATATATATATATATATATATATATCATCAGCATATTTACACATGCCCACATACTCATTAACAAAGCTATCAATGTGTGGTACGTTTGTAAAGGTCACTAACATTAAAAATAATTGGTCACAGCAGTTGTGAAATTCAAAGTCTGGTGCTCAGCACCCTGGATGGTGATAGTTTACCATAGCTGCATGAAAGAAGGAGAAGCAAAAGATTTATTATTTTTCTGTTTCAAAATAATAAAAAACTTACGCATTAAAAATCTCCACTACTTGGGAATAAATCTTTTTTACAGTTACAGTAACTGTTGAAAACCATTTACTTAATGGCAGATAATGCAAAACAGCAGTGTATGGCAGGCAATTAGTTTGAACCATTTTCAATATGGTTTCCCGTTCAATCTACACAAAGCAGCTGACAGATTTAGCTAAAATTCATTTTTAGAAGATTGGGGATGGTTCTTCTTAATTCATTCACCTGCTGTATGACCAGTGTACCTCACAAAGAGACTGTAATGGTTTATTGAATGCAATTTGTAGCAAAAAGAACACTCCAGAGGTTTAAAGCTAAAATATTGTAGATTAGAGTTCAGGTACAAATGTACAACAGCAGGATGAGGACTTGCACATAACCATCTTAATAGCGTCTTCAAATGAAAAAAGAAACATTATTTCAAAAGAGATTATTTTTTTTTATATTACATTATATTACATCTAGAGGAGTGCTTGTGGTCCTAGATTTTAAGCTGCCAGATAATTAAGCACACAGTCAGACATGGATGAAATATTTATGCTATTCATTCTTGATTGAACTCATTCAGATTGTATTATGGACAAAATGTCTAGCATGAACAGTTTATATAATACATGGTTAATGAAAACATGTCCTGGGCACATCGCCTGCTCCAAAGTCCCAATGATGTTCTAAAAACTGCTAGAGCCTAAATAACACTAGAAATATAATTCCTATTCTGCATTGTAGTCCTCTTCATCCATGGCCATAATTATAAATGGGGTTGAATGACTATAATTTAATTGGTTCCATTGCTCTATTTATTCCAAAAATGGATGTGTTCTGAAGACAGGGTTCTTGAGCAAATAAAAATAATCTGGTGTTTGTTCTCGTAATAATTACTGAAAAAAACTAACATATTATAGTATGTTAGAGTATGGCATGTCTTACATTGCTATAAAAAAAACTATGCATAGTATGTCATATGTAATAGGGTCATGCCAAGTTTGAATGTTATCCTTGTGCACAGGATAACTAACCAGTCCATGAGGGTCTAACTGCTCTAAAAGCTGGGATCCCCCCCAATCCCCAGAATGAGGATCCCATGTTTTCGACCTGATGGAGCGGTAGGGCGCAGTCCTTCCACTCCATTTATTCCCTAGGGGACTGCAATAGATAGATGAGTACAGCACTTGGCTATTTCTGGTAGTCCCATACAGAAGGAATGAAGTGATGTGGAATGTGCTAGGCCTTCTTCTCCACCAGAACAGTTACTGTACATGGAATCCCCATTCTTGAGTCCATTCAGTTAGTTTTCTATAGGGTAAAACTTGAATACTTTGGACAGCACCAAAGGGCTTGCCACACACCACAACACTTATCCATATGCCCGACTAGGACATGGACATCATATGGGTTGGTGTTCTCTATAGGATACCTGTAATCCACAGCAGAGTGCCTCTAATAAAAGAGTATCTTCATTTGGCAGAAGTTTTACCTATCTGTATTGATTTCCTGCCTCTGCTGCTCTGAAGCTGCTCCAGTCCCCACTGCTCATCACTTCCTGTCTTAGCACCAGGAACACTATAAAAGGCTCATTCAGCCAATTATTAGACTTAGTGGTGACCCTTTTCACCCAGTTATTGGCATAATAGGCATTTCCTAGTTTTTATGAATTTCCGAGCCATTGCGGGGATGGGCAGAGCAGCAGGGAATATAGCAACTTCAGAATGACAGTGTCAGGAGATTGGTGGAGTGAAATAGAGGTTGTTTATTATTTTATTGTTGCTGTTTTATTCAGTTCACGCTCATAAAAAAAAAAAATATTGGAATACCCCTTAAGTGAACCTGGTTTGGAGAGTGGGTAAGGTAAGGCATTGCAAGGAAGTGCAAGGATATGGCTAAAAATATGCTAGTATGGACATAATTACACCAGAATTTAGCACCAAATGGAGTGTAAAGGTAGAAAACTTTGTCCTCCAATGTACCAAAGTTATCATACAAGATAAGCCACTGTGATAAATTTGAGGCATCTAGTATATGTTTACACTGTCTAATTATTAGATGAGATTAGTAAACCTGTTCAACTGCGGTCAATATTGATATACTTCATTTTGCATGGCCTGACAGGGCAGTGTATGTCATAAGGATTCCCTAATTGATGTTCATTGAATACTTCAGCCATTGTGAAAATGCACAAAATAGAGGACTTTTTTCATCTTTCTCTTACTCCTTTCAAACTTGTATAAAATGCTTCACGGACAAAATAGGTAGAAACAAAGTATACCTATTTGTATAAAATGCTTACTATGGCTTTTAAGCCTTTCAAGACTGTGGTGATTTCAAAACCCAAAGCCATAATTTACTATAGCCATTAGTATTATATCAGACCTTGAATATTTTTGAAGAGTACACTTAAAAAACAAATTGTACTAAAAAAAAAATACAAAGAAAATGACTGCTTAAAAAATAAAAAGCAATGTGACAGGAGATTATTTTTACCTTTTGTGTTTTGACTGATATTGTCATGAGATTTTGTGCATATGTTCTTTTAAATCATTTATTATAAATTGATTATTTTCATTATGTATGGAAAATAGCCATACTACAGATCAATGAGACAAATATTTCATTAAGGACAACACAAAGTTTCTGGGTAATATTCAAAACACAAGAGATGTATATATATATATATATATATATATATATATATACAGTACAGACCAAAAGTTTGGACACACCTTCTCATTCAAAGAGTTTTCTTTATTTTCATGACTATGAAAATTGTAGATTCACACTGAAGGCATCAAAACTATGAATTAACACATGTGGAATTATATACATAACAAAAAAGTGTGAAACAACTGGAAATATGTCATATTCTAGGTTCTTCAAAGTAGCCACCTTTTGCTTTGATTACTGCTTTGCACACTCTTGGCATTCTCTTGATGAGCTTCAAGAGGTAGTCACCTGAAATGGTTTTCACTTCACAGGTGTGCCCTGTCAGGTTTAATAAGTGGGATTTCTTGCCTTATAAATGGGGTTGGGACCATCAGTTGCGTTGTAGAGAAGTCAGGTGGATACACAGCTGATAGTCCTACTGAATAGACTGTTAGAATTTGTATTATGGCAAGAAAAAAGCAGCTAAGTAAAGAAAAACGAGTGGCCATCATTACTTTAAGAAATGAAGGTCAGTCAGTCCGAAAAATTGGGAAAACTTTGAAAGTGTCCCCGAGTGCAGTCACAAAAACCATCAAGCGCTACAAAGAAACTGGCTCACTGTTGGGGATTTATTCAAAATTGAAGGCTTACTGAACCAGCATGGCTACCACAGCATCTTGCAGCGGCATGCTATTCCATCTGGTTTGCGTTTAGTTGGACCATCATTTATTTTTCAACAGGACAATGACCCCAAACACACCTCCAGGCTGTGTAAGGGCTATTTGACCATGAAGGAGAGTGATGGGGTGCTGCGCCGGATGACCTGGCCTCCACAGTCACCGGACCTGAACCCAATCGAGATGGTTTGGGGTGAGCTGGACTGCAGAGTGAAGGCAAAAGGGCCAACAAGTGCTAAGCATCTCTGGGTACTCCTTCAAGACTGCTGGAAGACCATTTCAGGTGACTACCTCTTGAAGCTCATCAAGAGAATGCCAAGAGTGTGCAAAGCAGTAATCAAAGCAAAAGGTGGCTACTTTGAAGAACCTAGAATATGACATATTTTCAGTTGTTTCACACTTTTTTGTTATGTATATAATTTCACATGTGTTAATTCATAGTTTTGATGCCTTCAGTGTGAATCTACAATTTTCATAGTCATGAAAATAAAGAAAACTCTTTGAATGAGAAGGTGTGTCCAAACTTTTGGTCTGTACTGTATATATATATATATATATATATATATATATATATATATGTGTGTATACTATGGATTTCATTTTAATTGAACATGTTTGCGGTACATTACCTTTTTTCTTTCAACTGATTGGTTAAGGGACGTCCTGATGTGGTGCTCTCTGGATTATTATATGTGCTTAGCGAAGTGTGCTAATTAAATCACAAACCATACATGTTAACTCATAGGAATTTTCCAGGATCTAAAAAAAACATATTATGGGGCAAAATATAAAGCAGAAAAAACTTTTCAATATACTCATCAGACTTAAATAACCTCCCCCCCCCCCCCAATTTCTTGTTTAGAGCCGAGTGTGATAATAGTTTTCCTATATCACTGACATTAGAAGTCCATCATTGCCAGCCATGGCGATATATTGTCCATAGTGAAACCCCTTTAAGACTTTAAGAGAGCTATAATTCTAATTTTTGCAATTATCAATGAGAGGCCCTAGCCTATAGATTAACTCAGAATGTCCCAATAGGTAACTTGAAATGGATGTTCTAATCCAAACAACTCTTTTAATTAGAATTCATATAAATCAGCACTGTGTTTCGAATTGGGTTCGCATCGACACATTGCCTGAAAAAATCTCTCTCTCTCTTTCTCTGTCTCCTTTTTGGAAAAGTTGCACCTTCGACCAAAATGATTTGCCCAAGATTCTGTTTCTATGGAATCCAAATTTTTCCAAAAATGTGTGTTGAATTCCGATTCTATAAAATCAATTGAAATGAAAATGCTTTGATTACCAGAAAAAAGTCTACCAATCTTCCCTCTCTCCCTGGAACAATTCTCCCAAATCAAATCACCTAAGATTTTAATTCTATAGAATCACGAACATTATTGTATTTATGGTTCTAAAATCTACCCGATCTAAACCCAGCTTAAACCATTAACTCATTATTTTGTATGTCTGCAGTTAAGAGCCTTTAAATACTGGGCACTGCAGAGCAAAGGCCACATGGACAAATGTGTAATCTTGAGTCTGGTGCCTGTTTATGCCTTCTTGAGGCAGCAGCCATGGAAGAAATTACAGAGCAGCTAAGTCTAACGTGATCCAGCACAGCCATCATTGTCACATCATCTGGACTCTACTCCATGTTATTGGAGCTGTTATGACAGTGCCAACTGCTCAAAAAATATATAGTGTAAAAATAGTTTAATAAATTATGTCCCCTGGTACTTTTCTGGCCTTTACTGGGACTATTTTAAGGTTTCTCTATGAGATTAAAACAAACTAGTTAAAATGAGTAAAAAATTAATTGTTTCTATTCTTTGTCACACTGTAAAACCACAAAAATAATAAAGAAAATAGAATGCATATAAAAATAATAGAAAAAGGCCCTACCTGTCACAAAAAAGTTTGTGATATCAGTAGGTAGGGACGATCAGGAGCGCTAGCCCCTTCCTCCCTCCCCTTCCTCCACCACCACACACACACACACTTTCCCTTCCTACTTGCAGAGTAAGTCCTAAACAGCAATTCTGCTACTGGGCAATGTTCTCTATTCTACTAAGGTGCAAGACAAACAACACAAATACATAGATAACACAAAGACAGGGCCGTACAGGAATGGGTAGGAAACAGGAGGAACAGAAAGTACCAAATCAAGAGACAGAGGGAAAGCCAAAAGCCAAGCCAGAACCAAATGGAAACTTCAGTACCAAAACATTAGGCAGAGAGTGGTCAAAGCCAAGCCAAGGTCCATAGCGCAAACAATCCAAAATCACACAGAACCGGAACCAGGAGCACAGCTATGGAGTCAAAGACTATCACTGGCAAAGCTGCATAGCCAGCAAGGACTTGAAATAGGGTGTTGAATCCTGGAATGAGGACTTTAAAGGTTCATTAGCTCAGCACTAATTGATGCCTGGGTAAAGCTATAACCGTGACTGGTGACCCAGGCTGTCATTCAGCTTACAGCTCCCCAAGTGTGAGTATGCTGCAGAGAGAGGCAGAGTATTGCTATGCCGCAACCACATCACCAGGGGCCATGGCACGGCATGGCGTCTCTCTTGCAGTGCTGGAGCCCAGATAGGTAAGTTCATGACAAAGTTATAAAACATTATAACCGTATAACCAGTGTAAGCTGAAAATTCTGAAAATAGTCTATTCATTAAGGTCCAAAACACATAAATCATATTATCCTAATACTTGATTAGCGGTGTTGGAATTCTACTGGCTTTTTACTTTGATATTCTTTTTATATTTACTCTGTTTTACGCATGGCTGCTTCTAAATACCTAACAGTCATTTGACAAATAAGAATGAGATTTTAGTTTCACACTGCTGATCAGTTTGTTTAAAAGTGAATATCTTAAGTGCTTATTGAGCCAGTTAAATAATAGTTTTCAGGTCCAAATTATAGATTAATAGCTACAATTATAATCCAAAATGATTTGCTTCAGGACAGAAAAGTGAAAACGTGTTGAAGCATAGCAATGGTTGGTTAAAAAAAAACATATAAAACATTAAGATTAAGAAAATACAACTATTTATTTCAGAAAATTATAAAGCAAAGAAAGCTAAAATGATAAAGACTGTACAGCACTATTAAAATACAAGGGCTGCTGATGGAGGGTCCTGTCCATCAATTGCCAAAGTGTATGTGAATTGAGGACACCGATTGAAGGACCCATTTTGAGAGCAGCCATTTTTGGCAAGCAGCCGGGCGAACCTGCATGC
The DNA here is from genome assembly GCF_014858855.1 of Bufo gargarizans. Taxonomy (NCBI): domain Eukaryota; kingdom Metazoa; phylum Chordata; class Amphibia; order Anura; family Bufonidae; genus Bufo; species Bufo gargarizans. Next base: position 98,207,032 of record NC_058088.1, on the reverse strand, counting down.
AAACATTAATTAAGTATATTAAACCATGGGACATTGGCACTGGTGGTTTAATAATTACTATTACTATCTGCATGTATGTATAGGTAGCGCCAGACTTTTTAAATAGAAATCCTGTATCATGCACTGCTTTTTTACAGACCCTACACTGTGCATAACATGGTAGGGCAAATTCACTTAGCTAAATGCTCCTGAATTCTGGCTTATTCTGCACCAAAAACATGTTCCTTGTGCCAACTTTTTTGCGTGTTTTACACAGTTTTTGCTACTCGCCAGACAAGATGGCAATGTATTATAGGAAAAGGACTGTTGTTTGTGGAAATAAGGCAACGTGGCTTTCTTTATTCCAGTTTTCTGCAATATGTGTCAATTTTACTAAATCAGTAGTAATAAGCCAGAGTACATGGAGTTGTATTTTCTCTTGAAGACGTTTTGCTAGTTATACAACTGGCTTTTTCAATTGGAATTTTCCAATCAAGACAGATGACTTGTGAAACATCTTCAAGAGAAAGTACAAGTCCAGTAGCTATGACTTATTACTATAGATATACCATGACCTGGATGAATGAGAATCTTCATAGTCAGTTTTATTTTAAAAAAAAATCTAAATTTCCTGTGCTGAAATGAAAGAGCAAAATAATGTTTTGATAGTCATAGATAAGCATAGTGATTCCTTCTTTCACAGTCATGACATTTTCCTTTAGCAATAGTTTATCTACAGCTTCAACAGCAATCAATAGGTTGAGATCTGTAGGACACTCTTAGCGTGATGTGCAACATACCTTGTTCTCTCTATTTCTTTAGTTTATATAAAAGGATCTATTTAACAAAGTTTCACAGAAATGCCCCATGAGAGCTTTCATTTAGAAATTATAGAAAAAGACCTGTTTTATGGAGAAGGAGAGGTTGCTTTAAAATGAGAACAGTATCATGAAACATTACTCTAGTCTTGATGCTCCTCATTTATTCCCTGAAATGCGGCAGATGATATTCCCTTGGTAGATTACTATGTACCCGCAGATGTTCTAAGATTGATCTGCAGAGAAGACACGCACTACTGCATTGACATTAAAAGCTGTATTTTATCTTAATGCCTCTGTTATCGACAGATAGTAAAAGGTTCCTATTTACAGTTAATCTTGATAAAGTATAGTTTTTATTGATTATAAGGAAAAATAATAGTAAGAGTATGAAACTGTATGTTCAGGAAAGTTTTCTAAATATTAGTTTTTTTAAAGCAGATCTCTTGGGGTCTTCATTCTGTTTCATCTGAGGGTAGCATATAATAGACTAGGTCCCACCATATCTTTAATACGAACTGTGAGGTGTAAGAATTTGCAATTTTGATTCATATCCTAGCATAGTGACTGACTGCTCCACTTTTATACATGTTCATAACTGTGAATTTACCAATTATCACAGTACTTGGGTGGGTCCATGGTAACCTGGGTAAACATTCTCTACACTTGTAAAGCTAAAGGAGTTGTCGGAGATTTTGATATTGCTTGCCTATAGAACAAGGTCCAAAATAACTCCACACCCAATCTACAAGTCCACTAAAGAAGCTCCACTCTCCTCCAAGTCACAGAAATTCAATCGTGTGGACTGAAAAAAGAAAATTCAGTGAGTCCTTCATAGACTCGTAGATAAAACATCTTCATATCTTTTTATTATATAGAAAATCGCGCATTACATGGATCAATTACACAATGTGAAGGTCGTCAAGCCCAACATCTTCCTCTCCGCCATGCGACTTTTCAATAGACTTCGCCCCCCCTTACTCAAGTGTCTTTCATGCTCAGTCTTCTGAAAAGTCTTGTGGTGTGGAGAAGGCCAGGAAGAAGTTTGGCTCAACAACCTTTACATTTTGGAATTGATCCACGTAACCAGAGATTTTGTATAGAATAAGAAGATGCATGTATGAAGATGGTTCACTGACTCATTAGTATAATATAATGACTCAGTAGTATGAATTTTGTTTTTACAGTCCGCACGATTGAATCAGCATCATCAAGATCAAAATCTCGGACAACCCTTTTAAAGATAGGCTAGACATGGGGACCACTGTGAATATGTAGCTCAAGGGACCACCTGAAGTGTAGCTCGCAACCAGCCATAAATTGATAGAAATTCCATAAAATATAAGAGTTTAGACAAATGTCTATGATAATAATACTAGAGATGACTATGGGAAATAATTATGCATTATCATTCATTTTACTTTCCAATTAGACCATAAAAATTGTGACTTTTTGCATCACTGTATCTAGAACATGCTCAGAGAGGGCAGTATGTGAGCCCAGACCATTTTCATCAGAAAGTGCAAATCATTTGGAGAAAACCACATTTACTGTTTTTTAAATGTCATTTAGACAATTGGCCTGTAATATGGTGTGCAATTGTAGGTATAACTGGGCCACGGTGCATGTTGTATCCTGGACCAAATTGCTTTCCACAAGTCCCAATAACAGTGCTTTGAGTGGAATATATGGGCTAATATATAGTTTCTTGTGAAATATGCTGCATATTTTTCCAGCAGAACCTGGCATGGGATGGCATTAAAACTGCATATCATCTTATAAAAATATGGCAATATACAGATGTAGCAGTTCTAAACTTGAGTGTGATATTATGGCACATAAGCCATTTAGAAAGTCATTTAAAAGTGTTTTAAATTTACTCACGTTAAGAATCTACATGGAAATGTCTACGTGTGTACATCCCACCATTGAAATATATTAGTACACCCTTCAGATTCCCAGTATTGCAGTGTGGGAGAACCCTTGTTGTTAAGTCATCAGTTGGTGACGTTGCTATTATCCTATCACTCAATGGTTGAAGAGGACTTGTTGCCTCTTGGAACATGTATTTTTAGCAAATATTTGGATTTCCCATGAAATAAAGGTTTTGGGACATATTTTCTTATCAAATTGAGTTCTGCTTTTCCTCTGTTATTTCTCCTAGACATTTAGAAATAAATGTATTAATTTTAATAAATTATCAATTTCCTAGTCAATGGAGTGTGCCCTACACAATGTAAAAGTGTGTAGGGACACACCCCAACACGAAAGCTCCAGATGTGCATTTATCCATACATCTAGTAGAAAAAAACACAACACAGAGTTCTAAGAAAAGACATTTCATAATTGCTGTATTCTGGGGAATACAATTATTCACTAACAAAGACACGTCAAGAGTGGTGACAGGCCCTCTTAATAGGACTGATTCCAAGAACCATTAAAGAAGGGAATTTGACATGAAATTATATACTTTCTATATCATGCTATACTGTATGATTAAGTATGCTACACATAAAAGCAACAACAAAAGGTAAAGTACATGCCTAAGATAAATTGACGAAGTAGAAAATTGCAAGGTGAGCATCGAGCTTGCTCTTAGCCCCATCAGCAGAATGCAGACACTATGGTACTATGTCAATGGAAAGGCTGTTGCAATATACTGAGGACCATAAGGCTAGGGCTACCTTCTTATAATGATAGTCTCTGGTGTCGCTCTGCAACATGTTGTGACTGTGAATCGACAGTTGCAAAAAATCCATCCACGTTCGATTTTTGTGCAACTGTTGCATCGCAGTGTGACACCACTGACTGTCATTACAAAAAATGTTGGGCGACATTGCTGCGACATAAATGTCGCACGACACATGTCCCAGTATAGTTGTTCCCTTCTTATCGCAAGACTTATTGTCACGCAGCTATTGTTGCCTTGTAGCTGTAGCTTAAATGGATCTGTATTCTGTTGACTGTGGCCATCATATAAAATATCTTATCAGTACTCAAGCCTCCTCTCATCCAAATCATTAAAGGGAACCTGTCATCATTAAAACGCAGTGTAATCTGCCAGCAGCATGTTAGAGAGTAGGAGGAGAAGATTGATAGTTTTATGGGAAAACATTTAATTTAAATTGTATTTCATTCATTTAAATTCCTGCTCATTCTGGGCTTTGAAGTCAAGGAGCCGGTCCTATCGGTGATTGACAGCTATCTCTGTATACACAGTCATAGAGGGAAGGCTGTCAATCACTGATAGGTCTGCCCCCTCAACTTCAAAGCCCAGGAGGAGCAGGAATTTAAGTTAATAAATTACAAAGTATGCCAAATCTTTTCGCATAAAACTATATATTGAGCTGCTCAGCTCCTCCTGCTCTACAGCATGCTGCCTGTAGCTGGAGCACCATATTCAATGTAACAAGTACCCTTTAAATAGAGAAAATGGAATAAGAGAGTAATAGAGACATGTTATCCTATGGATAACATGTTGAGTTAACCCAAATCCTAGTGGAAAGATAGAGGTTTTTCTTTAACCGATACAGTCAAAAATAGAGTGATGACTGATAAACAGTGTCTTATTGTTATGCAGAGGACTACAGGAAGGAAGGAGGGAGACATAGATTACAGCTATATTGACATTTTAATATATATGAATGGGAGTCACAGATCATTGTGCCTTTTCACAGGTCACTGATTCAAGCCTCTATAATTACAGGAACTCGTAATACCCTGACCGGCGGTCCTGTGATTTATTATTTTATTATAATAGGACAACGGCGGAGACTATACATGTGAATCTACAATTAACATATAGATACACTTAATGGACCCAAAAATTGCATATAAGTAGCATACTTAGCAAAACTAACTCATGTATGATAACACTATATTTTACTATTTATGGAACATTGCAGGAGCAAAAGGATAACTGTGAGTTCAATGATTGAGTTCAATGATTATATCCATCCTCACATTGTTTGCTTCTGCTAGAGATGAGCAAAGTTTTAAAATATACGATTTGGCAACTTCCCCAAAGTTAGCCAAGAACTTCAATTCATTACAAATTAATTTGTCATGAATCCTTTTATATCAGGTATACACAAGCCACTCTGCTTTAGGGTAGTGCCACATGGAGTGGCCGTGCTGCGAGTGAGTTGCGGCCATGCTTTCCTTCCCTACAGGTGGGAGCCTTTCTTCTGCCATCTGCTTCTCCTCCTTTTCTAAATCATCTAATATTGATGAGAATATGTCATCAAGAACATCCAGCTCTTCCTCTCTCTGTATCTTGCTGACTTTTCTAGGTCATGAAGATATTGAAGGCTTATTTGGAAGAAATAAAGCCAGCAAATATAAGGATGGTCATCATTAAGACCTGGCCCCCCTAAGTGGTGCAGACTGGATGGTATTGGTTGGCACGCTAGCACTGGAATAATAAAGGCTTCCATCTTGTTGGTATTGAATTACTGTACTTATCCTAGTTTATGGCTGATGTAGGAATAAGTAAATGTAGGAATAAATAAATAAACCTGACCCAGAATAAGTCTCCCTGCACTCTCCCTGCCCTCTCCTTGCAGTCTCCCTGCACTCTCCCTGCCCTCTCCCTGTCCAATATTCTTCTATGAATAATTTTCAGCAACATCGTCCCTAGCGCATGAGAGCTTGCCACGTCTCTCCCTATGCTCAGCTCACAGGACAATGGCAGAAACCACATTGGATGTGGGTTTTATAGGGCTGTAGCATCATAGGGTACAGCTATCTGTGTATTGGCTGGCTGCATTGCATTTTGGGTGATTTTGCATTCCCGGGCTTCTTACTTTCACTTTGTAATACGCGTAGCTGCAATATTAGGAAAAACTGATTAGTTACCACAAAGCGTTAGGAAATTTGGATTTGTTGCTAATCAAAGTTTTCTTAAACCTTTGACTGAATTCCGCTTTCAAAGCTTTGCTTCACTCAACACTAGTTACTTCTATAGCAAAATACATAATTCAAAATTCATATGGGGATCAGCAATTTTTGACATTATAATACTGCACCATAGTCCTTAACCCTCTTGGCCCAAATGTTTTTTTTGTGTGTTTTTGTTTTTCACTCCCTGCCTTTCTGGAGCCATAACTTATTTATTTTTCCATTTACATAGCCATATTGTTTTCTTTAGGACAAGTTTTACTAATGACACCGATTAGTATTGCATTCTACGTAGCAGGAAGCTTGAAAAAATTCCAAATGGGGTGGAATGGGAATTTTTTTATTTATTCCGCCATAGTTTTATGGGTTCCATTTTAACAGCATTCCCTAGGAGGTAAAACTGACCTGCTAACTTCAACCTCTGGGGCAGTATGATTACTATTTACTATACATTTATATAATTTTTAGTTTTAATACTTAAAAAATGAAAACTGGCAGGGTGGGCTCATTGTTTGCAGGACAATGAGGATAGGTCATTTTGTTAATTTTGGAGTGTGTATAACCTTTGAACGCTTTTTATTCAATTTTTTTGAGGAAACAAGGCAACAAAAAAAATGCGATTTCAGGATATTTTTCAAATAGATTGTGATGGGAAACATAAAAAAAATCACCAGCAATTCTGAAAAAATGTTGAACACCAAACATATTGAACAAAAGGTAATTTTCTGATGATGAGTTGAATTACCTTTTAGAATATTCTGTACAGGCTTCTAGACCAGCCAATTAAAATATTAAAATTGGTTGCCACCTAGGCCTAAGTTTGCTATGTCAGAATTAGGTATTTGGAGATCAAACAATCCCAGGTTCTAGTCCCCTAAGGGGGAGTAAAAGTTATTGAAAAAATGTTGAAATCACCCCCTTTCACAAATGTGTGTATGAAAATATATAAACAGTAAAAACTAACATATTAGGTATCACCACATCCAAAAATGTTGGGACTATTAAAATATTTGAAAAAAAAATCTGTGTGGCAAACACTGTAACGGAAAATAAATGGCGATTTGCCTTTTTTTGGTCACAAAAATTGAATAACAGTGATAAAAAAGTCATACTTACCCCAAAAATTGTATCAATAAAAACTGCAGTACATCCTACAAAAAACAAGCTGGACAAAAATATTAAAAAGTTATGGCTGTTATAAAATGGTGATACAAAGAAACAATTTGATTTTTTCACAAATTTTACAAGTTTAGTATCGCTGTAATCGTATTAAGACACAGAGTAAGGACTCAAAATAGTTTTTAGTGCTCAATGAATGCCATAACATCAAAACTCAAAAATTATTGTCGGAATTGTGAGTTATTTTGTTTATTTGTATTTCAATTTAACCCCACAAAGAATTGTTTCCAATTTTCCAATACAAGACATGATAAATAAATAAAAAAAACACAACTTATCCTGCAAAAAATAAGACCTCATATGATTGTATGAATGGAAAATAAAAAATGTTATGGCTATTGGAACGTGGGAAGGAGAAAACGAAAATGTGAAAATGAAAATGAGCCCATTGCTTAAGGGGTAAATTTAAATAAATGTAGAATTTTAAAATGCAGTCTGAAGCCAAACTAAACACTCCTGGCTTAGATTTGCACCTACATTCCCTATTTCCTAAGTTTCCATACAGAAAACCTTGAGTCAGAGACCTGCACACATTATGCACTATTTTTACTTTAGTTTTTACATTCTGCTAGAGGCACCATCTAAAGAGATTACAATGCAAGCAGTAAATAGCCATAATATGCAATCTCTGATTTTGATATACACAAAAATATAATTCAGTAACAATTGCAGAAATGGAAGTATAATATAAGAACTTTCACAGCAGTAAGCCACAATGATTGCAGGCAAAGCAATTGAGGATATGTGGCAGAAAAAGAAGAAATTGAGTAGATAAGTGAATCAATAGATTAATGGGCAATGCCCCACTGAGAGTTACAACATCAATTTTCCTTGCTTAGTGTGCCTATAACTACTTATCAAGTGCAGAGCCAATGCGGAAGCTGATTTAAATTTACAATTGCTTTAATTGTGCCAATATATCTTAAAGATGGGAAATATTACAATTACATCACTAAATCATCACATGTCAATGACAGAGGCTATCCACCATATCTGTCTTGTGCAATGTAATCAGTCGACAACACACCATAATGGGTTGTACGTTGTAAAATGTATGTGAAAAAAAGTAACATAAAAGCAAGGCAGCACACTTTTTAGGGAAATAGGATAAATGCAAAAATATATTAAGCAGAAATATATTGTGACTCTTAGGCGCCATAGGGAATGGGATGGAGGAGCTGAAGTTATTTTGCTCACCGCTGCAGTGTCGATGGCATGCAGGTAACCAGCGAAAGGAAAGCAGCATTCAAACAAGTGCTACATTATCCTTACACAGCTCATAGGTGGGGAGACCAGGAGTTGGACACCTTACCCCTCTGATATTATTAACCTTATCTGAGGATAGGTCATCAACAAGTGCAATGGCCAAGGACAAGGGTTTTGTTTTGACTGCATGTCACAAATCCCACCATTCCCAACGATGACTGACAGCCCTTTCCCTATTGCTGTGCTTAAGGAGAAGGGTGTCAACCATCAGCGGGAGGATGGGGTTGGCAGAACTAGCCCTACAGATCATGAATAGGAGGACACCTCTCTCACAGTTAAATGTAAAATTTCAAAGAAATAACATGATGTATAACATGATGACATATTGTACACCCTTATTACACAGAGTACTGACATAAGTGCCACTACCCTGAGAGAAGCATAAAGGCGGTCACAAATTCCCCAGGGCTGCCAAGGATTTTTTTCTAATTTAGCTCTCCCAGTGAGACCTGTGATGAGAGCTGTTCCCTGCCACTTTGTTCAGGCTGCATGGCACCTAGAATGTCTTCAATGGACTTCAGGACCCAACTTGTAAACTAGCTGCACAGACAGGGTCAAAGGTACAACTACCTGACACCACTGAGGTTAGGCCTTGGCGGCAGCAGTGCACATTTCCCCATCCATGCAGATATCTGCTCAGTGCTCAAAGAGTGCTATTTGGTGAATAGATCACCAGGTGTCTCAGGGCAGAGCACAGTAGAGCTGATAATCTCTTCTTGTACAAAGCCCCCACAGAGGGCTATTTTCCCCTGTAACTGGGGGCTCCTTTGGATGCCCAATTCACAGTTGATATAGTGCAAAATACAAATAAAGTGTCAGTGTCCCCCACAGGTCTTAAAATACAAACAAAATAAAATAAAAATGCCTATTTCAAAAACATAACTATTAAAGCCCTATTCACCTGAAACTATATATGTTTCAGTATACTGTATGTACAAAGCAGCTAACACAAAAGAGAACTCATTTAATAATTAAAAAAAAGTTTCCCATTAAAAAATAAAAATCCTCCCAAATTCGCTATTTAAAAAATATAAAAAGTAGAAGAAAGAAAGAAAATAGATATATTTGGTATCATCGCTTCCGCAACAATCAGCTCTATAATAATATCATATGATCTACTCCATCAGGTGAACCCCGTAAAAAATAAATAAATAAAGATTACTCCAAAACAGATGTTTTTTAGTTAGCTCACCTCCCAAAAAACATAATGTTAATCAATCAAAAAGTTGTATGTACCCCAAAATGGTAGCAATAAAAATGTCACCTCATCCCACAAAAAATAAGCCCCCACACAAGACCATAGCCAGAAAGAAAAGGCTCTAATTGTTTTTCAAAAACTGCTCTTGCTGTGTAAAACGTAAAAAATAAAAATAAAATTGACATATTTGGTATTGCTGCGTCCGTAACAATGGGCTCTACAAAAAAAAAAATCACATGATCTATCCCATCAAGTGAATGGTGTAAAAAAAATGGAATAAAAATTATGCCAAAACATCTTTTTTTTGTCACCTCACCTCACCAAAAAAGAATTTATGCATCTTAAAGGGAAACTCTCAAAAATTTGCCCTGCTGGAGCCTAGATAAATTGTATTTCCTATTGGTTTGATGTATACAAATGTGCATCACTTCACGTTTTTGTTTCCTGCAGAGTCCCTTTAAAAAATGCATAAACTGTGCTGTTTTTGCCCAGTCTCTAACCCTGAAATTGATCTCCTACTACTAACCCCACCAGGAGCGCGTTGTTCCTCTCTCTTCTTTGGGGGCATCTTATACTTTTGATGTTATTTTCCCCTTTCCCTTCTCTCCCCTCCCCCCTCCTCTTCCTCCACACCTATTCTCCTCCCTCCCTCCTCTGCGCCTCTAGCCCCTTCCCCTTCTCACCACTATCTCAATTAATTCCAGATATTTTAGATATTTTCCCCCAGCTCTTACAAAATTCTCTTAATACCAACCTAACGACACTATTTGGAACTATAATACAATATCAGTGTTAATATCTTATCAACGATTTAGTCCAAACAGTTAGTCCGACCAAGCAGGCCCGTATGTACGGGCTAATTCCCAATGAAAAAAAAAAAAAAAAGGAGAAGGGGGAGAGGGGAAAAAGGGAAAAGAAAAAAAAGAGGTTAGCCAATCAAAAAAAAAAAAAAAAAAAAAAACACAGTCCTGTCCAAAGACACTTTCTTAGTTCTTCTCTATATTATTTACAGTTTAAGTAAATATTTGACACCAAATTCCCCAGTCTCTACCCCCTTACAGAAAGAAAAGACTGGACACACAGAGACATATACCCTGACACAGGAGAATGGGATTACAGGTATAACGGAAGGATCTAGGAACCCCCGAAGTGGTTCCAGAGATGGATATTAAAATGATGAAAGATATATTTCAGACTGTGTCCAGGACTGAAAACATAGTGGGGAGTATAGTGACACAGATTGGGGCGGTACAGAGGGATGTTAGTATAATACGAGGAGATATGGAGAAATTAAGAGAGCGATTACACGAGTTGGAAAAAAGGATTTCACCCTTGGAATATTCGGTAGAGAAATTAAAGAGAGAGGTTGTAAGTTTAAAAGAGATAAATGTTAAAATGGAACAAAAATTAATAAATCAAGAAGATAGATCAAGGAGAGCAAATATAAGATGTGTAGGGATTCCAGAACGGGAAGAAGGGAATAATAGTGTAGAATTTATGGAGCGGTGGATAAAAGAGAACTGTAAGGAGGGAGTTCTTTCCCCCACTTTTGCAATTGAAAGAGCACATAGGGTTCCAGTGAAAAAGAGTGTCCCAGGGGATTATCCCAGACATATGGTGGTGAAATGTGTACTTTCTAGGGACCGGGATACAATATTGTCGGACGCCAGAGTTTCTGATAAATATCAGATTCACGGGGTAAAAATAAGACTATTTCCAGATTACGCTGCAGACACTAATACACGCAGGAAGGAGTTTATTAGTAGTAAAGAGGAGATTAAGGGAGGTGGGTTTGAAATACAGTTTACTCTTTCCTGCAAAGTTAAGGGTGGAGTATAAAGGAAAGGTTGAATTCTTTCAGACACCTATTGATGCAAATGAATGGTTGGACACGATTGGCAGCTGAGGGGGCTGGGGGTGTGAGGGGGGTGGGGTTGGGGAGCCATAATGCTGAGCTATGGAGCTGCCCTATCTGCTGAACAGCAGGGGGGGAGCTACTCAGGAAGGGGGGGGGTATCTCAGGGAGGGGAGAGAGAAGGGGTTGTTTTTTTTTTTGTTTTTTTTGTTTGTTCTCTTCCCCCTTCGCTAGATGGTTAGGTTTGTCTCGTTGAACGTGAGAGGTTTGCGGGAAAGGATTAAGAGATATGCTGTCTTTGAGTGGATTAGGAGGTTCTTGCCGGCCATCGTCTGCCTCCAAGAGACACACTTGGTTAAAGATTCCCTCATATGGATGGAGAAGGGATGGAGTGTGGAAGGGTATCATTCGGTATATACTACCTATTCTAGAGGGGTTTCAATTTTGGTACATAAAAAGATTAAATTTGAGTGTGTTAAATACGAGGCGGACGACTATGGCAGGTACCTCTTTCTGCACTGTAAAGTGGAGGGGGTTGGGATGGTGATTGCAAATGTATATATTCCTCCGCCTTATAAATCAGATGTGTTGTATGAGTTGCATAGATTTATGTTGAATAAACAGGAATGTATAATGATTGCGACAGGGCATTATATGGCTGTAATGGATCCACTCAGAGACAGGGTGTCTGGCGGAGGGGGAAGAGTGCAAAATGTAGATTTTTGTAAAACGGTCCTGGAGTTTAATTGGATTGATGTCTG